>NC_041389.1:700919739-700935019 GCF_002162155.2 Triticum dicoccoides | reverse complement strand
CATCGAATGTCTCACAACCTGCTTCTGAGGCTTTGTGGGCGTCCGAACAGCAGCCACACCTGCTTCTGACCACTCTAGCCCATCCAAACCCGTCCACCCTCATCTGCGCGCGTTCCTCCCCGGTGCTAGCAACCTGCATTCATGCCGCTATAGAGCGGCCACTCCACATTGAAGTAGGCTACATAGCGGACGTGACCTCTCACTGACGCCGGCATTGAAGCAGCACGTCGGTTGAGGGTGCTGCCCGTGATGTGTCCTCGATGTCCGCGCATGTTCATTGCCGGAGACGCGTTAGTGGATGGGATGGGATGAATTTCTACCACGCCCGTTATATGCACCGTCCGTCCGTCCGTATACCGTCATTAAGCAGGCTCGTCGGCTGAGAAACCCACTCCGGCACCGCGCACTGACGCACTCAGACGCCGGGCCTCACGAGAATCCGGTATTTTAGGGCGGCTACACCCGGCCTACTTCATGCCACAACAGAAGCATGCCCACATCATATCCTCCCTTCCCACCACATCCGCCATGCTAGCATGCGGCAAAGCTCTATGGGAGAGCCTATTGACGGAGCCGAAGCACGAGCTGGACACCCTTGCAGCCACCTGGCAGAGCCGCCCTGCCAGGAGGATCGATTCCGGCATGCAGGCTAGCCCACCCGGGGTCTCCGACGACGAGGACGACCCCAGGATGGAGACGGGCTTCGACGTCACCAAACCGGAGCGCGCGCCTGATGCCGGCTTCACCATGGAGCAGGCGTAGGCGCACTTCAACGCCACCATGGCGGAAGAGCAGCCGACCGGCGCCTATGTCGGCGTTCCAGCACGCGCAGGAGGAACAATGGTACAACATGTTCCTCCTAGAGCAGCACCGGCTAGTGGAGCGCCAGAACGACGGCCAGCGCGCGAGCGAGGAGGCCGTCTACGCTCAAGCCGTCGCTCGTCAAGAAGCGGCCGTCGCGAAGGCCCAGCTACAGGCGACCACATACGAGAACAATGCCAGTTGCGCCTCCTACACACCACTGATGAACCATCAGGCGACACGGACCTTGATGGAGCTTTATTTTTAGATCAAAGACTTTTATTGATCATGTCTATTTCATAATTTCAGTGATAAATCAATAGCGACATAGCATCTATCTTTTTATACATTAAAAGTACTCGACGGGTTAATCAGAAGAAAGAGAAAGAGGCAAGAAAATTCTATGTTTTTTTTGCGGGAAAGAAAATTCTATGTTAACCACATAATATTGACCCTCGATTGGATGGACCGTCTATTTCTTTTAATCTATAACTAGTACAATGCCCGTGCGTTGCTACGGGCCATTATTAAAAAAAATTGATTTGGAAATTTTTGCCTTTTTGGAAGGTCGGTTATCAAAATCCTCTACAATGTTCACTTCAACGATGTCATCTAATTTCTGCAGTCACAACAAAAATAAAATGTAAACCTCCAACTGTTAGTACATCATGGTGAGTTTACAGTTGGGATGTTATTGCATAAACTGGATTTATGCAAGCTCAGAATCAATAAGGTTAATACAAAGAAGCCATATTTATCTGGGTTAAGAGTTGGCCATTCAGAAGGTCAATACAGAGGCGCAAATCAACAAGGTAACTAATTTTCTAGCTGGGTTGAACGAGTGTAAATGTTAGCAGAGATGAGATCACCTAACGCGGTGTTGCTACATAGCTAACAGCTCAAGACCAACATCACTGAATTATTTTTCATGAAAGAAGAACATCACTAATTTACTGAATCATTTGTCCTGGAAGAACAACATCACTTGTCCTGAAAGAAGAACATGCCTGATTAACTAACTGACTGAATTTACTTGAGCACACTTGATGCCGCTGCTCTAAAAAGGCCCCTAGTCAACATATTAACATCATAGGCAATGTTTCTGAATGGCTCAAAATATTCACTGTCAATTTTTTTTAGTATACTGTCAACTGAAAATAACTACCTGAAGCTGACACTCTTTTTCAGTTTTGACGACAAAATAACAGGAACAAAGGTCCCAGTCTGGATATATCACTGAATTCGTACATTCAGATGCCCAGCCCCATATCACTAAATAACTAAAAAGAAAAGAAAAGGCTCCTACATAGCATAATCAGAGGCAGGGGACAGAAACAACATCTAAAACAGGGAATTGCATCCAATCAATATCAAGGGGATATATACCTCTGTTGTAGCCGCCGGCAGCGACATTGGATGGTTGGACGGACGTTCTTGTTCCTCCGGCGAACTCTGCGCTTCTTCCTCCGGCGAACTCGGCGGTGACATGGATGTTTCGACGAAGATTGCAATTTCGACGGGATTTGATTTGATTTGATTTGATGGAGCTTCTGGTCCGAGGACCCTTCCTTCTTATAGTAGGCAACTCAAATCCGGCTCGGGAAATCCATCGATTGGTGTTGGAGAAGAACATGTATTTGCTGTTGGAGAAGAACACGGAGTCCAATCACGACACGGGAGCAGCAACTCTGCCACCGCTGGCAGCTTGCGACGCCCTGGGCACCAACTTGCAGCAGGTGGTGGAGGTTGAGGGAGGCGGCGACCGCACGCAGGAGGCGGAGCTCGCCGTGGGGGCAGGCGAGAGCGAGCGGCTGCACGCTGGGGGGAGGCGGAGCTCGATGCAGCGCGCGAACCTAGCCTTGGTGCGACGGCGGCCCGGCTGCTGTCCTCCCGTCCAACCCGCAGCACGTCGAGCCTCACCGGAGATCCTCCATGACGCCGGTAGGAAGCCCCTATCCCGCAGTCTCTCTCTGCTTCCTTCCCATATTCCCTCTCCGAATCTCTCTCTCCTTACTTTCTTCGGTAAGCAGCTGCCACTGCCCTCCATGGAGCCCCGACGCCTCCGCCATGAACCCATCCATCCCTCCTGTGCACGCTTCCCTGCAACTCCAGACGCTGCCCCCAGCTCTCTGCATCGAGCAACAGCAGTTTGGCAGAGGACGACGCCTCTGCCTCGACTGCTCGCCCCCTCTGCTTCGCGCTTGACTGCCAAGCCCCTCCCGTCCTCATCCCCGTGCAGCGAGACCACAATGGCCATGGCTGATGGCCTTCAGGGCGTCGCCGCGGAGCTTCTCCTGTCGCCTCCTGTTATCGCTCGCCTCCGCTCGTCGGAGCCCCAAGCACCGCCGCTGTGGAGTGTCGCCCTCCCCGGCGACGCTCGACTCGGTGACCCCGGAGCTCTCCTCGCCGCCGGCCCCGCGGCACTGGTCGCCGTCGCGGCTGTCTTCCTCCTCCCTGGCCCCGCCTCCCGCCTCCCGTGTACGCAAGCTCCTCCCACTCTCTCCCCCTCGCATCAGCAGTCGCCCCCTTCGCCTTATCCATCATTGAGCGGCGCGGTGGAAAATAAGACGGCGTGGACGAATCGTTTTTCACTTATCCATGGACTGCGGGTCAAATACTAAAAAGCGCAGGAACCTTTATGCAAAAAAGCCGCGACGGTGAACCCAACAGATTCAATCCGTGCAGGGACTGCGGGTTGAATTCTTGAAAATAGAGGGGCTTTTTTGCAAAAGTGACGACGACGTACGACCAGAAGCACTCCGTGCTTTATTAGTAGGGAAAGATAACGGTTTGATCTGCGTACCACAATATGGTGGATCCAAAACAACTTGACACATGTACACGTCAAGTAACATAAACATAAAAGAAAAAGTAACATAAACATGATGCACATAATTTATAATTTAGATCTCATATGCATGCATGTCAAAGAAAAGAAGATCTCTAACCTAAAAAAGAGGTGACCAACTTGGCCACGTTTAATGCCTCTTCCATATATTTCTTCATGCGTATAGATATTTTTACGCATGCATGTACGTAAAAAAAACAGATCTCTCACCTAGAAATAAATAACCAACTTGACCATATTTACCTCTTCCATACATTCGTGCATGTGGATTTATTTTGACGGGGATCTTGCACGCCTTTTTGACACCACAAGCAAGGAATAAAACAAACAAATATGCATGCGTGATTGCCTGCTCAAGTTTTCATCAACTTTTCCCACATAATTTTCTTTTCCATCAATGGACAATGCTGGACTGCTTTGGCAAGTCTGCTCCGATCAATTCTGGCGCGTAGATAAGGCAGCTGATGCTAAATTTAAAACCGCAAGTACCTCGTGTAGTCCTGTCGCCGACGCTTTCCTTCTTGGCGCGATGACATTCTCTTTCGTCATGGGAGTCATGGTAATCAGTAGCACTGGCATAGTGTATTGTGGCTACCCAGCCATGTACACGAGCCAGCATCGTCCAGGCGTGCGACTAGCGTCAAGGCCTGCAACCTAGCTAAGGTGCGTGGTGCACACACATCTCGACGATTGCCAGGATCAACCATGTCATGAGCCACTTCACCGTCAGGTTGTCTTAGCGCTTTCATACGGGAGTGGCTGGACGTCAATCTACTGAACAGAATATTTGAGTCAGTCACTTTTTGCATGTTTATGATTCTTTGGGCCGTGACCATTGGCTGAGTAACGCTCCAGCCGTAAGAGCTGATGCATGCAACGACTGCATGTTGTCGCGTCAATGCCTAAGCTTGTTTACAAATGCATACATAGACGGAAGACAACTTCATATATATACTCCCAATCGATGTATATATGTATGCACGCATATGTATGTATACAAAAAAAGCAAATAAAAATTTGTGTCATTGATATTACCCTTAAAGAAGAAATAAGAATAAAAATAATAAAATAATTGACAAAATTTGCACACAAATTATTATTTTTTATAACACACAAAAATAAGCATATAATATTGGTATTTTAGCAGAAAAGGAGAATTCCTATGAATGAATGAATTAGTTGCAACGGTATTACCATTAAAGATTAAGGGAAATGAATAAAACCAAATCAAAATAACAACCTTTTCTAAGAATAAAGAAAAAGAAAAATAAAAGTACAAATTTCACAGTCTAGTATAATTTACACACATATTGTGTAGTACTTGCATGTAAACTTACACACGAAAAAAATCAAAAGAGAAGTTGTCTAAGAAATAGTGAATTAGCGGCATTAGTATCCCTTTTAAGAAGAAGAAAATAAAAAAATGACAAAATTTCCACGCAGTTTATACATAAATTCCTTTTCTTATAATATGCAAGAATAAACATATAATAGAGGAATGATATCGATGTTACATCTAAAGAAAGAAAATAAAAAACACAAAAGTAAAATCTAAATAATTAAGTTTTCTATAGAAGAATGAAACCCTTTAAGAAGAAAGAAAATGAAAAACAAACTAAACCAAAATCAAAATAATAAAGTTTTCTAGGAAATAATGAACCCCTTTAAGAAAAAAGAAAAGGAGAAAAAAATTGCACACAAGTTTGCACTGAAATAGCACTTTTAGTAAAATCCAAACAACAAAATATAATATTGCAATTTCGCACTCTACTATAATATACACACATGTTGTATAGTACTTGTGTGTATACTTATTTAAACACACAAAAATATAATATTTTTCTCTCTAAAAGAATGAAGTAGTGGCATTGGTATCACCCTTTAAGAAGAAATGAATGAAAAAATAAATCATGCTAAAATTTGCACATAATTACCCATAAATTGCACTTTTTATAGCTATGCAAGAACTAACATATACTAGGAGAATTAACACAAAAAAATAAGTTTCAAAGAAGAAATGAATTAGTGTCATTGATATTACCCTTAAATAAGAGAGAAAGTGAAATAAAAACTTAAAACTAAAAATTCGTCAAGATTAGTACCAAAATTGCACCTTTTATAAAATGTAAGAAAAAACCTGTAGTAGTGAAATTTCCATACTCTAATATAATGTATCCATGTAGTACTTGTGTGCCTATATTTACACACACTCAACATCCAAAAAAAGGCATAAAGAAAAAATAAAACCCCACAAAAAAACTAAAACCCACAAAAAATAAGCAATAAAAGGAAAGGGAAAAAAGAAAAGGAAAAACACATAGAAACATAAAACTAGAATGAAAAATAAAGAAAAATACCCACAAAATAAAGAATGAATATGTGGCATTGGTATTACCATTTAAGAACAAAGAAAATGGGAAAAAAGAATTTAAAACAAACACTGATAAATTTTGCATGAAATATACATAAAAATTGCGATGTTCAAAAATATGCAAGAATAAGCATATAAAAAAGTGGAACGTTTGCAAAAACAAAATCTAGAACAAATGAATAGTGGCATTGGTATTAACCTTAAAGTAATGAAGTAAAGACAAACAATATCAAAATAAAGATTTTTTTTCTGAAAAGGAATGAGTTAGTGGCGTTGGTATTTTCTTTAAAAGAGAGAGAGATTTAAAAAAACACGCACAACATTGCGCCAAAATTGCACTTTATCGTAGTATGCAAAAATAAGCATATAATCACGAAATTTTGGCACATATTCTATGGTATTTGTATGTATATAAGTACCCTCAGCCAAAAACCACAAAAACAAAAAATAACCAATAAAGAAAAGGAAAAAATGCAACCTAGAAGAACAAAAACGGGCCCAAAAAGCAATTCGACTGACCCAAAATAGGAGTCTATCGATTCCACACAGCCCAACCCAAGAACAGAACTAAACAGATAAATAACTGAAAAAAGCACAGATCTCAAAGCACATCCAACAAACAGAAAATTGACTGACCATAAAATGAAAAGTCAGCTGGCTGAAATGTACCTAGAGTGCTTTCATGCACCTACTACGAGTGACCATACACGTTGGCAAGCTCAACTACAAATTCTACGAGCCGGGACTCGGGATTCTGCACCCTACCTCAAATTTGTTTGCTTCACAACCCTTCATCGATGCGAGCACGAGGAATTTGATGCGAGTGAAAGTGTCGGCATTGTCAACATCGCTATATCAAGCAAGCTTGTTGTGGCCGACCCACACCCAATCTCTTTTTATCTGTGCAGGGAGCCATAACCCTATGCTCGTCACAGTGTGTGCTGAATTATTGATAGCCTGATGCCACGTACGTTCGCGGGGCAAATCGGTAATCATGGAGCCATCTCGGTTGTGGCGTGTTTGTTTGCCAGCGGCACCAACTGAGATACTCCAAACGATTCTCTGCAGCCTGTCAAGGACATACGTGCATTCATGTCATATACACAGAGAGAAAGCACGAGGAGGGAGGAGCGGAAAAAAGGACAAAAAAAGAAGCAATGATTCTCCAGCCAGTCAAGGCCATGCATGGACTCACGTGACTACATGAGATAGAGGGGAGGGAGGGAGGCATGCAGCCAAAGCCTGTCAAGTCATAGAGTAGCATGCATGTACGTCCGGGCAGGGGGCTCATGCACTGCCTCGTCCAACCCATCTGTATATGAACCATGCACTGCCTCGTCGTAACCTAGCAGCATGAGCTTATCCTAACCCAACTCCAGGCCGTACCCACGTCCCCACCTCACAATTTGCATCCATCGGCCATGACCAAATAAAAAGTAACAAGGGATCATTCAACCGGATTCGCACATCAAATAACAATAACCATAAGCTGTAATAAAGACATTCATCTAAAAACGACGAGTTCATTGGATATACTAATTCTCATGGCAGGCTTGAAGATAACACTAATATTACAAGTACGGAAATACATACTAATATGGTTGCGGACATTGAAACATGCTAAAAAAACAGTAATAAAGATACAAAAGGTTTTGATGGAGCGTCCCCAAACTTGGAACAAGCTAGAGTATCCATCAACCTAGGTTTTCAGTTCAGACTGGGAGAACCATTTATTCTTCTCTTCACGAGTCTCTCTTAGATGTGCTTTGGGACTTCATACTTGTAGATGAAATCAGTCCACTGACTGATCATTAGTCTCCGGTTACGACTCTGTTGCTCCCAGACACGACATGGTTGTTCCCAGATACCGTATTGCTGCTCCCGGTTACGGTATTGTTGCTCCCGGATACAGTATGGTTGCTTCCAGATACAACATGGTGGTCACCACTTAGTATATTGTTGTTTCCACATACGAGGGTGTTGAAGCTCCCGGACACAGTGTTGCTGTCTCCAGACATGACAATGTTGTCGTTCCCAGACATGGTGTTGTTGCGCCCAGATCTCACTGTGTTGTTGGTCCCAGTTATGGTATTTGGTTGTTCATCGAGTGCTCTTCTTTCGTAATTTACGAAAGAGGGCATGTTAATGAAAACCATACCCGATGAACGGCCCGCAGTGGCGAGGCCTTTGAGCCGTAACAAACTTTTGGGTACCTCGCCGACAAATGAATTATTTGAGAGATTCAAGTACCAAAGGTTGTCAAACTCACCAATCCACGACGGGATGGTGCTGACCAATATGTTGTTGGCAAGGTTGAGCGACTTGAGCTCACCGCAGCCGGCGAGGCTAGTCGGGATCCACCCAGTCAGGGAGTTTGTGGAAAAGTCAAGCGAGGCAAGAAGTGGCATGTCGGAGAAGCTAACACGAGCAATCGGACCGGACATGGAGTTGTTTCGGAGGTTGAGCTCACGGAGAGAAGATAGTGATGAAAGAGACGGTGGCAAGAAGCCGGAGAAGCCATTAGAATGCATGGCCAAATGCTCTAGCGACGTGAAGTCGCCGAACACGTCGGGCAGGGGGCCGGAGAAGCGGTTAGCAGACAAATCCAACAAGGTAAGATGTGTGAGCTCACCGAGGCGTGGGCTCACCTCGCCGGTGAGCTCGTTGGATGCGAGGGAGAGCTTCCTTAGCTTGACGAGGCCGAAGAGCTCGTCTGGGAGGACGCCCACGAAATGGTTCGAGCCGAGGAAGAGCTCCTCCAGCCACACGAGGCCCGCTAGAGAGCCTCCAGGGATTTGCCCCGCCAGGCCGCGCCAGGGGAGCCGCAGCACCGTGACGCGGCCGCTGGTGCTGTCGCAGCCCACACCTTCCCAGCCGCAGCACGAGGCGCCGGACCATGCGGCGCGGAGGAGGGCTCCCCCACCGCCGAGCTCCCCGGCGAAGCCCCGCAGAGCGTGGAGGTCGTCAGGGTGGCACGGCGTCGCGTTCGCCGCCGGCAAGATGAACGCCATGAAGACGAGCAGCAGCCAGCATCTCGCCATGGATGATGGATTCAGTGGTGGTTTGCTATATGCTATGTATACACGAACGCAGCTACTCTGTAAGAAACCTGCTGGGCGGTGCGTCTCATCTTATAGCGTGTGCGCGCGCGCGTTGTAAGCATGCGTACGTGTTGCAAGTGATTCAGTACTACTACTACAGTACTATTAGTCCGTGGCCACCAGGCCCACGACTGAGAGCATCTCCAACGGCCGCGCTAAAGCGCCGCGCGCAAAAAACCTGTTAGCGCGCGCGCTGCGGCTGGTTTTGAAATGCCGCTCCATCAGCGCGCGCGACTCGCCGGGCATTTTGCATATATGGATATTTTGGACAAAAATGAATATGTAAAATTTGACACAAACAAGTTGATGAATAAAAGTTCATGCCCACAAGTTCATCAAAATCATGCCCACAAGTTCATCCAACCAAGTTCAAATGCAAACTAAAAGTTCAAGACATGAAAGACACATCAAGCTTCATCTTCATCTTCCTCTTCTTCGTCTTCGTCCTCTTCCGAAGACGACTCTTCCGCCTCCGAAGATGAACCTTCCTCCCTATCCTCATCACGCACCGCATCACGCACCGCATCATGTGAAGCTCCGACGGTGTTGGCAAGATCTTCAACGGCATCTTCATGGGAATGTGTGTGAGAAGCCATGGCGGCCGGAGGTGCACCCATGGCGGCCGGAGGTGCACCCATGCCTGCCGGAGCCTTGTTCTTCTCCGCGGACGCCCTGCAAGCTTTTTCCCCCTCGCCATGTCGGAGCCGTCCGCCGCCTTGTTCTTCTTCGCGGATGTTTTGCCCTTCTTCGCCCGCGCCGCATTGGGTACCTTCTTCGACGGTGCGGCGGCGGCACGGGATGGCGCCGGCGCGACGCCACCCGGCGCCGGCGCCGTAGTCATCCGCGGCAGCAAGAAGAGACTGCGCGCGAGGCGGCGGAGCTCCGGCGGTGGCGACGCCAGCACTCGCCGCGCTAGGGTTTCCGGCGGCGGCGGCGGCTGTGGCGGCGGCGGCGGGGGGGTCGCGGATGTACAGCGGGGTGAGCGGGGCGCCGGTGTGCGCGTCCATGGCGGGGGGCAGGGCGCCGGCGCCGGCGCGCGCGGGGCGTAGGACGAGGAGAGGGAGAGAGTGCGGGCGCGAGTGCTCTAGTGTGCCGCGCGCTGTAGCTGGCGCTCCAAATACACCGCGCGGATAAGTGTTTTTAACCGCGCGCCCAACCCGTTATCGCGCGCGCGCCGTTTTTGCGCGCACGCTGGAGCGAGCCGCCGCGTTGCGCGCGCGCTAAAAAGGCCTATTTTGCGGCGCGGCGCTAGTTTAGCGCGGCTGTTGAAGATGCTCTGACTCCCGGTTCAATCTTGGTTTTTGTTGTTGTGTGCCGACGCAAACCCGTGGGCGCAAAGGACTCAGAGCTGGCCACCGCTCCTTCTCAACTCTAGTTGTCGTGGACAGATTCGGCCCTAGTCCATGAATGCTTGTGGATGATTCCCCCTGGAACCTAGGGCAATGCTACTGTATACTCGTGGGTGGCATGGGCGCAGGCGCTAGTAGCAACTCAAGCGCTGTTGACATGGACAGCTCGGCCATAGTCCATCAATGCTTGTCGTAGACATGATGCCGGAGAGGTAATTGAGTAGTCAGAGAGAGAGAGAGTGAGGAGATTTCCCTATGCAAACACAGATACGGTTCCTGTCACATATGCCTAATCTCAGTGAAATACAGTGATCTCGTGGGGCCACGGTTCCATGGCACAGAAAAAAGATGGAACACAAAGAATACTGGGTAGTTTTACTATGCAGACGTCAAAAGATACAATGCACTGTGGCGATCGTGTCATCTCGTGCACACCCATCTTGGTCTTGGTCAGGATAGTTTTGCGTTGTTGGTTCTGTTTGGATACTGTAACTCAGTTAGAGTTAGATTCTAATCCTGAATTGATCCCGAACTAACTCTATCTAAAGAGGTGTTTGGACGGCAGGGTTAGATTGTCAATGAATGCTCTTTCTCAATCATTTGGCTACTTTGGATCCTATTTTCTGCCGGATTTGGTGTGGACGAGGCAGACGGGGACGCGCCCGGCAAGGAGCCGTGCTGGCCTCTCGCGTAGCCCGCCGGCCGAATCCGCCGTTCCTGCGCAAGGAGCCACGCCGGCCGAGGCCGATGGGGACGGGCCGCGCAAGGAGCCGCGACTGCTTACAGTCGGGTGGACGGGCCCCGAGGAGACGAGGGGGTTGGAACTGGAGGATAGGGCGGGGCTACTTACCGGCGGCGGACAGGAGCGCGGATATGGCGAGGCACTTTCAAGGGTGGTGCGAGAGGGAGGGAGGGAGAGGACGAGAAGCTTTGAGGAAGTGAGGAGGGATCTGCTGTGGAGAAAGCAAGAGAAAAATGTGCTTTTTAGTGGTCCCGAGGAGAACTAACCCAAATAAGCACCTCTTGGGTGGTTTTTTTTGGGAGGGTTAGATGCCTATAACCCAAATTAACCCTTCTGTTTGGATATTTTTAGGTTAGTTGAGTCCAAACTAACTCTAACCCATGGATCCAAACAGACTCGTTGTGTTGTAGATTTTGTTGGGTTCATCGCATGAAGATACCACACTCCGGACAGGTGTGATAGATCAACACCACTATTCGCTTGTTTTTTTCATGTCAATATCATGTCTGGAGCAACTTGTTACAATACGGTCTAAACACTGTATGACGTCGTATTGACACTGTATCCGACTGTGCGGTCTCACCTGTCAGGTAACACGACGGCCAATGGGCGTGTGCCACTCCGCTGACTAGGACGAAGCGAGCTCGGTCGGTGTATGTGCGCCAGTTGAACCGATTCGAACCGGCGAACTCCCCTCGAACCCTAGTCCCCTCTCTTGCTCCCGCCCTCCTGTCTCTGATTCGCCATCGACTTCCGTGTAGTCCGCCACCGCCTCCACACCATGGTGGATGAGGATGAGAGCAGCGACGACTACTCCAACATGTAGTACAACAACTCCTCTAATGGCACGCAGTAGATGGTGAGTGGTAGAGCTAGGGTTAGGGTTTCTGCTTTGGGGCACTAGTAGAAAACATGGCATTGGTCACAGCTCAATGTACACATTAGTCCCGGTTGCATCACGAATCGGGACTAATGTGAGCATTAGTCCCGATTCGAGCGGCTAAGGCGTCGGGAAGGCATTAGTCCCAGTTCAAATGGGACCTTTAGTCCCGGTTTGAGACACGAACCGGGACTAAAGGGTGTGATGCCCTTTAGTCCCGGTTCATTTCTCAAACCGGGACTAAAGGTTCAAACTCTACCCCCCCCCTTATCGCCTTTTCAGTTTTGTAAAAAACAAAAAAAAATGACAAAATCTTCAAAAATTGAAATCCTTCGAGATGTAGTTATGTTACTACTTCTATTAGTTAGGAAAATTAAAAAACTTAAATTTGGACATATTTTGCAAAAAGGTGTTATAAAAATGTAAAACGGCCATATCTTTTGCATAAGAGGTCGAAAAGAAACGCATAATACATCAAAAAAATCATCACGAAAGTCCGCATCTGATTTTGACAGCCATAGGCCTGTTTGCAAATTTTTAGAATCCTCAAATTGTGAAAGGAAAAAAAATATATGCTCAATTTCAGTTTTTTTTACTTTTTGTTAAATCTGATCAAACTATGGTCAACCTACTTATTCAAGAAATATTAATATTGATAAATAATTAGTTTTAGTTTTTTTTCACTTTTGGTCAAACTATGGTCAAACTACGGTCAAATCTGGTCAAAGTATGGTCAAATCTAGTCAAAGTATGGTCAAACTACTTATTCAAGAAATATTAGTGTTAATATATAATTATTTTTAGTTTTTTGACTTTTGGTCAAATCTGGTCAAACTGTGGTCAAACTATGGTCAAACTACTTATTCAAGAAATATTAGTGTTACTAAATAATTATTTTTAGTTTTTTTGACTTTTGGTCAAACTGTGGTCAAACTATGGCAAACTGTGGTCAAACTATGGTCAAACTGTGGTCAAACTATGGTAAACTACTTATTCAAGAAATATTAATGTTATTAAATAATTATTGTTTTTAGAATAATAGTTTCAAACTCAAACGGTGCTTAATGCTCAAGTTCAACTCCTAAGGGTTAATAGGATTGACAACTTAGTATTGTCAGGAAAACAACAAGTGCAGACTTGAAAACTAGGGGGAATAGAACTAGTAAGTTAAGCGTGCTCAGGCTAGAGTAGTGAGAGGATGAGTGACCGGTCGAGAAGTTAGATGATTTGGAATGAGTGGTTCATAATTGAGCAGTGATGATGGGTGATTAGAGACTGAATTGTCAGATAATTCAGAAATTTAAAAATAAGTAAAAAAATCAAAAAAAATACAATTTTCTTTTTCAAAAAATTCAGAAAAACAAAATTTCAAAAAAAACCTTTAGTCCCGCTTGGTGTTACCAACCGGGACTAAAGGTGAAGCTCCAGAGAGCGGCCACGTGAAGGGCCTTTAGTCCCGGTTCGTAACACAACCGGGACTAAAGGGGGGGGGGGCTTTAGTCTCGACCCTTTTGTCCCGGTTCCTGAACCGGGACTAAAGGCCCTTTGGAACCGGGACAAAAGGCCCATTTTCTACTAGTGGGGCTTTGATTTTGGATTTCATGGTTTTGGTTTATTTTTCTCCTATAGATCCCTGCTAGCATTGAAGACCAAGACTACATGGGCATTGAGACAGGACCCATTGTTCGTTGCGAGCTCCATCTTCTGCCAGCTGAGAGGCATGTAGTCTGTGAAGGATTTGAGATGGGCGGGAGGTTCCTAGTTTGTCCTCGGAGAGTACGATTCTGTGTATTCTCTATTGCTTGTATTAAAATTGGTAGTAGCATGTTCTCTGTATTAAAATTGGTACTAGTTTGTGCTAGCGAGTAAGATTCTGCTCTTAGTAGTACTAGTGGTCATTTTTTAGCCATTTAGTAGTACTGATGCTCATCATTTGAGTAAGTTGTGTAGGCATGTGCTCATGCACTCCTTGTATATTTAATTTGGCAAGAAGATGTTAATTTTATATTTGACCCGGAGTTTAGTTTGCAGTGAAGGTGCTCATTGTTTAATTGGGCAACTCGATGATTGTTTAGTGTAGATGCTCAATGTTCAATGCTTTATAGCTGTTGTACTTTTTGTAAAGTTCATTTCTTAAATTATTTGTCCAGGAGATTAGTTTGCAATGCAGATGCTCTGATGTTCTTTAGTTTACTTTGGGTTTTTGCACCCTCTGAGTCATCAGTACTCGTATATCCCTTCTCCGCTACTTCTTCCACCACAGCTTTGAGCTTCTACTTACAAACATTTCTGCTCTTTTGTGTGCACATATCAGGAGGTTGTACTTCACTACTGCTGTTGCACTGGCTCTCAAAAACAATACCTTGATCATCAACAACAAGCACAACAAGCTCACTGAGATCATACATAAGAGGTGCTTCATATACAATTGCGGCTAATTCTGCTTCTCTGTGAGATATAGTACTGTCAGGTGTTGTTGCCCTCACTAAAAAATTCAGAACTCTACTCTCCTCATACTGCCTCTTAAGTTGCCACGATTTGATGTTTGTGTCCACCAATTCTAAGACATGCTCTCTCTGCTCTCCTATGCCTGGATTATCCATGTGGTACAGTTTATCTGACAAAGTAAATCCTTGCATTTGCAAGAATGCACACACATTCAGAAATGTGACATATGAGTTGCATATCTGCCTATCCAAATTATGCTGAGCATCAAAGTGAATCCTAACACCCCAAACATCATTATCTAAACTACAAGTGACAGCAAATTTGTACATTTTCAGTAAACCCTAGCCCCCAAGTATGGCATAAAATGAAGATAGAAAGAAGGGACACTAGTAGAAAACAGGGCTTTGGTTCAGGCCAGATAAGTCCATTAGTCCCGGTTCAGTCACGAACCGGGACCCATGGGGGCATTGGTCCTGGTTCATGAGGCCGGGGAGCTTGCCAGGCCTCGTGGGGGCATTGGTCCCGATTTTTCTGGCCCCTTTGGTCCTGTTTGGTGGGATGAACCGGGACCAATGGGCCTCGCTCCTGGCCCACCACCATTGGTCCCGGTTGGTGGCTTGAACCGGGACCAAAGGGTGTCCTTTAGTCCCGGTTCAAGCCACGAACCGGGACCAATGATGTGCCTATATATACCCCTAAATTAACTAGCTAACATAATATATTAGCTAGCACGGAGAGAA
>NC_041389.1:700892433-700919604 GCF_002162155.2 Triticum dicoccoides | reverse complement strand
AAAAAAACAAAAACCCTAGCCCCTGAACTGCTGACCCGTGGAAGCCTTTTGGTCCCGGTTGGTGGCACCAACCGGGACAAAAGGCCCTCCTGCCTGGGAAAGCCGCAGCGGCCACATGGAGCCCCATCTGTCCTAGTTCTTGGGCGAACCGGGACTAAAGGTGTTGGGCTTTAGTACCGACCCTTTAGTCCCGGTTCGTCAACCGGGAGAAATTGGCCTCATGAACCGGGACAAATGGGCCTTTTTCTACTAGTGGCAGGAGAGGAACTTACAACACGCCACCCACTCCATGGGTCCAACGATGGCTCGTGGTCGGGTTGGCCACCCAAATCTCAGCCAGCCACACCCGCTGCTCCATGGAAAATGGCGGCTCCATGCACGCGTCATTGTCGTTAGAGTAATATGAAGAACTAGAGTAGCCACTGTCGATTCCTCTGTGTGCATCACTCCCAAGGCCAAGAAGGTCTCCATAGCCGCCCACACCGCCACTGCTACTACAGCCACCGGCACCTCCACCCTGAGTCACCACCGCCATCGCCTGAGAGCCGCATGGGGAGAGGAAGAGGAGAGAACTAGAGTTCGTATGGTTTGAATCGGTTTGACCCATCCAAGACTAACCGAGCCGGCATCGTCCTATTTAGCGGAGTGGCATGCGCCGATTGGCCACCAAGTCACCTAACATGTGGGGCTGCATGGTCAGATACATCATCAATACGGTGTCATACGTTGTTTATACCGTTTTATAACAAGTTGCCAGAGACATGGTACCGACATGCAAAAAATGAATAGTGGTATTGATCCATCACACCTGCCCCAAGTGTGGTATCTCCATGCAATTAACTCAATTCTGTTTGAGCTGAGCATCCCAATTTTTTCTACTTCGGGCACTATATTTATGCCAGTTTGAGGTTGCACTACTAGGTAAAACCCTAGTAGTAGCGCGAGTTTAATGCCCACTTGTAGCGCGGGACACCGCGCTAATAGTAAGGCGCTACAGCTATTACTTAGCAGTAGCGGGTGCCACATGCGCTACTGCTAAGACATATAGCCGCTGCATGTGTTCGCTACCGGGCTACTGCTAATCTAGCTAGTAGCAGCGTGTTTACTGTCAACCGCTACTAGTATTCTTTTTTTTCATTTATTTATTTTTAGTATATTTATACGCCGTTATACAAATTTTGGTACAATACTTATGTCCATAACAGTGTGTCAAATGAAGGTGGATTAGGTTCAAGTGGAGGCAACATGTGGTGCATGTCAAAAGTATACTACTAATCCAAACTTGATCAAGTTTGGACTAGTAGTAATTTCGATGTGCACCACATGTTGACTCCACTTGAATCTAATCTGCCAGCACAAGCTATTTAATCATCATCATAGTCATTACCACCAACAGTAGCTATTTAATCATCATAGTCATAGTATAGCACATCATCATCTTCAAACTCATTCTAGCTAGCTAATCACCACCAACACTAGCTACGGTAGCTATCTAATCACCACCAACACTAGCTAATAATAATCATCAGTCATTACCACCAACAGTAGCTATCTAATCATCATAGTCATAGTGTAGCACATCATCATCTTCAAACTCATTTCTAGCTAGCTAATCACTCCTGCTGCTCTCTCTCAGGTAAAATAGCATAAAATATGTGTCACACTCCTTCTTCATCATATTGGAGCATGCAGATGAACCTGTCTCCTAATTATGGGATGCTCTTCTGATTGCTGCCCCCTAGTACTTCTCAGCGATCGTTCACAATTTTGCTCCAGTCTTTCACTATTAAGCATTCCTCGCTATTAGGAATCCTGAATGCACTAAAGTGCATTGTAGGATGTCTTGGCCGTAAGCTAACAATTCTCATGCAACCTTTAGTCTCGATCCAATGAGGCACAACATTCATCGGGAGTCCCTGTTGAAGAACATCGTATAGTAACATACTTAGCAATGAAGTTTAGCTTAAAAAATAATGTATGCAAAAGATGCACCGAGGACAAATAGTAAAAATCTTACCATCTTTCCTAAATAGATGTGACCGTAGTTCAGTACGAACACTATAAGTTGCACGTTTTGAGTACTAAGATTTTTAAGTCCAGAAAAATAATTTGTCTTGACAGTATGGAGATTCTCAAGCCATGAAACATAATGACTTATCTCCTAGCAGTTTATTTCAGCCCCGGGACAGTAGTAGGTCCTGTCTACCAAGCGCTGAACATGTTTGTTTGAATGGAAATAAGCTGTCAATAGAAATTAGTTGTGAACTATTTTTGAAATAAACAATATCGAAGACATAAATATGGTTGAGGAACACTCACATAATGGTAGAACTGGAGGCATCTGCACATCGACCCAAATATCGGTATTACCTTCAATATCATCTTCCGGACGAATATCAAAGGTGATAACCATATCAGGCTCAAATGCATAGGCCTTGCATAGTGCTTGCCAAGTTTTGCATTCAAAATAGGTGTAGGTGTCTGCGTTGTATAATTTTGCGTGGAAAGTATAACCATACTCGATCTTCAAGTAAACTCTCTTAACCTCCATAGTAGTTTTCATACGACTGAAATCTATTTTATCCAAGACAAAAGCTCTTGCATGGCAGGGGATACGCTAGTAGAATAGTAAAAAAAATATAAGTTGAAGCAAATGAAGCAGATGTCATGCTTAATTACGAAAAAGGACTTGTCGTTGTGACTTACTGTATCCACTTCGAAGTTGTCGTCCAGCTTGATGCTGAAGCGCCTATCATCATCTAGGAAGATTCCGTCGCACAGGTCGCGCTCGTCTTCACAGTATTTGCAAATACTGAAATCATTTTCGTTGTCAGACATTTCCTATGTTCATAGTTGAAACATTAATTGAAAATCGATCGAAGACAACTACCAGGATACTCAACACACAAATCCAGGGCACTCGATATTTCCTACATATTCTGGCATAAGTCATGCCAAAATTCACGAAAAAAATCCGTCATGACTTTGCTAAAATAGGACATATCGAGCGCCTGAAATTTGCCGGAACAAAAATGAATCAACACTCCGGCAAAACATAGGCCACTCGGAGGTGTAACCTGCAAACATGACCGACCACTTGGGCAAGCACATATCCTATTTGAGCAACACAATATATACATTTCAAAATATCTTATAGGACTCATATTGACATGAGCATTCAATAAGCAAAATCAAATCGTAAAATAAATAAGTATTCAATTTAGCATGCATTCAATAAGCAAAAGTAAATCATCTCTTGCGTCGAATATTATCACTAGCAAAAGTAAATCATCTCTTGCGTCGAATATTATCACTGGAACATCCCGAATAATATCATACATATAGTATCACTAATACAACTAAAACCCTAGCGAACGACGGGTATCGGCGCGGGCGGTGGACACCCAAAAAGAAGGAACCATCACAGGATCAAAGTTCTAGTGATCCCTGGAGAACCTGCCAGGTATTGCAGAACCTGTGCTCCAACACAACCAAGTAGCGATGGACGTGCGCGTCCTCCTCGCTGACACGATGACGCACCACCTCCGCGAGGTCATCAAGCCTCTAGACCGTCACTGGCCCACGCGACTGTCATCAAAAAAGGTTCGGGTCAATGACGGGCTGACTCCTCATCAAGTTGCGCCCCCCCGCTAGGTAGCGCCTCCCAGTATCAGCCCGGCGGAGCCCAGTCCCGGACATGGCCCATCTGCTCAAGCAGGTGTCCTCCGCCGAGTCGATGACGAGGATGCGGGATAGGCATCGTTGACGTCGATATGGGAATAATTGCTTTAACTAAAAAAATAACAACAAAAGTGACATGTTCAACTAGTTCTTACTAAAATAAACTTACTATAAATAAAAACAAACTAGTACCTAATTAGTACCTAGTTCTCACTAACTAATTAGTACCTAGGAACTACTCTAATTACCATCTAATTTGATGAACCTAGGGGTAAAAAGTGGTAGCGGATAATCTGAAATATCCTATATTCGTATTCGATCGGATATTTCAATTATCCAACTTAAAATTCAAATAAGTGGTTAAATTTTACTTGTTTTATGATTGATCTTAGAAATTATTATGCATTACAATATTGTTTATTCATAAACCTATTTATCATTGACTTATTGTATGTCACAAGTTGAATACTTCATGTCACATAGCTATTGACTAATACACTTAAGCAATATCCGCATCCGATTCGTTTCCACCCATAGATGAACCCTAACTAGCTAATTTGATGCAATTAAAATTTGAAGAACCCTAGGTAGAGGTAGGAGAGGGGGAGGAGCAGGCGTGCTCACCTCGGGTGCCTGCGGCGAGGGAGTGGCAGGCGGTGTCAAGGTCGTGGTCGGGGCGCGGGTGCATGGCGGAGGTCGGCGTCGACGTCGGGGTCGGGGGCGGCGTCGAGGTCGGGGCCGGCGTCGAGGTCGGGGTCGAGGGCGGCGTCGAATTCGGGGGCGGGGGCGGCGTCGAGGGTGTGCGGAGAGCGACGGGAGAGTGCGCGGCGGCCAACGGGCGACGGCGACAGCGGAGGAGTTTCGATTTGGGGGAAGTGGCCGTGGGGAAGAAAGAATCGCGCGGTTAAGTCAGAAGTAGCAGTAGCGCGTTCAAGAAAGTGCGCTACTGCTAAGTTAGCTATAGCGCGTTCCTGGATACGCGCTACTGCTATTCCTTTCTCTCTTTCCCCCTTTTTCATTTAATTTTCTTTACATTTTATCTTTTCCTTTCTCCTTTTTCTATTTTTTTCATTTTCATTTACTTTTCTATTTTCTTTCTATTTAATTTTATTTCCTATATCAGTAGCGCGTTTCCGCCTAAACGCACTGCTACAAAGCTTGTAGCGGTAGCGCGGTTCTTCGCAGCTCGCTACTACTATGTGTAGCCCATCGGCTAAGCCGTGGGAATTTTTGTAGTAGCGCGGTTATCTGAAGGCGCGCTACTGCTACAATTTTATCGGTAATGCGCTTTACACCAATGTGCTACTGCTACTTAGCACTAGCGTTGTTTTTAGGATCCGCTATTGTTAAAGTTTTGTGTATAAGGTTTTCCCTAATAGTGTATTGCCATGTGATGTACCATGCCTTCATTAACATTTTAGCTTCTTCTATCGATGAATGGATACACAAGCTTTGCGTATTCGCAAAATAAATGCACACCAATCTAGATGATGTGGATAATCTCAAAAGAGACGGTAAAATGTGACTATGTCGACTTTTCTCTGCCCACTACTTCTATCCGACTAGTAAATGCGTACTCCCTCCGTTTATTTTTAGTTTGCATATAAGATTTGGTCAAAATCAAACTTTGTAAAGTTTGACTAGCTTTGTAGAAAAAGATATTAACATTCACACTATGAAATCAATATTATTAGATGTATCATAAAATTAATTTTCATAACGTATAACACTAGTATTGTAAATGTTGATATTTTTTTCCGTAAAATAAGTCAAACTTTAACCAAATCTTATGTGCAGACTAAAAAGAAACGGACGGAGTACTTGCCTGCACACTGATATTTAAAAGAATAATAATTGCACGATGATACTGGATTAGGTATTAATTGTAGTACTAGATAGGATATTGATTGCATGGTAATATGTGATTGGTGTTGGTATTGATATTTTGTATACTACTAATAAATGTGCACATGTCATGCACGTTGATATTAGACCACGTATTAGTTGCATGCAAATACTGATAGGATATTATTTACGCCTTAATTATGTGACTAGCACTAATATTGATATTCAGTATGATATTAATTACATGCTAAACATGTTAAGCGCTCACCATTGAAGCAGCATAGGTCGTTGGATTAACCTGACTTGATGGTTGAGATTACTTGGATCCGCCCATTTGAGTCTTTTTATATTTGTATTGATATAGATATATGTATTTATTGCATACTAAACATGTTGAGAGCTCACCATGGAAGTAATCTAGGTTATTCTATTAACATGGATTTATGAAAGAAATTACTTGGATACGCCTCTTCGAGTATTTTTATACTGATATAGATTTTAGGAAATATTGTAGAAAAATGCCACTATGCTGTTCTAGTTACCAAATAATATGTGGGTCTTGTTGGGCATGAAATGCAGACATAGAAACTTAGTATTTTCTAGCAAAATCAAGTAAGACGACGTAACAATATAAGGCCAAGACCACTGAGCAAAATGTTTACTTTACTTATTTATTTGTGTGAAAAGGACTTGGATCCATTATAAATGTTCACGAGAAGTACAAAAACATCCCAGCTTAATTAAGAATTACATCGAGATCCCTGGAACATTGGACGACCAGTACCGCTGCAAGAACGAGTTGCCGACGCCATGCAGTCGCCGAAATCTTGTCGTCTTGAATGCACACCAAGAAACCCTAACCTCACCGTCCAGAACATCCATATTTGTTGTCACAAAATTTCAAATCAAAATTAGAAACATTACTCGAGATACAGAAATGATAAATTTAACATCAATGTGATAATGGATCAAATCTAAAGCCCAACTTATATACTATTTAGTGTTAAAGTTGACATTTCTTTATCTCAAGAAATGATAATTTTGATTTAAAAATTTACGACATCAAATAGTGATGTTGTTTGGATGTGCTTAATTGTTTCCATTTTTTTTCACATTTTAAAATGTGCTATGGAGAGTCGGTGCACCGGCAGCATCACAAGCACGAGTGCACTCAGATATTTCCCAACTAGCAACTCGTACTGCTCAACTCCCGTGCCCTTGACGTGGACAGCTCGGCCATAGTCCATCAATCCTTGTCGTGGACATGATGCTGGCTCAAGCTAGCTAATTGAGAGGGGAGATTTTCCCTATGCAAGTTCTGGACAGATATACGTGTTCTCAGTGAAATACAGTGATCCCGTGCGGCCACAGTTCCATGGCACAGAAAAAGAGGAACACAAAGAATACTGGGATGATTTTATTATGCAGACGTCAAAAGATAGAATGCACTATAGCGATAAGAAAAACTCAAAACGATGCCCGGGCTCATCTGCTCCCTCTCAGTAAAAAATTCAAAAAAAAACTAAAAAAATTCAAAAAATTCCAAACTTTTTTGTGGTGGTAGATAATTTGTCGCGTGAGGTGCGCCCCAAAATTCAACTTATTTGGACATCTGAGAAGCTCTCGGCAAAAAAGACAAATCGGGGTCAAAACAGTGTGTGAACAGTACACATTTTTACAGACCCTGATTTTGTCTTTTTTACCGAGAGCTGCTCAGATGCTCAAATGAGTTGAATTTCGGGGCGCACCTCACGCGTAAAATTATCTACCACCACAAAAAAGTTTGGAATTTTTTGAATTTTTTTAGTATTTGTTTTGAATTTTTTTCTAAGCGTGGGTGCAGATGAGCCCGGATGCAGATTAGCCGCACCCATAGCGATAATTGCATCTCAATGTATCATGTACACCAATCTAGATGACGTGGATAATCTCGGAAGAGAGGGCGGATTGTGACCGGCCTAGTGCAAGGACTACATCGACTTTTCTTACACCGACTACTTCTATCCGATTCTAGGAGATATTGTAGAAAAATGCCGCATCACTATTATTGATTACCAAATAATGCGTCTGGTTGGGCATGAAATAAAGACATAGAAACTCAGTATTTTTCTAGCAAAACCAAGTGAGACGACGAAACAATAAAGACATAGGAACATGTTTAGTTTATTTATTTATTTCGCGAAAAGGACATGATTCATTATAAGCTTCCACCAAAAGTACGAAGCATTTCAACTGTAAATTTTGGGGAGAGGGATTGTGTGCATCGATATTCTCATTGATCGTGCACTAGGCACATATATAGGTACAAGGGGGCGATCGGTGTCTTGTCTCCCAAGATACAAGTAGATACAGGGGAAGAGAAACACAACAGGTGCAGCACACAAAACCCGAACCTACATACGTATATACATGTTCAACACCCCCCCTCCCCGCAGTCGAAGCGTCACCGGTGACGCAAAGACTGGACCGAAAGCCCTTGAAAGTCGAGGTAGGTAGTCCCTTCCTCATGACATCTGCGAACCGTGAACTGCTGATCAGTGGGCACATGCAAAACTCAAACACGACCAAGTGCGACGTGCTCCCGGACGAATTGGATGTCGAGCTCAATATGCTTCGTTCGGCGATGATGAACAGGGTTGGCAGAGAGGTAGAGTTGTCATAGTAGACAATCGCGGCCTTGGGAACCTCACATAGCATCTCCTGAAGTAGCTGTCGGAGCCAGGAGCACTCCGCGACGGCCTTAGCCATAGCCCTGTACTCAGCCTTGGCGCTCGATTGTGAAACCGTGGGTTGTCGTTTAGATGACCACGAGATCGGAGAGGGCCCGAGGTAGATAGAGTAGCCGGAGGTGGAGCGCTGTGTTTCGGGGCACCCAGCCCAGTCGGCGTCGGAGTAGGCGACGAGGCCGGTGTCAGAGGACGCCGTCAGGGTGAGACCCATAGCCATGGCGCCACGTATGTACCGGGGGATACATTTCACCAGAGCCCAATGGGTGTCACGAGGGGCATGCATGTGAAGGAACACCTGCTGAACAACATACTTAATATTCGTCCGCGTTAGCGTGAGATACTGAAGAGCACCGATGATGGAGCGGTAGAAGGGAGCGTCGGACGCCAGGGATCCCTCGACGGCGGACACCTTAGCCTTCGTATCGACAGGCGTGGAAGCAGGCTTGCAATTAAGCATGCCCGTTTGCTCCAGAAGCTCGTAGGCGTACTTCTGCTGATGCAGAAAGAAGCCAGTGGCACGGCGAACGACCTCGATGCTGAGGAAGTAGTGGAGAGCCCCCAAGTCCTTGAGGGCAAATTTGGTGCCAAGGCGAGCGGTTATCTGCTGAAGTAACGCTAGCGAGGACACAGTCAGGATGGTGTCGTCGACGTACAGGAGAAGGTACACGATAGCGGCGCCCTCATGATAAACAAACATGGAGATATCAGACCATGTGGACTAGAACCCCTGCTGCTAGAGGAAGGCCGCAATACATTGGTACCAGGCCCGAGGTGCCTGCTTCAACCCGTAAAAAGAATGGGAGAGCAAGCACACGTGGTCCGGATAGGCGATGTCGACGAAGCCAGTGGGCTGCTAATAAAACACCTTCTCATCGAGGTGACCATGCAAGAAGGCATTGGACACGTCGAGCTAGAGAACTGGCCAGGCGCGAGAGACAGCCAGCTGGAGAACGGCGCGAATCGTGCCTAGTTTGACAACCGGGGCGAAGGTGTCGTGAAGTCCACACCAGCGTGCTGTCGGAAGTCGCGCACCACCCAACGTGCCTTATAGCGCTCGAGGGAACCGTTGGGGCGAGTCTTGTGGCGGAAAACCCACTTGCTAGTGATAACATTGGCACGGTGAGGCCACGGTACAAGCTGCCACGTACGGTTACGCTGTAGGGCATCAAACTCCTCACGCATCGCAGCAAGCCAGTTCGGATCCCGAAGGGCTGCGCGAGCCGAGGTGGGTAGCGGAGACGGGTTCGAGGAAGACGCGGCACATGCGTACTCGTCGGAGGTGTAGCGCGTGCTAGGACGAAACGTCCCGGTCCGAGCCCGAGTGACCAAACCGGTGAGGGGTGCAGTCGTCGTCGGCGGAGCTGAAGTGGAGATCGGCGATGAGGAGGGCGAGCCGGTCTCCAGTGATGCTGAGAGATCTGCGGCAGCGCCCGGCGGGACCGAGTCAGATACTGCGGTGGCGGGAGAACCCAAGGGGGCACCGGAGACCATGGCGGCAGGGGCGTCCATGGAGAGGGCCTCACCTGAGGCGCCGCTGGAGGGGGCGGCTAAACCCGCCACGTCTGCGGGGCCTCTGGAAGGGCCGGCCAGGCTAGAGGGTGCGGGGTGCGCGGGACGGGCCTGGGCCGGGGCACTTCTCGACGAAGGGGACGACCCGTCGTAGGTGGTGGCGGGGGCAAGCTGCGCCGCGGGACGCGTTGAAGGCTGCATGGGGAGGGACGGTACCTGCTGAAAAGGGAACACCAGCTCATCAAAGTACACGTGCCACGATGTATAAATGCGGTGGGACACTGGATCATAGCACCGGTAACCTTTGGTGTTGGGCGGTTAACCGAGAAAGATGCAAGGGAGCGACCGGGGAGCGAGTTTGTGAGGAGTGGTGGATGCGGTGCTAGGATAACAAAGGCACCCGAAGATGCGAAGGCCATCATAAGATGGGGCCGCACCAAAGAGGAGCTGGTGGGGAGCATAGTTCCAGCGAGGGCGGCCCGGGCGGATGTTAATGAGGAGGCTGGCAGTGGCAAGAACCGAGGGGGCACGTTGGAGTGGAAGAGAAACGTGCGGACACAGTCATTAAGAGTGCGAATGAGGCGCTCATCGCGACCATTTTGCTAGAACGTGTAAGGACAAGTGAGGCGAAAGATGGTGCCATGATAAGTGAGGAGATTACCGACGGCGACGTTGTCAAACTCTTTTATGTTGTTAGTTTGTAGTGTAAGGATAGGACGACCAAACTGTCTACGCATGAATAAAAGATGGTGAGTTTGGTGAGGGCGTCGGACTTGCGACGGAGAGGAAACGTCTACGCATAATGAGAGAAATCATCGAATATCACCTAATAGTATAGATAGCCCGTGTTGCTTGCAACCGGGGATGTCCAAACATCACTATGCAATAATTGAAACGGAAAAGTGGAAATGTGTGTAGACTCGCTAACAGAAGATGAACATGCTTACCGAGACGGCATGCCGCACAAGTGTGGTTGTCAACCTTATTACATGAGAAGGAAAAACTCTGAAGAATATGACACAAAACTGAGGAGTTGGGATGACCGAGATGAGTGTGCCAAAGGTCGATGCTAGCGGTGAGGGCGGCTGGACGGGTGGCGGTGGTGGCAGAGGGATGCACCGGGTAGAGCTCATCGGGGCTATCACATCAGTGGAGTACCATCCGTGTACGGGCGTCCTTCACAGAGAAGCCAACATCATCAAATTCGACAGTAATAGGATTCTCACGAGCAAGGCGATGAACAGATACAAGGTTTGTGACTAAGTCAGGAGAGACAAGAATATTAGATATGTTAATAGGAGTAGAAGTAGATGGAAACGACATATGACCCGCCATGTGTAACGGGTAAAGAGGAACCGTTACCAACGGTGATGCGAGTGGGAGTATGAATGGGAGTGGAAGACGTAAGGTTATCGGGATGAAATGTCATATGAGCAGTGGCGCCCGACTCCATGTACCAGTCACCGCCGCCACCGTAGTTGCTAGGTGGCGGAGCCGAGTGCAAGGCGGCGAGGAGGGCGGGATCCCACGGCGGCTGCACCAGGGGAGGGTAGAACCTGCCATAAGGTGGCTCTGGAGCGGCACCATAGCCACCCGTGGTCGGCGATGCAGGGAGGGCCGGGTAGGGGGGCGGCGTAGGGCGCGGCAAGATTTGCCTGGTGCCTCGCCGGACGGGGCCCAAGGATGCCCGGGGCGGGGGGCCGGGGCACTGGCATCGAGTATGCGTGGACAACTCCTGTCCACGGGTTGGTGCCATAAGTCCACGACGGGGAGGGCTATTGCTGATGAGGTGCCCCCCGTACTCCTGGCCACCCCCGTGCGCCTGCTCCTGCTGCTTGCGCCCGCCGTGGCGGCGGTTGCCGGGCCGCCCGCCGCCTTGAGGCTGCTGTTAGGGAGCAGCGAGAGGAGTGGGGGGCGCGGGCGGGAGGGGGTAATACCCCTGGGGTGCGGGGGGCTGCGTTTGCTGCCACGGCGCGGGTGGTGGTGGGGTGCCATGATAGGTGCCGACGGTGAGGGCGTGGTGCTGCACGCGCTTCGTCACCCCCTTCATCCGGTGCTCCTCCAACCGCAAGTATGCCACAAACTTGGGGAAGGAGGGCTCCGGCATCAAGGTGAGGTTGGCGGCGGCGTTGCCGAAGTCCTCGTTGAGGCTGGCGGTGAGCGTGCTTTGAAGGTGGTCGTCATCAATCCTGGCGCCGATGTCACGGAGCTCATCCGACAACGTCTTGAGGCGGCAGCAATAGTCATCAATGGACTATTCATCCTGATCATAGTCAAAAATTCCTGCTGCAGAAAGACGCGACGTTAAAGCTTGTTGTCGGGTGAAGAGGCCGTTGAGCTTGACCAACATGGCGCGTGCATCAACCCCATCAGTCACGACCATGTGAAACAGGTCCTTGAAGATGGTGGTGAAGAACCACCGAATGAGCGTAGCGTCGATCGCAGTCCTCTTGGAGTCGTTCACCATGGCACGAGAGTCGACGGTGCTGTCGACATGATCCACGAGATTGTTCTCATGGAAAAGGAGCGAGAAATAGGTCTTCCACGTGTAGTACGTGGAGTTGGTGGCATCGAGGATCACAAGAACGCGGTCATGGATGTTGATGTCGCGAATGTCGGCGGGGTCTGGACTGGCAAAGGGGTTGGAGGTAGATGAGGCGATGGACATGGTGGCGACGCGCGAGGGAAGGGGAGGCGGCTAGGGTGGAGGTGGCGGCTAGGGTTGGAGAAGGGGTGGCGGCGGCACGATGGCTGGTGGAGGGCGCGGCGGCGGGAAGGGGGGCAGGGCATGGGGAGGTGGTAGCGGCGGCAACAGCAGATGGTGGCGGCTAGGGTTGCGGAAGCGATTAAGAAAGGATCGATACGGTATCTGAAATCATGTAAGTTTGGGAGAGAGGGATTGTGTGCATCGATATTCTCATTGATCGTGCACTAAGCACATATATAAGTACAAGGGGTGCGACCGGTGTCTTGTCTTCCAAGATACAAGTAGATTAAGGGGGAGAGAGACACTACAGATGCATCATACAAAACCCGGACCTACATACATATATACATGTTCAACATCACCATAATGAAGAATTACAATCAGATCCTTGGACCACTGAACGACCACTATAGTCACAAGAGCGAGCTGTTGACGGCATGTAATCATCGCAATCTTTTCGTCTTGCATGCGGAACGAAAAATCCCAACCTCACTGCCCCTGCTTCATTGTGCTGACAAGGGCAAAGATGCTCGTAGCTCGTTGGGCCAAAGGACTGAGAACATGTCCTGCATCACCTCCTTCGCGCTCTTCACTCTTGAGTAGATCGTCCCTTTTCTCGAGCTCACGCATCACCGTCTGGATCTCCGTCCCGTCGCCTCCTTAGGGGGTGTTTGTTTACATGGACTTATTGATGTAGGGACTTGAAAAAGTCCCTTTTAGTCCCATCTAAACCAAGCATAAGGGATTTATAGGGACTTAGAATGGGCATTTGGAACTTATGAAAGAAGACCCTGAGGAAGAGTCTTTTTGGGATTTTTAGTTGTAACATGGTCTTTTAGTCCATGTTTAGTCCTAGAAACCGAACAGATAGGGACTTTTTAGGGACTAGCGACTTTTTAGTTGAGACTCAAAAAAATCCTAGGACTTATGGACCAAACAGGACCTTAGTTTCTCGTCTGTCTTAGTGGCTTCCTTCAGGCCGAAGGTTACTAGCTGGTCCAACTATAATATTTCTTCCATTTTTATATACAACGCCGCAAACTCATATTACAGGTACTAAGGTAAACATTAATGTCGGTTTTATCCATTGTTGAAATCTAGCTTTCCTCCTTTTTTGGTGTATCAATTAATGTGTATTTTTCTGTTCAACTCACAACAAGACAACCATCTCACTCCTCATTGGTTGATTAATGCAGCGCATTCAAACCAAACTTCTTATTCCTACATGCATGCAAGGGATATTATTGCCCTTGGTTGCTAGTACGAGACAAACACCATTAATTTTGTCTCGATTACTGTTAGTGACCTAATATAGCTGAAAATCGTAATTCTGACAGTGACCTTATATATAAAAATGGAGGGAGTAGCTTCTTGGCCCTGGTCAAATTGGTGAAGACTCTGAAGAGCCGATCCGCCTTGGTCTTCAGGGTGGTGTGAGACGCAGCTATGAAAAGATCCACAAGTTCCACTTGCCTTCTCGGCGCCCATAGCCTACACTTTCCTTCTAGCCATCCACAACCTCCACTATCACGCCGACAGACTGGTGATGATCTCGGGTATGAGTGGGATCACCGTGAAGCGATGTCAAAACTTATACTCACAATTTCATGGGACATACAACGATTTCATTAATTGTTTTCTTATGTGTCCCCAAAATGTTTAGTATAATTTTTATCATTGGGTGGATCTGTGCATGTGGACGAGCAGTTTGTCATCATGTGCTATGTATGTGTGCTCTAGCTGTGAATTCGTGAAATCAATGGCGATGCTTGAAATTGTGAAAAGCATTATGACAGGCATCCACAGTTTGAGTATCACCGTCGGAATCGAGTCACCACTGCTGGAATCAAGTTGCCACTATCGCCACCGAAATCAATACCCAACAGAATCGTCCTCGCCCTCACCTTCGTGCCCGTGGTCATCCAAGCCCTCGCCGTCGTGCTCGGATTTAACATGTTATTCATTTAACTAAATGTGTATTGAAGATTGGAGGAAAAAAGAACATGCCACTGACTAGAGGTCCTACAATACGAATGCAGCCCTTGTAAAAGACTGACTTTCGTCTTGTCTCAACGGCCTCCATAATGCATATGAAATGCTCTGTATGCATATGCGGGGCTGCTATGGCGACTACTGGACTAGCTCTTATGCAAGCACAGATACGGCTCTTGTCACATATGGCTAGCTCAGTGATCCCGTGCGGCCACAGTTCCATTGCATAGAGAAAGAGGGAACACAAAGAATACTGGAAATATTTTATTATGCGGGCATCAAAAGATACGATGCACTGTGGCGCTCGTGTGGCATCTCATGTACGCCAACCTACATGATGTGGGTGATGTGGATAGGCTCGGAAGAGATGGCGGATTGTGACAGGGCTGGTGCACGCAAGGACTACGTCGTCTTTTCTTACGCCGACTAGTTCCATCAACTAATAGGAAAATTCTGGGAAAATGCCACAGCGCTATAATAAATTACCAAATAATATGTGGTGCCTGGTTGGGCATGAAATAAAGATATAAAAACTTATTTTTCTAGCAATCAAATTGGGACACCGAAACTACATAAGGTTAAGATCATTGAAGAGCATGTTCAATTTTCTTTTTCTTTTGTTGTGAAAGGGACCCGGATCTATTATAAAGGTTCACCAGAAGAATGAAGTGTCCAAAACATAATGGGAACTAGAAGGGTTGGGCACGCTTTGCTGCACCATTGGTGTTGTTGGGAATCTTTTAAAAAGTCATTCATTCTGTTTTAAAATATAAGGTGTATTACTTTTTTGAAAAGTCCAACCTTTTTAAGTTTGATCACATGTATGAAAATATATATCAAAATTTGTAATATCAAATTAGAGTTATTAGATTCATCATGAAATGAATTTTCAAAAAAAAATTGGCTTAATATTGTGGATGTCGATATTTTTGGCTCTAAACTTGGTCAAAGTTAAAGAAATTTGACTTTCCAAAGAACTAATACCTCTTGTATTTTGGAACTGATGGAATATTTAATTTGGCGGATGGGGAAGATGATGGAGTGTGTTTTATATTTATTTATAATGCGGTTATTTGTGGGTCTTTCATGGTGTGATTCTGTGTTATGTAGTAATCAACTCATACTTTTGTGGGTATATTTTTGCGTCGGTGCCTACATGTACTATATTGGTGCTACCGTATCATCATATGGCGGCGTCTCTTTTTTCTATGTGGTAAGAGGGTGCACGGGGTTGATATGTTTTTCTAGCCGATTGGTGTTGATTGATTTGAAAAATCATTGGTCCGACCAAAATTGTAAACCAAATTCAAAATTGAATATCTCAATCGAATAAAAGAGCTTCAAAATTAGGAAATATGGTGAAATAAAATAATTAAATGGGAGAGCTCCTTGAGAAATTATTGACCCGGTCAAAATCAGGTGACCAAGTTCTAAATTGAAGACCTCAGTTAATTGTGATGACTCAAAAATCAGGAAGCATAGTGTATAGTATAACAGAATTTAATGAGAGCTTTGAGAATTATTGACTTGGTTGAAATTGGGTGATCCAATTCCAATTGGACACCTCAATTGATTGTGAGGCCTTTTACCCCTAGAGAGCATAGTGATATAGTAGATTACATCGAGATCCCAAGGCCATTGAAAAATCACTACCGCCGCAAGAAAGAGTTGTCGACGCGTCGCAGTCGCTGCTCCTTTACTGGAGCTGACTTAATCTTGTCGACCACAATCAGGAAGTCTTCAAGCACTTAGCCCTAAGGCCAACGCTTCAGAGTTATTGTCGTTGTCATTGAACTGTTGAAATTGATCTGAATCGCCTAACACCAAATCTTACCATCTTGGATGCACAGTGATAAACCCTAACCTCACCGCCACAAGGAGATAGTAGGAATCTACGTCAGAGCGCTGGATTCGGTCTCGACGGACGAACTCGAGGAGGACCGAAACACGAAAAACCAGTTCGAAGATGAAGTGTGGCCACTTACCAAGGTGTCGCCCCTATGATGACTAAGAAACCTATCCTAAACTACTGCCCAAAGAATCACTAAGACTCCCCTCGCCGCCGCCGGGCACTGGAGCGCCAGACAGATGGGAGGCAAGTGCGCGGTCTCTCGTTGCGTAGCATGGAGGGGACAAAGCTTCAACCTATCCGCCGTTACCGGAGGGGATGGAATAGATCTTTTTTTGTGTGATTGTATTCTTGTGTACCCTATTTCTATGCGAGGAACCTGTTCGTTGCAATAGTACTACAAGTTAATTACCATTCATCTGTGTAATGTAAATTGAGAACCAACGGGTGGTTCAATAGTTAGGATGGTAGTTGTAGTCAAGCCCATCACGGATCATACCTCAAGTTCCATACATGTGAGTCTCATTTGAGACCAAATATTCTTTCAGTCGATAGCGAGGCTCCTATGGTGACTCAATCAATCACAAGACTCGCCGACACGCTCTCTCGGATATGCTTATAGGGTGTACATGTATGTGTGTTCATAGAAGTAAGTGCATGTGCGTGCATGTGACCTTCTGTGCCTGGTTTTCTAAAACAAACCGTTCACTACAAATTCAAGATTGCCCTCTAACATAGTACATCGTGCAGTTAAAAATAATGATAGCTCATGTTGTACTTTTATTCACATATCTAATGGTTACACAAGCCTGACAGAAATTGGAACTTGGTTTTTGTTGTTGTGTGCCGACTGAAATTCGATAGACTCTAGTCTATTATTCTACCCTAAACCTAGGGCAATGCTATAGCCTATAGCATAATTGGAAATTGTAATTCGTTTGACTCTAGTCCGTTACCATTAAATAAGATAAGAGGAGATGTCCGAGAGGTAGCTTCCCGTGCAAGTACCTTGGATTGCCGCTCACCCTCAGAAAACAGTCCCATGTTCAATTATCCGGCCTTGTGGATCAACTTGCCATGGCGTTGCCAAAGTGGAAAGCTGCGAAGATGCCAAAGAGTGGAAGAATGCTCCTTGTACAGTCCGTGCTGTGTGCAATACCGCTACATGCGATAATGGCACTTGGCCTCCCGTAGAAGACAATCTCAGCAATGAACAGAATATGACGCAGTTTTCTTTGGTGCGCGGAGGCGAATTCGTCCGGTGGCAGCTGCGCGGTCGCTTGGGATTCGGTCTGCGCCCCGAAGTGGGCAGGTGGACTAGGCATCCCCAACCTAGGATGGATGAACAAGGCGGTGCAAGCAAGATGGCCCTGGTTACAGCGATCGGATGCAACAAGGCCATGGGCGGAGTTTGACATCAGGGTGCCAAAAGCCTCAACACAGATATTCAACGCGGCTGCTCGCTGGACCCTAGGGGATGGAAATACGGCGCTCTTTTGGGAAGATAGATGGCTTGAAGGCCACAGGATCGGAGAGATCGCACCCTTGGCCTGCGAGCGAGTCAAGAGGAAAATAAGAAGGACATGCACCGTCTCCCAGGCGCTCCTGAACGACAACTGGGTCACCCAGGTGAGCCCAGAGGTCACTGCTGAATCGTTGCGTGAATACCTGCAATTGTGGACGATGATCCAACGAGTTGAGCTGGACCCAGCACAAAATGATGCCATCTCTTGGACATGGGAGGCTAGCAGATGTTTCTCAGTGCGGAGCGCCTATGCGGCCAAGTTCTGGGGCAGGCAGGTCGTTCCCACGGCCGCTTTCACTTGGAAATCAAGGGCACCGGCGCCATGCCGTTTCTTCACGTGGCTTGCAATCCAGGACAGGTGCTGGACATCCGACCGGCTAGCTAGGCGTGGACTGGACCATCAAAAGTACTGCCCTATGTGCAGCCAAGAAGAGGAGAGCATAAATCACGTCCTCCTTGAGTGTGTTGTCGCACGGGAAGTGTGGACGGCGATCTGTCACCCTTTGCGAAGGCCGGAGTGGATACCTTCTGCAAGGGAAAACCTCGGGGCGTGGTGTCAAGACAAGGGAGGAAGAAGGCCTGCTGAGAGGGATGCTAACGCAATCATCATTCTAGGACTATGGCAGATTTGGAAGCATCGCAACTCGATCGTCTTTGACGGAGCCACACCCTCGAAGAACCGGATCATCCAGGCAGTCATCCGAGAGGGCCGTATATGGAAACAAGCGGGCATACTGTGAGGAGACATGGACGCCTTCTTTGCCGAGGTGGAGGAGTGGGCAGGGGAGAGTACGTAGACTTAGGAGAGATAGGTGGAGTGTGGAGTTAGTGTTCAGTGTAAATATGTAATCTGTAACACTAACGTGGACGGGCTCTTTACCCCGATCCCTTCTTTATAATATAGTACGCACACTCGTGCGTATTCGAGAAAAAAAGATAAGAGGAGATTGCCTTGGGTAAGCACAGATCTACGGTGAAGGTTAGAAAAGATGTGGCCAATATTTTACGGGAATCGGTCAGTTGCTACCAGTTGCAGAGTTGAACTAAATAGAATTCATCCGGCAATTCACTTGTTCTGAGATAATTACAGCATATATTCATCAGAATTCAAGTGACCGGTATAGTTTTGGACACGTCCATGCATGCATCATACTGTACTTTGATCAGCAGATTGTACAGACCCCATCCGTGCGGGGTGCCCAAAAACACGTCAGCCGGTGTAGACAGGCGGCGAGCGGAGGGCTGCCGTCCACTTCATGGCGATGGCGTGCTCCCCGTCGGCGTTCAGGGGTGGCGGAGATCAGGCCAGACCCGCAGTCACCGTCACTCGGGTCCTTGTCAAGTATCCAATCCATTACGGATCAGACGTGCAGCACGCCAATTGTTTTTTTTTTTAGCGTACAGCACGCCAATTGTTGTAGGAATAAACATGACGTGTAGTGGTGTATCCTCGTCAGACTCTGATTAGGCACCTATAATAGTACTCCCTCCGTCCCAAAATACGTGTCTTAACTTTGTGCTAGCTCTAATACAAAATTGTACTAAGCTCAAAACATTTATTTTGAAACGGAGTGAGTAGTATATACTCACATATAGCACCTGTAATCACCAACGAAAAAGAGCAACGAAATACAAAGTAAGAGCAAGGCTCGATACGAGCCTTTGGCCATCATACCGATCTGTGTTTTCCACCCATCGCCACGTTACACACGAGTTCCGCCGCCGTGAATTGATCGCTAGCTCACTCACGTACAGAAGCTATGGCATGGCATACGTAGACGCAAGTCGCCGGCTAGACGCGATCCAGCAGCTTTCCTGCTTGGTTTCTAGCTAGCTAGCTTTGCACGTCGTACGTGTAGTTCCCGGGTGAGTTGAACTACAGTTCAGAAGCCAACAATTAGTATCTAGAGCCTTGACGATCTACGATCTATGATGGGGACAGCCATGCTGAGTCGGTCAAGTCCGACAACGATGGTTCCAAAGCGAATAAGAACGGCGACAAGGTTAAGAAGGGAGGCAAGTCAGCAACCAGTAGTGGCGGAGCCGGCGACGCCAACGTACTGGCTCATCACAACATCCCCATCCAGTCCGATGCTTACAGACGCCAACTACGGCGTGTGAACGGTAAAGATGAAGATTATTCTCCGAACCCTTTAAGTGTGGGAGGCCATCACAGACGACGACGTCAACAAGGAGTGTGACGATGGTGCCATGGCCGCCATAGCTCAGCCTGTGCCGGATTCCGTGCTGATGACATTGGCGGAGTTCGAGACAGAAAGAGAGGTGTGGAACGCAATCAATGGGATGAGGGGACAAGATCACGTCACGAAGGTTCGGGCACAAGTGCTGAAGCGTCAATTTCACAAGTTGCAGATGGAGGAAACTGAATTGGTGAATGACTATGCCATGTGTCTGACTACTTTGGTGGGAGAGATCCGCGCGCTCGGTGCAAAGCTCGAGGAGGCCGAGATTGTGGAGAAGTTTTTCAGTTTGGTGACTGATAAATTCACGTACATGATCGGCACGCTCGATCAGCTTTACGACATCGACGACATGACCATAACGGAGGCGATCGGATGCTTGCGGACATGGGAATAGAATGATCATGGTTGTCAGAAAGGCAAAGGAGGAGGTAGTGACCAACTCATCTACTCGTCGCAGATTAGGGGTCTCCAAGTAGCAAAGGAAGGCACAACGTTGGCGAAGGATCAAGCAACGCGAAGAGCGGCGGACAAACCGGAAAAGGCAAAGGAAAAGGCAAGCCACAAGGTCGTGGTAAGGCGGACCGATCTAAAGAGCGGAAGCCACGCAACTTGGATATGTCCGAGCTCAAGTGCTATAACTGCTTTGAGATGGGTCACTTTGCGAAGGATTATCCGGAGCCTAACAAGCGGGAGATCAAGGCAAATTTGGCGAAGCAGGAATACGAACGTCCAGGTCTTCTAATGGCCGAAGTTTATGATATGGTGGTTGTGAAACCAACCCGGAAGGTGCTACTTCATGAGAAAAAAGTAACACCAAAGTTATCCGGTAGCCAAAATGTGTCGTGGTATCTAGACACGGGTGCCCGTAACCATATGACAGGGTGCAAGGAGAATTCCTCGAGCTAGAATATGATGTTCAAGGCTCGGTCAAGTTCGGTGATGATTCAAATGTGGAGATTTGCAGGCAAGATTCTTACCTCTTCGAGGGTCTCACGGGAGAACATCGCATACTCATCGGAGTGTACTATATCCCATGGCTTCGCAACAACATCATCTTTGTCGGGAAACTTGATGAGAATGGATGCAACGTGGATATTGAGAACGGAGTGATGACGATCTTTGACAACCTCCGAAACGTGCTAGCCCGTGCGAATCGCACGCGGAACATGCTTTATATCCTCAACCTTGATCAATCTCAACCGGAGTGTTGGCTCGCCAAGAGTGATGATGATTCATGGTTATGACATGCTAGATTTGGACACGTTAACTTCTACGCCTTTAAGATGTCAAAGATGGAGATGGTATCTGGGATGCCGTTTATTGACCATGTTTATCGAGTATGTGACGGGTGCTTGATTGGAAAACAACACCGCCGGCCGTTCCCTGTTCAGTCTACCTAGCGTGCAAGTGATGCACTCGAGCTGATCCATGGCGATCTATGTGGTCCTAGCTATCACCCCAGCAACTCACGGAGGAAAGAAGTACTTCTTCCTTGTAGTAGATGACTACTCGAGATACATGTGGGTTGTTCTCCTACGATCTAAAGATGAGGCATTTGAAGCGTTCAAGAAGCTAAAGGCTGCAACAGAGATGGAACACAAGGTGAAGGTTCGCGCTCTACGAACAGATCGCGGCAGAGAGTTTATGTGAAGTACAAGGCAAGACTCGTTGCAAAGGGCTACGTACAACGTCAAGGAGTTGACTATGAGGAGGTGTTTGCACCAGTTGCTCGAATTGAGACGGTGAGAGTGCTCGTAGCTTTGGCAGCACAAGAGGATTGGAAAGTTCATCATATGGATGTTAAATCCGCTTTTCTCAATGGTGAGCTCATAGAAGAATTGTACCTGGAACAACCCCTCGTCTACGAGAAGAAAGGCAAACAAGGGAAAGTTTACAAGCTCAAGAAGGCACTTTACGGGCTGAAGCAAGCGCCAAGAGCTTGGAACTCAAAGTTAGACCGAAGTTTGGTCACGCTCGAAGATAGGAAAGACAGTCTATCAAGCACCGAAGAACAGGTGAAGTTTGAAAATGTGATCAAAGGAGAGTGTTGCCGTCAAGCAATGGATGAGCTATCGGCAGTAAAGTTGGTCCCTAAAATGTTGCGAGGAACGATGAAGGCAGTGCCGACGATGACGCCTATGAGTAGTAGTCATCGTATTTGGGATCTAGTCGCACCGAGGACGTCATGTTTAGAGGGTGAATGTAGGAATAAACATGACGTGTAGTGGTGTATCCTAGTCAGATTCTGATTATGCACCTATAGTAGTAGTAGGATTAGGACTCCTTTTGAGCGAAACTAGTATGTAATGGAGGGAGTATTTGACATACAAGTGTAGGATCCACACTAAGGAACCCTAGCCGCCTCCTCCTCCCCACCCATCCCCTCCTTCCTCCCTCGCCGCCACCTGAGGCAGCCGTCGGGCAAGTTTGGGGCGCCAACGATGGTGTCGGTGGGGCCTCAGTTGCCCTGTTCACATGTGGGGAACCCCGGATCTGGAGCAGCGGCTCCACTGGCAAGGCACGCCCGGCTAACAACTATGCGGGTGGTGGATCCGGTGTCCCGGCCGCGCTGGCGGCGGGATCTGGTAGTCGTTGGTGGTCGGCGGCGGCTTCTGCGGCGGTCGGTGTGCGCGATCTGGCGCCTCACTTCCTCCCCTATTCGGCATGCGGGCCAGCTTGGTCGGGCCGCGCTTCCTCTTGTTCGCCGGTTTTGCACAAGAGGTGCTGCTGGTGGCGGAAATCTAGTTCGGGCGAAATTCCTGGCCGGCCATTACCGGCCGCGCCGATGGCGATGCCTGAGGGCGCCGTTTCCCTCCTTGGAGGCGTCGGCATGGACTGATCTCCTCATTTCACCTTCCCCTAGGTCTCCCAGGCTAAAGCCCTAACTCTGTTGGGCGCAGGCGGCGCTCACGGCGCCATTGCCTTCTTGAAGGCACTGCTTTGGGAACCTTGGGGTTGGGTGGCACTTGTGGGTGGTGGGTGACGGCGGTGGTGTGGCCCTTTCCTAGCATGGATTTACGTCCGTTGCTTGGAGATGGACTCGCGTAGGTGGAGGTCGTCGGTTGGCGTCGTGGTGGTGTCAATGGAGGAGGACCTGCCAAGGCTCGCGTAGGTGAAGGTCGTCGTTTGGCGTCATGGTGGCGTCGATGGCGGAGGACCTGCCAAGGTTGTTACCTCAATCTGCTCTGAAGATGGACTAGTGGAAGATGGCGGCGACGACACATGTGAGTGCGTCAGACCGGTTTGAGCCCCGGACCCGGCAGATGGCTCGGTCGGGCCTCCGGCTTTAGATGTTAGGCTTAGTGAGAGGTATGGGTATGTGGTCCAGCTTGTACCCCTTCATTATTTGGATAGGTGTAGCGGCAGATGCTGTCAAGATGGCGGTTTCAGGCATATTGTTGTTATACTTTGTAAGGTCCTCGAGAATAATCAATAAAATGGTTGTATGCATCTCTCAGATGCAGAGGCAGGGGGTCATCCTCCTTTTCGAAAAAAATCCACACTAAGATGTTCTCTTGCACGTGAGCATACCGGCCGTGAGATATTACCCTCGAGTGAGTCAGAGGCGGAGACTTCGACAAAGCGGACAACGGGACGTGTCCACAAATATGGAACTAGAGACGATGGTGGCATGTGGTGGCTGCCGTCTTAGTTGTCTCCTTCATTATCCACATCGAGGTGATGGGTTTTATACATTGTGTCAGCCTCTTGAGACAAAAGCTATGGGTTTCCAAGTATTCACTTGGATTTATCAGAGTTGAGAAGACAACGGTGAAGCCTAACACACAAAGATAAGGTTAAGGGGCGAGCAGAGATGGAGGAGAAGAGGTCAGGATGAGAATAGAGGAAACACATGGAAAGGAGAATGGGAAATACAGAGGTGTGTGATGTTGAAAAGGAGAGAGAGGATTGGTGCAATAGTCCCTTGTATTGTTTGAGCCTCAGTGGGCATATATATAGGAGTACATGTTTTACTTGGAGTACAAGGCAAGCCAGAATAATTCCTAGTCTAACCTATGTTTCCTAATACAATCACGTTACTCAACATCCCCCCGCAGTCACAACGGTAGTGACGCAGACGGTGAGACTGGAGAATAATTCGAAGGCAAGCCGACGGACACCCCCCACAGTCGTAACGGTCGATGGATCGCGGAGTCGTGGCTGGAGTGAAAACGGACGAGGATGCTCAAGCAGACGGTAGCCCTTTGTGCCGTTTGTCGATGTAGCCGAGAGCGTAGGTGGTGAAGCCGTGGTCGAGGTAGCCGTGTGAAGAATGCCGTGGTTGATGTCGAGTCGGGGTAGCCGGTGTCGAGGAAGTCGCCGTGGAGCCGCGGGTGCAAGGGGGCGCCTGATTAGCATGGGCGCAGTGGTGTCGGAGTAGGGGTGCACCGGGAAGAAAATGTTGTTGACGACGCATCGCAGCGGGTTTGCCAAGCCCGGGACACATCATGGACGAAGGCACGCATCAATGTTGCCAGCACCGGGCATGCGTAGACGGATGAAGACGAAGTTGACGAAGCGCCGACCAGGCTTGCCAGGCCCGGGGACACGTCGTGGATGAAGGCACGCATCGGTGTTGTCAGCATCGGGCATGCGTAGACGAGGGACCTGCACGAGCTATACGCCATGTCGAAGAAGTCAGAGGGGCCAACAGAGAAGAACTCGACGATGATAGCGGCGTCCTTCGGCGCGGGGCCGATGGCACCAACGGTGGTCGGAGTAGACAAAGTGGTCGGCGTAGATGACGGCGACGCTGGCGACAGGCTGGTGCTTGGACGAAGACGCAGGGGGTGGACGGGCGGCGACGGCGGCTACTAAGGTAGCGGCGGCAGTGGCCAAAGAAGAGCGGAGGCGGCAGCCTGACGGTGGCAGCGGCTAGGTTAGGAGTGCGGCGGCGGTGCTCGAAGTAGGTGAAGAACCCTGACAGCGTGACGAAGACCGGCGCGGACGGTGGCGTTCCCGCGCCAAGGGAGACGGCGCGGCGCATACCACGGGAGGTCGACGCGCGATGACGGCGGAGTGGACCGCGGGCCACAGCGCTACGGGCCGAAGGGGCGACGTAGCGACGGCAGGCGGGTCGGGGCGACGGCGGGAAGACCTCGGGGCGGCGGCAGGGACCGCGGGCCGCGATGCTGCGGCCCGAAGGGGCGACGCAACGGCGATTCGCGAGTCGGTGCAACCGCGGGGATGGCCTCGGGGCGGCGGCGGAGACCGCGTATCGCGGCACTATGGCCCGAAGGGGCGACGCATCAGCGACACACAAGTCGATGCAGCCACGAGGAGAACCACGGGGCGGCGGCGCTGCGGCCCGACGGGGCGACGCAGCGGCCCGACGGGGCGACGCAGCGGCAGCCCGATACTCGATCGGTGGAGAGGCGCGCGGTACTCAGGACGATCTTCACGGGACCTGCGGAGGCGCGCGTCACCAATGGGCTAGGTCGGTTGCGCGGCGTAGAGGAGGCGGATCGCGGCGGCGAGCGGGTGATCAAGCCGATTGCGCGCGAGGTCGGGGACGCCGCCCGGTGGAGGCGTGGTGGCGGCGGAGTCCGAGATGAAATCGGTGACGACAGACGGCGTGAGACGTCGTGCGGACGAGCTTGTCAGCACCGGCACCCGGGCTGCCAAAGCAACACCGGCGCCCGAGCAGCAAGGCCCGAGCGACCAACGGAGCAGCGGCGCCCGAGTTGAGGGCAGCCGACAAGCCTGACGCAGTTGAGGACGAGGCCGGCGAGGTAGACCGCCGGGCCGCCGTGCAGAGCGGCGAAGGCGGGTGATGTGGATCGATGGGCGGACCGGCACGCGAGCGACGACTATGCATGATTGGCCATCGCGTGGCGCGTGGCCACCGGGTCGGGGCGATGCAGGTGTCCCGGTCGAAGCAGGGCGGTGACAGCCGGCGCAGGGCGACGGGCGGACCGATGCCCGCACGACGGCTGGTCCTGACGGGCCACCTCGTCGCGCGTGGCTGCCTGGTCGGAGGAGAGGCCGGCTGGTCGCGCCGGGGTCGAAGTAGAGGCGCTCGGTGTCGACGGCGGCGGCGGGCGACGCATACCGATCAAGCATAGATCGGAAAACCAAAAAGAAAAACGCCGATCAAAACGACCGGCGAGAGAGCGAAAAAAAATCTGGAGCAAGGGCTCGGGAAAAAGACTCTCTAGGGCAGCCGGTCAACACGACCGGCGGACGAACCCTAGGTACGGGCGGCGCAGCCCCCGGCGGCGGTCATGGAGGCCAACCGCCCCGGGGGCGGCGGGCAGGTGCAGAAGCGGTGGCGGCTAGGGTTTAGGATCGACTTGCGATAGATACCATGTTAGAAGAGGAGAGAGAGGATTGGTGGAATAGTCCTTTGTATTGCTTGAGCCTCGTGGGCATATATATAGGAGTACATGATCTACTTGGAGTACAAGGCAAGCCAGAATAATTCCTGGTCTAATCTATGTTTCCTAATACAATCATGTTACTCAACATGTGATGGTTGCCAGAGAGGGGGCAGGAAAGAGGACAATGTAGTCGGGGAAGCTACACATTTATGCAATGTATGTATGACCTTTCAATAAATTTTTCAAATTTACACGTCTCCTTGTTTTTCGGCGGCAAAGCATGGGCATACAACTAGTGGTGATTAATTTGATGTTTGGTAAGGCCATAATAGACCTCAATAATCTTCTAATTATCACTCATACAAATGAAAAGCTCATAATTTGAAAATTAAGAACAACTACAGAAACCAGACGAGTTAATTATAGATGTATTAAAAAAGGGCAATACTTTAAAGAAAGGGAGTCCAATAGCAACACAACACAACATTGATCAGCACCTATTGATACCCTTGATAGCTGGCACCGAAAAGTCTGATATAAATCCTGGGTGGTACCAAGTACGCCAAGCTGATGCCATACATTAGTTTCAGCATTCGGGTTTCTTGCAACATCATAACGGTCTATAAGGTAAAGTATATTAGAACAGAGGAGCGTTGTTTATGGAAAGACATAAAACTTGGACATATGGAGCTCAACTCATAGACATGTATATGACCAGTTACGACCATATCATTTGGAAGTAAATCATAGAAAAAACCGATCTCCCAACTATTTGCGTCTCAACCTCAACCTACATTGGACCCTCGGTGG
>NC_041389.1:700890927-700891726 GCF_002162155.2 Triticum dicoccoides | reverse complement strand
TGGATCGCCTTTTCAGTTTTTAAAAAAATAAAAGAAAATGATGAAAATGTCAAAAAAATAAAAGAAAATAAGTTTCCCATGTGATATGGGGTCTAGTTGTTGGGAAAATTTGCAAATATGAATTTCGACATCATTTGCAAAATCTCTCGAGAATTTATAAAAATGAGCATAACTTTTGCATACTAACTCGGATGAAAAAGTTTTTTATATGAAAAATCATCTACTCGAAAAATTACATCCGAATTTAACCGGGGAAACCCCGTTAAACATTTTCAAAATCCTCAAAAACCTAACAGAAAAAAAGATACGGGGCTTTTAAGATCTGGAGAGGCAAAAAAATTCAAAAAAAATTCAAACTCACTAATGGCGCACCTGCCCATGGTGCGCCATTAGTATCTTCCCGCCTTCAAAATTTAAAATAAGTCAAAAAAATAAAAAAAGTTACTAATGGCGCACCTGCCCATGGTGCGCCATTAGTATCTTCCCGCCTTCAAAATTCAAAATAAGTCAAAAAACAAAAAAAAAGTTACTAATGGCGCACCGGCCCATAGTGCACCATTAGTATCTTCCCGCCTTCAAAATTTAAAATAAGTCAAAAAAATAAAAAAAAATTAGTAATGGCGCACCTGCCCACGGTGCGCCATTACTATGTCGTATATATGGCTGGGCGCACCTCCTCCACTCCATCTCCTCCTCTCCTCTCCTCCACTCCATCTCCTCCTCTCCTCTCCTCCACTCCTTCTCCTCCTCTCCGGCGACCTCCTTCTCCTCTCCGGCGACCTCCTCCTCCTCTCCGGCG
>NC_041389.1:700848109-700890514 GCF_002162155.2 Triticum dicoccoides | reverse complement strand
CCCTCCCCTCCCCTCATGGTTTCTCCTCCCTCCTCTCCGGTGAGCTCCTCCTCCCTCCTCTCCTCCCATTCCCTCATGGTTTCTCCTTCCTCCTCTCCGATGCTTCGGTGAACTCCTCTCCGGCGACCTCCTCCTCCTCTCTGGCGATGTAGGCGAGCGCCTCTCCGGTCACCTCCTCCTCCTCCTCTCCGGCGAACTCCTCTCCGGCAAAAGAACACGGCAAAAGAACGTACAAGATCCAAAAACAGGAACAAAATTTGAAATAATATCATGCCAAAAAACGAGCAAAAAAACTAGCAAAAAATGGGCAAAAAAATCACGATCCAGATCCAAATTCAAAATTCAAAAATAGCAATGGCGCACGGTGGGGGTTAGACGGTGCGCCACTTCTATTTTCCCGCCTTCAAAATTCAAAAATACTAATGGCGCACCGTGGCCTATACTAATGGCGCACCAGTGGCCTATACTAATGGCGCACTGTGGCCTATACTAATGGCGCACCAGTGGTGCGCCATTAGTATACCAGATACTAATGGCGCATCAGTGGTGCGCCATTAGTAAAAATTACTAATGGCGTGCTAGTAATGGCGCACCAGTGATGCGCCATTAGTAGGCAAAACTAGTGCGCCATTAGTAGGCCTTTTCCTAGTAGTGCGTGGTGGGAGGGGCGTGCTCGAGGCAGCGGCCGGATCTGGCCGGCAAGTGGCGCAGGTCGGAGGTTACTGCTTCCCTTTCGGAGGCAGTGGCCGAAGGCGGTGGTGGATCTCTGCCTTGTTTGCGTGTCTCATGTGGCACGGTGGCGGCTGGCAAATCGAATCTCCGGGCGGCAGGTGGCGACTGGCGCTCCTGGTATTGATCTGCATCACGCGCACCTGGGGCAGCGACCCTAGGCTTGGCGGTGATGGTCATCTCTTCCGTCGGAGGTGGTCGGCTTGAGGCTGGGTGGTCGGATCACGAGACCCGTCATGTAGTCCCGGCTGTGAATCGGGGAGACATACTTTCTGGTGAAAACCGAGCCGACGGCGGGTGATGGCGGCGTTCTACGTTGTTACCTTGATGAAGGCATCGTCGTGTAACTAATGTCGACCCACTCGTGGTGCTCAAGGGAAAACCCTAGGATCTGGTCTTTCAAATCGGATGATGGCGACACTACGGTGTCGTTTCTCTCTTGGGAGCATCGTTTGTGGAGTAGCCCTGGAAGACAGAGGCAGGAGGTGGAGCGATTTCGTCGTGCACGGAGCTTCAGTGGAGATGTCAAGTCATTCCTTGGCAATAGGTGCTACGTCGTGTCATGCCTGTTCGGCAGGTGATACGCACGAGATCTTCGAGAGACTTCAAGCTGTGTGGGACTGTGGTACTTGGCAGCATGGTGTTGCAGTGTACCGACGGCGAGCACAACGTGCTCAGCAGTTTGCTTGTACGGAGGTGGTGCTGTTCGGCGCCGTGGTGGCATAGATGAAGGGCCGGACTGGCAAGGATGATGCGGGTCTCTTTTCTGAAGATGAGTCAGCGGTTCGATAATAATTGCGGCTTCTAAAATGTGTGCAGTGGTGTACGCTTTAGGTTTTCTGCATCGGCTATTCGTTCCGATACATTGTGCGGATGGATCGGCGACGACACCGATTTTAGATATGGGGAGTGAGAGTGATGGCTTCCGGTGGCATTGATATAGGTGTGAGTGGTGGCTTCAAGTGGCTTGATGCATGTTTTTGTCAAAACTTTGTTGAATAATTAATAAAGATGGGTGTATGCATTGATTGATGTAGAGATAGGGTTTAAACCTTTTTTCCAAAAAAACGACAAAAGGGAGATATCAATCGGAAGAGTAGGAATGGAGAGTGTGGCTTTATTAATAAAAGTGTATGCAAGCCTGTTTCGAGAGATCATTCAGAATAGTAGGATAGTAAGAATGGAGAGTGCATGTAAACAATCATGGAGCACCACCTTTAGGATCTTCTCCATGCCAAGCTCAATGTCTAGGGTCGAGTTTTGGCAGCATGATGTTTGGGATGCCTTTTCTTTTTATTGGATCAGGTCTAAAAGTAAACTCATTAACACAAATAGAATTTTTCAACCCATTTTTAGCAACATTTTCATGTACTTGCAGTTTAAATTTGAATTATATCCATTGATTTTCTAGAAAATCACTTAATAACTTAAATATAGCAAACAAACCCTGAAAATGCCAAATTACGGCATGTAGCATATGGTGGTGTATGTTGAGTGTAGAAAAAGTTTCAAGGTCCAATGATAAAGCAACTAACACTTTGCCTTCAAACCCGATCAATTTCTTTTCAAAACCATGATTCTTCCTGAGAGATTTTCAATTTCCAAGAAGTGTATGTCATAACTTCTGTGAAAACTACTTAAATTTTTACTACGACATCTAGGGATCATATCATGACACCATGCCAGTTTTCATATTTTTCACATTTTATTTGCATTTTCTGGAATTAAAAAACTAATAAGCTCAATGTTTGGGGTCGTGTTTTCGCACCCTGATGTCTGGGTGTCTTTTATTTATATTGGATAAGGTCTAAACATAGATTCATTAACACAAATAACATTGTCAGCCCATTTTTGAGCATTTTCATGAACTTGCAGTTCAAAAAGTTCGAACGAATTATATATGCTAAATATCTAGAAAAACCCTTAGGCGCCATTTGGATGTTGACATTCTGAGTAAGAATTTGGCATTGGCGTTGTTTGCCCCGAATGCCGGTGTTTGGATGGTCTGGACATTCATCCGTGTGATGAATTCGAGACCGATATCCACAGGCCAACACACGCGAAGCCATGACCCCTCCATAAATTCGGAGACATGACCCTCAGCAGTCGGCTAAATTGGCTTACCTCTTTATTGTCGCCGTTCGACGCACGCGAAAAGGGAAAATGGAGCGCCAGCACAAAGTAGGTACCGCGCCGGCCAAGGGAGATCGAGCTCGGCCCTCCTCGGCCGACGGCTTCTACTCCCTCTGTTTCTAAACATTTGTCTTTCTAGAGATTTCAACAAGTGACTACATATGGAGCAAGACAAGTAGAAAAATGACTTTACGTGAGCCCCATTAATTCTGGTTTGGAAACGGACCGGTACTAATGTGACCATTAGTGTCGGTTCCAACGGCTAGTGGGGTGGGCATCATTAGTTCCGGTTCATGTTGAACCTCTAGTACCAGTCCATGACACGAACAGGGACTAAAGGGGTGGTGGCAGGCTGGTGTCAGGCTGGGGCCCCACGAACACTTTTAGTCCCGGTTCGTGTCACAAACCAGGACTAGAGGTGCACCTTTAGTCCGGTTTGTATAACCAACCGAGACTAAAGAGATCACTATATATAGTGCTTTGTCTAGCCCGAGCCGAAGCGCTCTGTTTTTTCCCTCATCTCTGTTTTCTTCCCCTCTTTCTCAAGCTCACCTCCATTTTTACCAAAATTTGTCAAGATTTCAAGGCACCCCATCCATCCAAGTTCGCAAAGGTTAGCAACTGTCTGTGTCAAAACCGGCGGATCTCGGGTAGGGGGTCCCGAACTGTGCGTCAAAGGTCGATGGTAACAGGAGACAGGGGACACGATGTTTACCCAGGTTCGGGCCCTCTCGATGGAGGTAATACCCTACTTCCTTCTTGATTGATCTTGATGAATATGAGTATTACAAGAGTTGATCTACCACGAGATCGTAATGGCTAAACCCTAGAAGTCTATCTTGTATGATTGTCATAATGATCTATCGACTAGCATGGCCTTGGCTTATATAATGCACCAGAGGCCTAGGATGACAAGAGTCCTAGCCGAATACGTTGGTGGAGAGGAGTCCTTGTCTTGATCACTAAGTCTTGTGGAATACTCCTTGTATGCGACATGGGCTGCCCGAAGTGGCCCATGAGTGAACCGCCATGGGGGTCCTCGGCCCGATCCACCTAGTCCGGAGACGATGTGATGAGTACCCCCTAGTCCAGGACACCGTCAGTAGCCCCCTGAACTGGTCTTGAAGTGGGGGACGCTCCTCCATCCTTTCAAACTATTCTTAATCTTCGGTCGTCGGTCTTGAAAACTGGTTCAATAAATCTTCTCGTCTTTGATCTTGAGGATTGCCGAAATGAATCCGAAGGGTTTACACATCGGGTATCCGAGGAGCCCCTTTAAGTTCTCGGCCTTTATCAATTCCTTAGGATTATTTTTTATGCCACACCTCGGGTTTGAAGTTGTTCCCGTGCGGCAGTGTCCTCTTGCATCCGAGCTCCAACGCAGGACTGCATTTGAGATATCTTTTGCAGCCAAGCACCAATGCCGGACTATATCCGAGCTCCAACGCCGAACTATATCCAAGGTGTCATAGATCACCTTGGCTTGAAAAAGTTTGAGGGAGGTTATCCGAGTTTAACGCTGAAAAGTTCTCTATGGAACGAGCCATTCGAATCCGGGCTTTAAGCCGGACCACTTCCGAGCTCCAACGATGGTCAGCGTCTGAGGTGTCGTAAACTACCTTGGTCTTTTAAAATATTGAAAAAATTCAGCCGAGCTTAGTGCCGGAAATGTCCTCTATGGAGCCAGCCACTGGAGCCCGAGCTTTATGCCGGACTGCTTCCGAGGTGGTGCACCACTCCGACCGCGGGCCGATTTTTGTGAATATTTTTGATTGGTACAATTTACTCTCTGCCGAGGTATATAGCCAGTATATGTATATCTGGTAGCCCTCAAGGTGTGTGTCGGTCTAAACCCGAGGTGCACGTGAAGGAAAACATAAAACTGTTGATCCTGGTAGCCCCTGAGACTCAGGTCGATTTGCAAAATCGGCCTGAGAATTAACTCCTAGCTCGGCAGCATACGTAGGAATAGAAACGCAGTGTAATATTATTAGAGATAATAGTGATCGGCGAACGGGCCCTTGAGAGAGGGTCTTGAGAAGTTGCCGCAATATGTTAGCTTGACGCCATATAGGTCCAGATGGTACCTATTGTTGTCCGAAGACGCGTTTGCCCATAGTTCGGTCAAGCCGAACACTAAGCACTTTGAATTTTCTGCATTGAACAGGCAACGTAGTAGCCCCCGAGACACTGGTGGGGTGGCAACACTAGATCAAGGGATCGATGTGCCCCTGATCAGCTCCAATCGCCCACATGCGCCATTGATGCATCTTTAATGCCTCGCTAAACACCCGCTGGAGTAGCTGCCAATTAACTGCATGCCTTCAATTTTGTTATCAGAGTAGCTGCCCGGTCCAGCGGCCAGAAGTAGTGCTCAAGAGTTTGATTAGACGGCCAAAAAAGCTTAGAATTGAAAATCCGATGGCCAAGAATGCTAATGGCCTGAGATGGTTGGAAAGGTGATCAGTTTTAATATATCTAAATAAATAATGAGTGTGAAGCCCAGTAGCCCCCGAGCCTTAATATGGGCATAGGTGGCTGAATTAAGGATCGATATCCGTGTGACAGAAAATTTTGTTGTGTTTAACACAAACTTCTCGAAAAGAGAATAAAGATCTCTTAAAGGAGCTAGAGCCAGCGAAAGCTGGGCTAGCCAAGGTTGGCCCCAAGGGGCTTAATAGATAGGAAATCGATGCCACTTGGGATTTAGGAGAGATTTATGTAAGTTGCTCGCTTGGTCTTTAAAAGATGAGCTGCAATAAATCGACTTTACTGGCAATTTAGGATCATATGTATCCAAGTATTTTACATCATTAATGCTTGGGTCCGCATTATATAAAACTTTGTTGACCGACCATCGGCTTCCACCTCCTCGGCCAGCAGCCGGGGAGTGTTTGTCCTTATTTATAAAGCATTCATGAGAGCAAAGATTTATGAGAAACAAGGCAATCTGGTCATAGGGTTTTATAAACAAAGTTACGTGGAGAGATATGTTATATTACTTAATGTAAGAAACATCTTTCAAGGAAAATAGTCCCGCTATCGGTTCCTTTCTTTGGGTCGTCATGCTTATCATGATCATGAAACCTCACCTCCGATCAATATGGGAGGAAAATATTGAGGATTTAGTTCGGGGAAAGTTCCCGAACTCTATGGTATTAATGAACCAAAATTTGTCGTTGTTGCCGACCAATATGATCTTTTAAGATTGCTCCCTTTCGGCTTCACCCAGTCTGAGGTACTAACTCGGATGACCCGGTAGTAACAATCACAGAGGTGCTCCCTTTACCGCCTAGCCAAACAATCGGGAACGTAGGGGTAAGCACAGGAGCCAGGCAACCCAGCTTGGCAAAAATCTTAAGTCAAATTGATGCATATTTATGGCTTTATAACGATGATTATGGAAGGCGGCCCTTGTATATTAAATACAAATGCCGATGATATGTTTATTTTGACTCCGTTGCGACCGTTTATCAGTTGAAAGTGGCCCATCGTCGGCTTCTACCTCTTTGTAGATACTACGCAGGGTGTTTCCGCAATAACAAGGCAACCCTTAGCCAACGTCTCGGTGCCCGAAGGCGGTTGTGTTAGCGGAAATGAGGCAATCAGATACGCGGGCTTTATAACTTTCACGTAGTCATAGGAGCTTTAAACTGGGGAAGCTAACTACGAGCCTCCGGTTAGTGTTTGGCGACAGCCGAGCTCAAGCCGTAAACACTTCGGCCAATATTATGAATGGCCCGTCATTTAACATAGCCATCGGATCGCTGACCAGTTTACTCTTATTGTGACAGTCAGTTTTCGGCTTTCTCCACTGAGGTGCTTAACCATGCGAGTTGGAAGCACAATCACAGTGGTTCTCCCTTTGCACACCTAGCCGAACAAAGCGGAACCTAGGAGGCAGCAGAGGAGCCAGGCAACCCAACTATTGACCGAAGACACAATTTCAAACCGATGCATATATAGAAATATCCGAGAATGTTTTTGACGAATCTCTAAAGGTGTCCGTTGTTGCACTGCGAGACTTATGCTGGAAACACACAAATAGTTTAAAAGTGCCATAAGCTTGGAAAACCAAAAAACGTCAGTAAAAAGTTGATGTCCGAACAAGATCAAGTGTTCGGTGCCAATCCAAAATTGGAAAAAAATTGTGCTTTTGTCGTGCTTTAACATGACATATCCGATCTCAAGACTTCACGCAGGTCAGCCTACGGCTTCAAGTTCCTTATCCCAAAGGCGGAGTACTTCTTCGAGGTCAGTTTAGCGAACTAAACTCGAGCGGCTTTTAGAGAGAAGACAGGCTATCTGTCTATTGACCATACACTCGAGTCGAAAAAGGAGCGGTAGAAAAAGACTTTGCAACAACCCAGAAGAAAACACATTTACTATAAAACAGCTCATATAAATTTTAAGAACCCCCAAGTGACTTAGGTAAAAGAATTTTATGTATAATGATTATTGTATGTACCAAAGTACTTATATCATATTTGTATTCACCTGAACTTTAAATGCGTCTTAACTGACCATCAACTTCTCCCTCTTCGGTCAAGGACTGAAAAGTGTTATGTACCCCACATGTAGAGAATATCGATGGTGTTTCCGATAACCAGACAATCTGGCCATAAGGCTGTAACAGACAAAGCACGCTCAGGGAACTTATGCTATATTACTGACGAAGTTTAAGAAGCATCTTCGAAGAAAATAGTACCCCCACCGATACCTTTCTTCAGTTGCTCATTGTTACTATGAGACTTGTGCAATAGATTTTTTGTACACATGAGTTCCGTTATGTGCCGACCATGATTGAAAACAATAAGAGCGCTAGCTTTCGGCTTCACCCAGTCTGAGGTCCGAGCTCGGATGACCCGATCGTGACAATCGCAGAGGTGCTCCCTTTACTCCCTAGCCGAACAATCAGAAACGTAGGGGTAAATACTGGAGCAAGGCAATCCAACTTGCGGAATAATTAAGTCAACATGGTGCATATTGTGGTGTAATACACGAACAAGGAACGAAGCCATACAAGTATAATCATATGCAAGAGGAGAGTCTTTATAAAGGAAGCCCCCAAATAAATGGGGTATTTGAATTTGTGTGTCACAAACAAAGTTTTGACAAGGAATTTTGTCACAAACAACTTTTTGCCAAAAAGTATAATCCTTGGTCGAACCGAACAAAGTTTTTGAGCATGAAAGCAACTTAGCTGATTAATGTGCTCGATGTTGATGACGCCATTCGGGCTTGTGGCGGGACGAAGATGCCCATTGCACTACTAGAAATACCACTACTAATGGCGCACCTAATATGGCCATTAATGGCGCATCACTGGTGCGCCACTGATAGCACGCCATTAGTAATTTTTACTAATGGCGCACCAGCTGGTGCGCCATTAGTATCTGGTATACTAATGGCGCACCACCTGGTGCGCCATTAGTATATGCGAGGGTGCGCCATTAGTATGCCTCCCAGTTGGCATGTACACCCAGGTGCTTTGGCATACTAATGGCGCACCACCTCTGGATGCGCCATTAGTAACCGCAGCATACTAATGGCGCACTACCCGGTGATGCGCCATTAGTATGCACTGTCATACTAATGGCGCACTGTCGTGTGATGCGCCATTAGTATGAATATTAGGTTTTTTTTATTTTTTTATTTTTTGTTTTTTGCACAGGTTACAAAATGTATAATTTGACAAAATATAGACAGCACACATCAACAATAGATTCATCAAATACAATAGAAGATTAGTCTTTGAATACAATTCATCATATTAGTCTCCGAATACAATTCATCATATTAGTCTCCTAATTAAAAAGACCGAACAAAGATAGAACATTATATTACAAGTCTCGAGACCGCGAGTAGCGAGTTTGTCTTCGCATTACAAGTCGATATCGATCATCTAAACTACCATCACATAGAAGAGAGCTGCGGTCATCACGATGAGCATCATCACGATGAAACTCGTCTTCATCCGGTTCCTCCAACGCTCCCTCCCCTCTCCCGCTAGATAGCGGGCGTATCTAGATTCGGCCTCGGCCCTAGTGGTGTACCCTTTGTAACTGTTACCGCTGAATCGGTGAACCTGTCTCCGACACTCCTCCCAGTCATCGTAGACTCCGGGAACCTTACCCTTGTACACGACATACGTCGGCATCACTATGCACTAGCGAAACGAAACGTTAGTACCAATTCACAGACAATACATAAGCAATATATAATTATGCAACAGAACGATCGGAAGAGAAAAGCAAGACATTAATAGCATCGATTACATCTAAGTTGAACGACTCTCAAAACCAAAGAGACATACTACAAGTTCATTAAAGTTTAATTACAACATGAGCCAATCGATGTTTCAGAACTAGACAACTCGACTCAAGGGACCGGAGCGTGGATGAAGCCGCCGTCTATCGTGGGAGTCATGAAAGAACGGGCGTTGTCATCCTGCATTTGTAGCATTGTGTCGATGTCACTGTTGGACGGTTGATTTCTGAGGTAGAACTGCCCCGAGGTACGAAGGACATCTTGATGGATGATTTCTGCAAACTCCGACTGGATGCGAAAGAATTCTTGTCGGAGGTCCGCGTCCTGGATTGCCGACACGCTCGCGGCCCAATCTTGGAGTTTACTCGGTAGCAGAAGTTGATGATGGTCCCGTACGATCGCCCGCATGTGATGGATGGCGTAGTAGGCACCCTTCTGACCGCCAGGCGGCTGCTTGACGCAGCAGAACGTCGTATTGTGGGAGAACACGTGCTTGCCGTACTTACGAATAGGCCTGGTGAAGGTGCCTCCAGATTGGGCGTAGCCGGGGAGAACATCATCAAGAACCTTCTTGACATTTGTGTAGTCTACGTTCGACTGACGGTCCGGGTCGAAATACGTGGCCATGGAATATTTGGGGCTTAGGAGGATGAGCGTGCAACGTGTGTCACTGCAGAAAACACGGAATGTTAAAAGAAAAACGATCGAAAAGTAAGAATTCATATGTTACGGGCCGGTTGAGGGGAGGACTTACTCGGGAAAGTAAGGCACGAGGAAGTTATCCTTATCTTGGTTTGCCAGAATGACGCCTTCGAGGTAAGAACTCGCGACTTGCCGGTCTCCAGCGCTGCCCAAGATCTTGGCACGCATGTAGAAGGGGTCGACTATCACGATGTCCGGGGTCTTGTCGCGAATGATCCGCATCTCCATACTCAGCGAAAATAGCCGAACGAAGGTGTAGTGCAGCGGATGAAGGTTAAACATAGCAAAGATGTCATCAAACCGCAGGACGATCGTACCCCCGATGTCGCCATCCACAAAGCCCTTGCCCTCTGGCACCTTGGCCACGAAAACCGGGTATGCCACATCCTTCTCTCTGAGACGCCACTTCTCCAAAGAAAGAACACTGTCGTGCAGACTCCGCATAGCACCGGTTGCAGCATTGAGCATATTTGGTGGTAGCATCGCCCTACCCGCCACATGCACCCTCCTCAAGATATCCTGCGGTGAAGGTGGCCCGTCCTGAGCCCGGATCGTACTCGGTGCCGGCTGGCTCGCACCCTTCTTAGTCTTTCTTTTGCGTGCCTTCTTCTTCTCCTGTAATGGGACCGAGTTCTGCTCACAGACCGCCTTCTTGAGTGTGTTGGGGCTGATAATATTTCGCACCTCGCCTATCTGAGGCTCGGTGAAGTCGGCAGCTGGAGGCGTCTCCTGAGAGCTGAACGCCAGACGGCGCCTGTTGCAACTTGGCTTCTCCGCGGTACGAGCTAGATCGCACACGTCTTTTGTTGGGTTTGGTTCTTGAGAAGGAGGCCCCATGAAGTCGCCATCGTACCCATGCTCGGCAAAGTACTGATCGACGTTGCCAAATGTATCATCGTCGTCGTCGTCGTCGTTCTGATCCTGTGCCATATGCATGTTTGGATCCAGTGGCATAGGGATGTCCGGCACCGTTACGGCGGTCTTGCCATGGGGCCGACTTGGCGCCGGCACGACTGGCGGTGTTTTCTTTGGGTGGTGTCCCCCGCCCCCAAACGAATCTGGCTCTTCGGCCAAAGCAGGGGCCAGCTCAGGCAGGCGCTGAGGGTCATCACGTCATCATCGTCGGCCCCGACGGGTCGAATCGGAGGTAACAAGTCGTCGCAGCCTGGCAGCACCCGAACCAGTTGAACCCTAAACAAGTTGGGTGGCATCTGGGTACCGTGGAACAAGGGGTTGCCCGGTTGAACGATTTTGCCCTTGGCGACATCGACCAACTCGTTGTTCACGAAGTGGAGGAGAGTGCACGGAACGTCGGCGGCGCCCTGCGAAAACATGTAGGGCGTCAGGGATGCCCAGTCAAAGGCAAGGAGATGAAGTCCTCGGCCGAGAGAGGCTTAATTAGTTACTGTGATGATGACGTTGAGCTCGGCTAATGTCGAGGCACCGCCAACGGCGGGCGTGCAGTTGACGGAGCGGCCGCTTGCTGAAGAGGTGCCGGCCGGCGTACACCCGGGTGCATTAAGCTCCCGTGCCGGCGTCGGAGACACCAATGCCGCCACCGCCGGAGGCACCAATGGCCCTGCCATCGCATTATGCGAGTTGCTGGCCGTGAAGCTAGGAATCGGGGGCGGCCCCTGTTGGCCGCCCGCAATCCACGCACTCAACCCCGAGATCAAGGTAGGCACAAGGGCGGTGATCGTCGCTCCGAGTCGTTGTTCCACTTGCTCTTGGACAATCTCCAGAATCCGCGCCACCTGTGCCTTGAGTTCTTGAACCTCTCGCGCCTGGCTTTCCGAGCTGGTCTTTTTCTCCTTCCGCACACCAGCGGTATAGTATGACCCCCATTTTGTCGACAAGCCTTTGCCGGCCACACGACCAGCTGACGTCGGCTTACTGAGCTTATCCTTGTTCTTCATTATATTCAACCCCCTATTTAGAGTGGTGTCCCAAGGGTTCCTCTGAGTCGACCCCGCGCTACTGCTTTCAGTCGCCTGTGGAAGGAATGTGAACCATTTAGAAATTCGGCTTCATTAATTAGAATGCAACCATATGGAGCTAATTACACGGGGGTGTATTCCTTACCAGAACAAGCTCAAGCCGCCTGGTCTTCGGATCCGTGGTAAGCTCCTTTGTTTTCGGGTCCTTCTTGTACCGGGCCCTGACAAAGTTCCTGGTCTGCTTGTCACCGTATTTATCGAAGAGGGGCGGTAGGCCTTGCTCGGCACGGTCCGCCTCCTCCTTGTCCCATATAGGCTCCGCCACTCTGTAACCGCTGGGACCGAGTGTGTGTTCCCCTATGTTCAGCTCCCGCATTTGTTTCCCCCACTCACTTGATTGGGAGCTTGCGGTGCTCGAGCAATTGATCTTGAAGTCGTTGTAGTCATCTTCGGTGATCGAAGGATTTTTCTCCTTGATCTTCTCATAACTCTCACCTTTCTCGATCATTCTCTTCACATTGCTTTTCCAAGTAGACAGGGCCTTGCTCATCTTCGTGAGGGCAGCATTGCTCACTTTATTCCCTTTGAGGCTTGTGTTTTCGAATTCAGCGGGGAACTTGTATCGTTCGTGCAGCTTCGTGAAGAGGAGGTTGCGCAAATTCCCTCGGTCAGGATGCCTCAGGTTCTCGGTGTTGATCGAGACGGTGCTCCGGACAATGCACCCGAGCTAAAGCGAGTACCCCTTGACTATTCGTTCGGGCGCCGTTGTATTCCCGTTGGAGTCCACTTCAGTAACTTCCTCCTTGAGGGTGCGGAGCACGATCGGGCGCCGGTCCTTCCGTTGCCTCTTCGGCTAGCTGCTATCTGTGCGTGCGCCGCCATCATCAGTGGTGGCATCCTCGGCGGCACCATCAGTGGTGGCATCAGTGTGGTCATCCTCGGCGGCACCATCCGTGGTCTCAGGATCGGTGGGGAAGGCGGCGGCCTCATACAAGTGAGGTTGTTCCTCCATCTCCTGGGACAGCTCCCAGAATGCCTTGCTGCCCGAACCCCCGGCCTCATCGTTGTGGGCCATGTTTCTCTCTAAATAGAAACAAAGTTTGGTCAAAAAGTTGGTTATTGTCAAGGAACAAGATCATGGTCTCATCATTTAGGGTTTGTCGACACCGAGGCATCCTAAAATCTAAGCTTTTATCATTGAGGGTTTTTCGACGCCAAGGCACCCTAAAAGCCTAACTTTTCATCATTTCGGTTTTTATCGACACCGAGGCACCCTAAAAGCCATGCATTAGTCACAAGTACGCCGGGGCACTTGATCCTACTTAATTAACTACTAAGATACCCCGGCCCATGCATTAGTCACAAGTACCCCATATGTCCTATTTTTAGCAAAGTCATGCTAAAATTCACGGAAAATTTCAGCATGACCTTTGCTGAAAATAGGACATATGGAGTACCCGAATTTGCCGGAACGGAAGTTAATGTCACACCCTAGCTAGTCATGCATCAGAGTGTGTGCATCATGTCTAAATTTCCATTTAATTTGAAATGGGGATTTGTGAAACCCTCAGAATCATTTTTGAAAATGATCCAAATAAAAATTTCTCCAAAAGGGTCCAAGAAAATGCTCATGTTGCTCTCTGAAAATATTGGACAGAGATAAAAATCAAACCAATATTTTTAAGAGCTCATAGGTATTTATTTTGGGCATTTGGAATTAATGCATAAATATTTGCATTGGAAATATATTAATTATATATATTAATATATGTCCAAATATTATGCCAATTAATTAGGAGCTCTGGAATTATATATCTAGCTCCTGCAAAAATTGGCATAAGGTAAATAAATGATTTAATATATTATTTAAATCAAAACAAATGTCAGAAATTAGAAAACAGAAAAATAAATAACAGGAGGAGCTTACCTGGGCTCCTCCACTGTGCGGCCCAGCCAGCAGGCGGCCCAGCCCGCCTCCCTCCTCTGTCGTCTTCGTCCTCGACAGAGGGAGGGGAGTGTGGCCGGCGCGCGCGCGCGCCACCGCGCCACGCCACCTGCTCGGCTGCCTGCCTGCCCTCCCCTCCTCGCTCGATGCCCCGGACGACGCCACGCCTCCCCCCTGCTCTCTCTCACTCTCCCTCGGCTCCTCCCTCCTCTCCCTCGCTCTCTCTCTCACACGGCCGAACACCACCCTCGCTGCCGTTCGCCATAGCAGCCGTCACCGGCCACCCCTCGCTCCCCCGACTAGCTCAGGAGCTCCGCCTCGACCCCCTCTTCCTCCCCACCGCTCCACGGGTCTCCGGAAGCCCTGCATCGCCGCCTACGTCGCCGTTCCCCTCCTCGGCCACCGGAGATCATCGCCGTCGATTCGCCGTCTCCAGCGCGTCCCCGAGCCCGCTTCGACGCCCACTGCAACCGCGGTGAGCTCCGCCACCGTTTCCCCCTCTTTTTCCCCTCGTTCCCGCGCCGTAACCTCGTTCCCACCACGGCCGAACCTCCGCCGTCGCCGAGCTCGCCGTCGACGCAGCTCCGGTGACCATTTGGTCACCCCGGCGAGTCCAACAAGTTCGTAAGGCCCCGTAGAGCATCCCTAGCGCCTCGCTTAGCTCGCCTTCGAGCTCCAACCCCGTTTCCACGCACGACCGAACCCCGGCGGCCGCAGCCGAGCTCGCCGCCGTCGACTCCGGCCACCCCAGGCCCAGCCACGGCCACCGTCCGACGCGCCATCGAGCTAGCTATCCAACGCACCTAGCCGCACGCCGTTTGGAGCACCACAGAGGAAACCCGAGGCCCCTGTACGCCGCGGACCTCGCCGGCGACTAACCGCCGGCAGGTTTGACTTGTCCGACCTGGGGTTTGACCCCCCCAGGGTCACTGACGCGTGGGCCCCATCGGCCAGGTGGTCAGTTAGTGCTAATTACTGTTAGTCAACCCCCCCTGACACTGACAGTGGGCCCCAGCGCCACTAATCCCTAATTAGGATTAATTTAATCCTGTTAAACCCCCCTGTCACTGACGTGTGGCCCCCACACATCAGGTTTGACCCCAGACAGCCGCAGTTGACCACTGACGTCATGCTGACATCATGCTGGCGCAATAATTATATTTCTGGATTTAAATTAAATCAGGAAATTCCAGAATATTATTTAAACTTCAAAAATTCATAACTTTTATTCTGTAACTCCAAATTGGACAAATTATATATGAAAAATGATCAGAAAAATCCAATCTATCCATCTGTACTATTTTCATGCATGATCAAACAAGTTAAATTGATGTTTTAAGCAGAACAAGGAAAAGCACTTTAAAAGGCCATGTTTGAGTTTGAAATTTGAATCTTTGATTCAAATTTGTTCAAACCCTTCTGGTTTTAGTTGCATTAGCCCAACACACTCATATTGCTATGTTTCATGCATGCATCATATTATTGCACATTGTTTGGTGATGGTTGTGTATCGGTGTTCTTTGCGACAGGTTCTGCCTCCGAGGAGTACCGTGATTACCCTAACGAAGAACCGTATCAGTGCATCGAACCATCAGGCAAGCAACCAACCATTTGATCATATCGATACAATCCCATGTTCTCGCTCCTGCTCTCTTTTACTGCATTAAGACAACGCGTTTCAAACTGCTGTGTGCTACGGTAGTTGAACCCATTTCCTCTGCATGACCTGTCATTGCCACAGTAACTAGATGAAACCCACTAGCATGTGTAGGAGTTGATTGAGCCATATGTATGTGTTGTTCCTACCTTGCTATGCCTGCTATGCTTAGAGTCGTGTCAGGTCTGGTTCATCTGGGTGATGGCTAGAGTGAAATGATTATGTCGGTAATGAGAGTGGTGTGGTGAACACGATTTGGTAAAGGTATCGATGAGAGGCCATGTAGGAGTACATGGTGGGTTGTTTCATTGAAGCCGACCTTAAGCACTGAGACCTGTATGTGTGATTTAAGATACAGCTACTACCATGCATTGGGCCCTGAAATATGACCCCGCTCGACTTCTTATTCACCCTAGCTCTCTGTCCAGGAGTTGCATGTAGTTTCTGGTGTTTGTAGTCTACTGGAGGCCGTGGACAGCGCTGACCGTAGGGGTGGGCTGTGATGCGGTAGGTACGTGGCCGGGTGTACCGAATACCCGTTAGGTATCTCGGGAACCCTGTTCACATCGTTCGGGGCCGTATGGGAAACCTCGGCCGGACTACCTGCGGATGGAACATGGATAGGCGATAAACCTGGACTAGAGGCTTAAGTGTTTAGGTAGGTCGTGGTCTACACCCACGTCGGCTTTCGCTTGAAGTCTGCCGAGCACATGTCGTGTGCAGACGCTAAGTGGTGGAAACATGTATGAAGAAGTACACCCCTGCAGGGTTATCATGATCTATTCGAATAGCCGCGTCCGCGGTAAAGGACTACTTGGTTGCCTATACAGTTCATAGACAAGTAAATGGAAACTACTAAAAGCCTCAAGATAAGTGTGAGTGCCGAGGATGGCTCTTCCGTAGGAAGACGGAGTTGGATCCTCGGTAGTGTATTGAAGTGGTGAGTAGTGGACTCGTGTGCGCAAAACCATTTCAAGTTGAGGTATCGTAGGATAGTCTAGCCAAGAGTCAAAGCTGGCTTGCTGCAATAACTCCACCAACCCTTCTTGATACTATGCATGTATGTAGGATCCGATGTAAGTCTTGCTGAGTACCTTTGTACTCATGTTGCTATAATCTACATTTTTACAGAAGACGCTGCAACCCCTTCTGATGGGTTCTATGTAGACGTTGACATCAACGAGTAGGCTAAAGACCCAGGTGGTGACCCTGAGCTTGTGAAGGACCACGTAGTATAGCTAGGCTTTCCAAGCCTCTTTTATTTTACTAGTTGTCTGTACTCAGACAATGTACTTCCGCTGCTGGTTTGTATGACTGTATGACTTGAATGCTGGGTCGTGTGACCCGTATCTTTGTGTATGCTATGTATGGCTCCCTGAGCCTTAAATAAAGTACTTGTGTCGTAGAGTCATGTTGTGATGCTTCGTTGTATTTGCACATATCGAGCATATTGTGTGTATGATTGAAATGCTTGGTATGTGTGGGATCTGACTATCTAGTTGTTTATCTTTAGTAGCCTCTCTTACCGGGAAATGTCTCCTAGTGTTACCGCTGAGCCATGGTAGCTTGCTACTGCTCTGGAACAGTTAGGCTGGCCGGCATGTGTCCTTCTTCGTTCCTGTGTCTGTCCCTTCGGGGAAATGTCACGCTTTGAGTACCGGAGTCCTGTTAGCCCGCTACAGCCCGGTTTACCGGAGTCCTGCTAGCCCAGTGCTACAGCCCGGACCCACTTGCTGATGACCGACACGTTCGAAGCTGGGTCATGGATGCCTGTCCCTGTAAGTCTGTGCCACTTTGGGTTTACGACTAGTCATGTCAGCCCGGGCTCCTTATCATATGGATGCTAGCGACACTATCATATACGTGAGCCAAAAGGCGCAAACGGTCCCGGGCGAAGGTAAGGCGACACCCGTGGGGATACCGTGCGTGAGGCCGCAAAGTGATATGAGGTGTTACCGGCTAGATCGATGTGACATTGAGTCGGGGTCCTGACAGCGTTGGCATCAGAGCCGGACTGCCTGTAGGTTCTCCAAGCCAAACTGGTCGATGTTGAGTCTAGAAATTCTTTAGTTATATGTAGGGGAATTGTTTGTGGGTTGGAACGTAAGGCTCTTTTTACTCCTTTATCTTATGACATTCTGATCTGAGTCAGTCCATTCTTCCACCGGGGGTTAAGGAATTAGGACCTATTCTTTCTATCAGGATCACGTGTTACTAATCAGTAGTACCTTATAAGTTTGATGGATACAAGCCAAGTTCAGTTCTACTACCACATTATGTTGTTAGAATGGATTCAGAACCTTGTTATGATGATGATGAGTGTGTATGTAATCCTTTGTCAAATGTCTCAAAATCCTTCTTGAGCATTTACAGCTGTTATGCTGCCGAAAATTTGCTAGAAATTCTAATGCCCTTGCATTATGATTGTGCTTTCAGATGGCCACTCGCGACCTCAATCAAGTGGTTCGCCTGACTCGATGCCTAGATGTACCCGGCAATACTGCCAAGTTGGTCAGGGTAATGACTGAGGCTGGATACCGCTGGTATCCTGAGTACACGGTCGAAGAGCAATTCCGAGACTTTAATCAAAGCCAGTATCTCTGCACTGTCAGGATATTTCCATCTTATCCTGGATCCACCGAGCCTCTTCACTGCTCCTATGGACTCGGGGTTACTATTGAGATGGCTGTGCAGGACGCCGCCTACTCTATGATGACCATTATGCGAGTCAGATCTGGTCTATTTCGGGACTCTGATTTCCGGTATATGGCAGGATCACTTCCGGGAGCACAAGGGTATCTCCAGGCTATCTATGCTGACCCCACTCAGGAGGATTCACGGACTCGCACCACTGCTGAGATGCTCGAGGATAAGGACCGTGAAAATCGAGCCTTGAGGTTAGAGCTCTTCAATACCCGTGCTGACCACTGGGCCACTTTGACTCGGTTCGCACCGGCGGTGCAAGCTGGATTCTCAGATACGCGCGATCTCTATCCTGTGAGATCTGCTCTGCCAGACGTGATGGTTTGGCGTGATGTAGGAGGCATCACCCCACCTCGCGGTCCCCGCAGGCCACCGTCTGTTGGTCCAAGGCCTCATCCTAGCCCCTATGGTCCACAAGCTCCGCGAGATCGTCTATTTCCGGATGATCATGTTGAGCTTCCAGGCTATGGAGGTGACTTCTACGAGGACTACTACGGATCGGTCTGAGTTAGTGGTAGTATCACTAGTTCGCACTAGCTGTGTCGTCTATCGTCCCGCGTGACTCGTGGGATATGACCTAGTTTGTACTCTTTCCGGAGGTGTAGAAAAATAATGTATAGGAGCTTGGAATGCCTCCGATGAGATGTAATCCTCTTTCACCGTAATAGTACTTGTTTGGTCTTGTACTAAACCCTGTATGGTGTGTATGACGATGGAATAAAAGAAGCAGTTCTGTTTTTACCATGTCATACGGATGATCATCTTGCATTTCGAGTTATTCCTTACATTTTTATCCTATGTCGGAATTTTATCATCCTGACTAAATCGTTGTCTTGTTTACCTAGGATGGTCAACACGCGCGCTAACCCTGCTTCTCAAGAGCAGGCCGAAGGCAGTGAAGCCAGGGATGCAAATCTGCCTCATCCTCCTTCACTAGCCGAGGTTATGATGGAAGCTGAGAGAAACAAGCGGGAGACCAACCGTTTGTTAGAGCGTATTGAACAGAACACGGCACACCATCAGAGGACTAACGTGGTGTCACTCAGTGATTTTATCAAATTGCATCCACCTACGTTCCACCACTCCGTCGAGCCTCTCGACGCTGATGACTGGCTTCGCAGTATCTCTCACAAACTGCGTTCCGCGCTGGTAGCGGAGGCTGACAAGGTCACCTTTGCTGCATATCATCTTGAAGGCCCCGCCAGTCTATGGTGGGAGAATTATGGAGCTATGCGCCCAGCGGGCCATGTCACTACTTGGGCTGAATTTAGCGAGGCTTTCCGTGAACATCACATTCCGGAGGGTCTCATGGACCGTAAACGTGAAGAATTTTGCAGTTTCACCCAAGGCCGACTTTCTGTGGATGCTTACAGCAGGGAGTTTGGTAATCTCGCACGATATGCAACTGAGGAAGTGTCTACCGATGCCAAGAAGCAAGCAAGGTTCCGTAAGGGCCTTAGTCCTGAGCTTCGCCGCGACCTCCGTCTGCATGAGTGCACATCTTTTTCGAAACTTGTCAACAAAGCCATCAGTGCTGAAACTGGTCAGACTGACTATGACGCAACACGCAAGCATGGCCGTGACATGGGTTCCTCATCCGGTGCTGGTCCTCAGAAGCGCCGCGTGTGGGTACCCAACACCGCCCTGCCACCCAGGTTTACACCGAGGCCATCCTTCCAGGCGCCTCGCCCCGTTCAACAGTCTGCTCCAGCCAAGCCCTATGGGGGTCCAACTAACAATGCTCCTCCACGTACCAGTTCCGTGACTTGTTTCAAGTGTGGGGAATCTGGTCACTATATGCGTGAGTGTCCCCAGACCAACCCCAATCAATCTGCTAAAGCTGTTGGCCGTGGTAAGCCGACAGGAAAAATATTCCACGCCAAGCCGGTCACCGCTTCACGTGGCCATGTCAACTGTATCTCTGCCGAAGAAGCTCAAGAGGATCCCAACGTCGTTCTCGGTACGCTTCTTGTTAACTGCCACCCGGCATCTGTCCTTTTCGATACAGGAGCCTCTCATTCTTTTATATCTGAAAACTATGCTCGCTTGCATAACGTCGCATTCGGTGATATGCCAACCTCTATGGTAATTCAAACTCCGGGATCCAAATGGCAAACTTCTAGAGTAAGCCATGGAAATGAAATCCAAGTCGACAGACTTGTTTTCCTCGCGTCTTTGATAGCCCTTAAATCTTCAGATATTAATATCATTTTGGGTATGGACTGGATGTCAGCTCATCAAGCCAAAATTGATTGCTTCTCTAGGACTGTTCAACTCACCCATCCTTCGGGGAAGATAGTCAATGTCTTGACCCGAATAGCCAAGCGACAATTATATTCTCTTAATGCCAGCCCTTTGCCAGACCTTGAGGACGTGCCGGTAGTCCGTGACTTCCCGGATGTCTTCCCAGAGGAATTGCCAGGTGTTCCACCTGACAGGGATGTTGAGTTCGTAATAGACCTCATCCTCGGAACCGTTCCGATTGCTAGAAGACCTTATAAGATGGCACCTCTAGAACTAGCCGAGCTTAAGAAACAACTCGATGAGTCCTTGAAAAAGGGTTTCATCCGACCTAGCTCATCTCCGTGGGCTTGCCCCGTCCTCTTCGTCAAGAAGAAGGATGGTACGGACCGGATGGTTGTAGATTACCGACCTGTCAATTTCGTCACAATCAAGAACAAATATCCGCTTCCCAGGATCAACGACCTGTATGATCAGCTCGCTGGATCCTCAGTCTTCTCCAAGATGGATTTGAGGTTGGGCTACCATCAAATCAAAATCAGAAACGGGGACATTCCTAAAACGGCCTTTGTTACTCGTTATGGCCAATACGAGTACACCGTCATGTCCTTCGGTTTAACCAACGCTCCAGCCACCTTTTCTCGGTTAATGAACTCAATCTTCATGGAGTATTTGGATAAATTCATCGTGGTTTACCTCGATGATATACTCATCTACTCCAAGAACGAGGAAGAACATGCCAAACATCTAAGGCTAGTGTTGAAGAAACTTCGAGAGCATCGCCTTTATGCCAAATTTTCTAAATGTGAATTTTGGTTGTCAGAAGTGACCTATCTGGGTCATGTAATATCTGGTAAAGGTATTGCTGTTAACCCTGAGCGAGTTCAAGCCGTCCTTAATTGGACTCCACCTGAATCGGTCAAGCAAGTTCGGAGTTTTCTGGGCTTAGCGAGCTATTGTCGTTGCTTTGTCGAGAACTTCTCCAAGGTTGCCAAACCTCTAACCGAACTCCTCAAGAAAGATAAGAAGTTCGAATGGACTCCACAATGTGAGCACAGCTTTCAGGAACTGAAAAGACGCCTGACCTCTGCTCCCGTACTGGTACCGCCAGACTTCTCCAAGGACTTTGTTATCTACTGCGACGCCTCGCGACAAGGACTAGGTTGCATTCTCATGCAAGATCGACACGTAATTGCTTACGCTTCACGGCAATTGCACCCACATGAGGAGAATTATCCTACTCATGATCTAGAGCTTGCAGCCGTAGTCTATGCACTTAAGACCTGGCGACATTACCTCCTCGATAATCGTTGCGAAATATTCACTGATCACCAAAGTCTGAAGTACATTTTCACCCAACCGGATCTGAATCTCAGGCAAAGACGTTGGGTTGAATTGATCACAGACTTCGACTTAGGAATAACCTACACCCCAGGGAAAGCCAACGTCATGGCTGATGCGCTAAGTCGTAAATCTTATTGTAACAATCTGATGTTACAACAAAGTCAACCGCTTCTCCATGAGGAATTTCGGAAGCTTAACCTTCACATTGTTCCTCAAGGTTTTCTTTCCACCTTGGTGGCAAAACCTACCCTTACGGATCAGATTATCAAAGCACAGAAGGTAGATCCGGGAATCTCCCGCATCAAGAGAAACATTCAGAAAGGAATTGCGAATTGCTTCTCCATTAATGATCAAGGGGTCGTATACTTCGGGAATCGACTAGTGGTTCCCAAAGTGCGAAACCTGAGGCGATTGATCCTTAAGGAAGCTCATGAATCTCCTCTCACCATTCATCCCGGTAGTACTAAGATGTATCAGGACCTACGCCAGAGGTTCTGGTGGACTAGGATGAAGAGAGAAATTGCTCAGTATATTGCTAATTGCGACGTCTGTCGTCGTGTAAAAGCAGAGCATCAACGGCCTGCTGGCACCCTTCAACCCTTAGCTATTCCTGAATGGAAATGGGATAAAATTGGTATGGATTTCATTACCGGTTTTCCCAGGACCAAGAGAGGGAATAATGCTATTTTCGTCGTGGTCGATCGTCTTTCCAAAGTAGCCCATTTCTTACCTGTTCGTGAGAGTATAACCGCTAGTCAGCTGGCAGACTTATACATCTCCCGAATAGTGTCCCTCCATGGTGTTCCTTTGGAAATTAACTCGGATCGAGGAAGTCTTTTCACCTCTTGATTTTGGGAAAGTTTCCAAAATGCTATGGGGACTCGTCTCTCCTTTAGCACCGCTTTCCACCCTCAGTCGAGTGGTCAAGTGGAACGCGTCAACCAGATTCTAGAAGATATGCTTCGAGCCTCTGTTATCTCATTCGGAATGGACTGGGAGAAGTGCCTTCCATTTGCCGAATTCGCTTACAACAACAGCTATCAATCTAGCTTGGGTAAAGCCCCTTTTGAAGTTCTCTATGGACGACGGTGTTGAACACCCCTTAACTGGTCAGAGACCGGGGAAAGACAATTCTTTGGCCCGGATATGATTCAGGAAGCAGAAGAACAAGTTCGCATCGTTCGTGAAAAGTTGAAAACAGCCCAATCCCGTCAAAAGAGTCAATATGACCGAAAACATAAGGCTATGACTTTCGAGGTTGACGAGAAGGCTTATCTTCGGGTCACCCCTCTGAAGGGAACCCATCGTTTCGGTATCAAAGGCAAATTGGCTCCTCGTTACATTGGACCTTTCCGCATTCTCGCTAAACGAGGAGAAGTTGCCTACCAGTTGGAACTACCTCCGCATCTCTCCAGAGTCCACGATGTCTTCAACGTTTCTCAACTCAGGCGTTGCTTCTCGGATCCTATCCGTGAAGTGGACCACGAAACGCTTGATCTCCAAGATAATCTTACATATCGAGAGCACCCCATTCGTATCCTCGATCAGGCCGAACGTACCACTCGACGTCATAATATCAAGTTTCTCAAAGTTCAATGGTCGCACCATTCTGAGGATGAAGCAACCTGGGAAAGGGAGGATCGTCTTCGACTTGAGTATCCCGCCTTCTTCCCGGAGGAACCCAAATCTCGGGACGAGATTCTTTTGAGTGGGGGTGAGTTGTCACATCCTAGTTAGCCATGCATTAGAGTGTTGCATCATGTCTACTTTTTCATCAGAAACTTGAAATGGGGATGACAGAACCCCCAGTCCCCTCTGAAACCAACTAGGGTTTACTAAAAAACTTTTCAATGAACCTGAAATGCCCTTCTAAAATGCCCATCATTTTTGTCTTGGTTCAGAACCTCTGCCAAAAGTGGTGCACATTTTCCTAGGCCATCTTAGGGTTTTTGAATTAAATCATAAATATTTGAATTTGGGCATTTAAAATTATATAAAATATTTAAATGCTCAAATATCTCCAAACTAAAATGTTTCATGTTGGAAATAATCCAACTATGGACCAGGAGTAATTTGGTGATTTTAGGAGTTGCCTAAGTATTTTATTTAATTCAACAAAGTTGCAGAAGTATTAAAAAAACAGAAACAGAAAGAAAAAGGGAAAACTTACCTGGCGCCACCACAGGCCCACCAGCCAGCCCACCTGGCCGGCCCAGCCCGGCCACCGCTCCAGCGAGCTGCTTGGCTTGCCAGGCAGGCAGCCAAGGTGCTCGGCGGCGGCACCGCAGCTCGCCACGCAGCTGCACGCCGCCCTGCCTCCCCCTCTCGCCGCCCTGATGGCCTGGACGAGCTCCACGTCGCGCCCCGACCCTCCTGTACACCTCCATTCGCCCCCAGTTCCTCTCCCTCGCGCTCCCACGCCATGGCCGACGCCACCGTCGCCGCACCGCCGCCGTAGCCGTGCTCCCCGTCGTCTCCACTCCGCGCCACCGTGTCCAGAAGCTCCGCCGTCCTCTACTTCTTCGAGCTAGCCGAGCCCCGAGCGCTCGCGTGCCCCGAAGCCGCCGCACCAACCTCGCCCGAACCGCCATCGCCGGAGATCCCCTTCGCCGTCGCCGCCGCAGCAGCTCGTCCCTGACCACGCCGTCCTTTCCATCAAGACCGCAGTGAGCTGGGCTAACTTCCCCTTCCTCTCTTTCTCTCTCTCGTGCACCACAGCGAGCACACTAAGCTCACCCGCACGCGCCGTCGCGGACCTCTTCGCCGACGTGCTCCCGGCCATCCTCCGGCCACCTCGCCTTGTCCATCGCACTCACCACACCGCGTTGGGGCTAACCATGCACTCCCCGCACCTCACCGCACACTCTAGCCACGAGTTCGTCTTCAACCGAACTCCGGCGGCCGCCAAAGTCGCCGCCGGCGCCAACTCCGGCCACCCCGAGCCCAACCACCACCACCAATAGTCGCGGCTCAACCTCAGCAACACGTAGATGCCTTCCGCCGTCCATTTGGTTGCCGGAATGGCAAAAAGCACTTTCACCGCCGCGTCGGGCTCGCCGGCGGCTAGACGCCGGCGTGTTTGACTCTGACTTTGACCACGGGTGGGCCCCGGTTGACCCCCTGGGTCTATGACATGTGGGGCCCCCTCTGTTAATTAATCCAGTTAGTTTAAATCTAATTTAGTTAAACTAATTGAATACTGACATGCGGGACCCACTGGTCAGTTTGACCTGGACCAGCCCGTTGACCACTGACGTCATCATGACGTAGTGCTGACGCAGTAATTTAATTACTGGAATTATTTTTACACAGGAAATTCCAGAATATTATTTAAACTTCAAAAATTCATAACTTTTATTCTGTAACTCCAAATTAGACAAATTATATATGAAAAATGATCAGAAAAATCCAATCTATCCATCTGTACTATTTTCATGCATGTTTAAACAAGCTAACCTGCTGTTTATCACAGAACAAGATAAAACACCTTAAATGGCAACTTATGAGTTTGAACTTTGAATCAATGGTTCAAATTAGTTCAAACCCATCTGTTCTTAGTTGCATTAGCCCAATACACTCATTTTGCCATGTCTCATGCATGCATCATATTGTTGCATACTGTTTGGTAATGTTTGTGTATCGGTGCTCTCTGCGGCAGGTTCTGCCCCCGAGGAGTACCGTGATAACCCCGACGAAGAGCAATACCAGTGCACCGAACCGTCAGGCAAGCAACCAACCATTTGATCATATCGATACAATCCCATGTTCTCGCTCCTGCTCTCTTTTACTGCATTAAGACAACGCGTTTCAAACTGCTGTGTGCTACGGTAGTTGAACCCATTTCCTCTGCATGACCTGTCATTGCCACAGTAACTAGATGAAACCCACTAGCATGTGTAGGAGTTGTTTGAGCCATATGTATGTGTTGTTTCTACCTTGCTATGCCTGCTATGCTTAGAGTCGTGTCAGGTCTGGTTCATCTGGGTGATGGGCTAGAGTGAAATGTTTATGTCGGTAATGAGAGTGGTGTGGTGAACACGATTTGGTAAAGGTATCGATGAGAGGCCATGTAGGAGTACATGGTGGGTTGTTTCATTGAAGCCGACCTTAAGCACTGAGATCTGTATGTGTGATTTAAGAATCAGCTACTACCATGCATTGGGCCCGAAACCAATGGACCCTCTCGGCTTCTTATTCACCCTAGTTCTCCGTCCAGGAGTTGCAAGTAGTTTCTGGTGTTTGTAGCCTACTGGAGGCCGTGGACAGCGCTGACTGTAGGGGTGGGCTGTGATGCGGTAGGTACGTGGCACGGTGTACCGAATACCCGTTAGGTATCTCGGGAACCCTGTTCACATCATTCGGGGCCGTATGGCAAATCTCGGTCGGACTCCCTGCGGATGGAACCTGGATAGGCGATAAACCTGGACTGGAGGCTTAGGTGATTAGGTAGGTCGTGGCCGACACCCACGTTGGGCTTCCGCTTGAAGGTTGCCGAGTACATGTCGTGTAAACGACGGTAAGTGGTGAGAGCGTGTATGAAGAAGTACACCCCTGCAGGGTTAACATGATCTATTCGAATAGCCGCGTCCGCGGTAAAGGACTACTTGGTTGCCTATACAGTTCATAGACAAGTAAATGGAAACTGTTAAAAGCCTCAAGATAAGTGTGAGTGCCGAGGATGGCTCTTCCGTAGGAAGACGGAGGCGGATCCTCGGTAGTGTATTGAATTGGTGAGTAGTGGACTCGTGTGCGCAAAACCATTTCAAGTTGGAGTATCGTAGGATAGTCTAGCCAAGAGTCAAAGCTGGCTTGCTGCAATAACTCCACCAACCCTTCTTGATAACATGCATGTATGTAGGATCTGATGTAAGTCTTGCTGAGTACCTTTGTACTCATGTTGCTATAATCTACATTTTTTACAGAAGACGCTGCAACCCCTTCTGATGGGTTCTATGTAGACGTTGACATCAACGAGTAGGCTAAAGACCCAGGTGGTGACCCTGAGCTTGTGAAGGACCACGTAGTATAGTTAGGCTTTCCAAGCCTCTTTTATTTTGCTAGTTGTCTGTACTCAGACAAGTTACTTCCGCTGCTGGTTTGTATGACTGTATGACTTGTATGGGGTCGTGAGACCCGTACCTTTGTGTATGTTATGTATGGCTCCCTGAGCCTTAAATAAAGTACTTGAGTCGTAGAGTCATGTTGTGATGCTTCGTTGTATTTGCACATATCGAGCATATTGTGTGTATGATTGAAATGCTTGGTATGTGTGGGATCTGACTATCTAGTTGTTTATCTTTAGTAGCCTCTCTTACCGGGAAATGTCTCCTAGTGTTACCGCTGAGCCATGGTAGCTTGCTACTGCTCTGGAACACTTAGGCTGGCCGACATGTGTCCTTCTTCGTTCCTGTGTCTGTCCCTTCGGGGAAATGTCACGCTTTGAGTACCGGAGTCCTGTTAGCCCGCTACAGCCCGGTTTACCGGAGTCCTGCTAGCCCAGTGCTACAGCCCGGACCCACTTGCTGATGACCGACACGTTCGAAGCTGGGTCATGGATGCCTGTCCCTGTAAGTCTGTGCCACTTTGGGTTTACGACTAGTCATGTCAGCCCGGGCTCCTTATCATATGGATGCTAGCGACACTATCATATACGTGAGCCAAAAGGCGCAAACGGTCCCGGGAAAAGGTAAGGCGACACCCGTGGGGATACCGTGCGTGAGGCCGCTGTCACGTCCCTAGCTTCTGATGCTGCCTAGTGTTGCATTTTGTTTGCATCATGTTTAATTTTCATTGAAACTTGAAATGGGGATGTCCAAACCCTAGTACCAAATGGAATTCAAATAGGTTCAACCTAAAAATAATTTCAGTGAATCCAAATGGCTTTCAAAAATGTTCATCATTTCTGGGAAATGCTAGAAGTAATAACCAGAGGTGTTGCACAATTTTTTCATGACATATTTGGGCTCTGAATTAAATCTTATAGTATTTGCATTTGGGCAATTAAATGCTATATAATATTTTAAATGTCCAAATAATTCTGAACTTAAGTGGGGGCTGTTGGAAATATTACAAACAGATCCCACAATTATTTTCAGGGTTTTTGAAAATGCCTTAGCATTTTAATTAAGTTAAAACAAATGTCATAAATAGAAAACAGTAACTAAAATAGAAAACAGAGAGAGAGAGGAAACTACCTGGCCACTTACCTGGCGCAGCCCACCTGGCAGCCCACTGGCCGGCCCAGCACTGTGCTGGCCCGTGCCAGCCACCTGCTTCCTCTCGCCAGGCAGGCAGAGAGGAGCGCGCCCGCGCACGCCGAGCTCGCCACGCAGCTCCCTGGCCGCCTGCCTCGCCTGGACAGCGTGGCGACGCCTCGAAGCCACTCCTCGGCACTGCCTCGACCCCTCCGACACCCCATTCTCCCCCTGGCTCTCTCCCTCGTCCTCTCCCGTTATGCCCGAGCGCAGCCGTCGCCGCCGCTTGCCGCTGCCGCGACCACCGCCGTCCCCTCGTCCCATGACCATGCCCAGCAGCTCCGAAATCGAGCACCCCATCCCCACGCCGAAGGAAACAACCCGGAGGGCTCTGCTTCATCGCCATCGACCCGTCTTCAACCTCGGGACATCGGAGATCGTCATCGCCGTTCCGTCGCCTCTGAGCTGTCCCCGAGCGCGCTGAGCCTCCCTACGACATCACCGTGAGCCCCTGAGTTTTTCCCCTCACCTCCCCCTCTCGCTAGCTTCCTCTAGCCACCGCCCCACGAGCTCCCGAGGCCGCCGTCCGCCATGGCCGACCTCCTGCTCACCGCTGAGCTTACCACGCCCAGCTGTGCTATCCACCGTGCTCCCTGGGCCCCCTAGATGCGGCCTAGCTACCTGGTTCCCTCGAGGGCGAGCCATAGCCCTGCGCCCGTGCACCACCGAGCTCCGGGCCGCCATAGCCACTGCTGCTTGCACTGCTCGATGCGGACGAGCACGGGCAACGCGTAGATGCCCTCCGCCACACTTTTGGTGGCCGGAGGAGCGATCCCTAAGCCCTCTGCCGTGCCTGTTGCCGCCGGCGTTGAGCCGCCGGCCTGTTTGGGCCATTTGACCGGGGTTTGACCTCCCCCTGTGTCACTGACATGCGGGACCAGCCCGCCTAATTAATCTAGGTTAGTTTAATTTAAAACGCTAACTAACCCAGTTAGTTAGGTTAGTCACTGACACGGAGGACCCACTGGTCAGTTTGACCTGGGCTGCCCGTTGACTCGCTTACGTCATGCTGACGTAGTGCTGACGCAGTAAATTCTTTTCTGGATTTATTTTTATATAGGAAATTCCAGAAAATGCCTAAAACTTCAATAAATCATAGAAATTCAACCGTAACTCCAAATTAAATAAATTATATATGAAAAATTATCAGAAAAATTCAAGGAATCCATCTGTACCATTTTCATGCATGTTAGAACAACTTATAGCTGCTGTTTAGAACAAATCAATTAAAGGGCATTTATTTAATCACATATGGAGTTTGAATTTGAATTTTATATTCAAACCAACTTCATTTAATCTGTTGCTAGTTGCATTAGCCCAAAACACATTCATTTTGCCATGTCATGATCATGCATCATATTGTGCATTGCATTGATTGTGTTCCTTTCTGTGTTGCCGGTATTTGTCCCCTCTCGATAGACGTGATACCGATGATGTGATCGTTGACACTGATGAAGACTCAATGTTATCTTCAGAAGTGCCAGGCAAGCAAAACCCCCTTGTTCATTCCGATACAATCCTACTCTCTCGCTCCTGCTCTCTTTTACTGCATTAGGACAACAACGATTCATCTGTTACTTGCTGCGGTAGCTGAACCCCTTTATCCTTTGCATGACCTATCATTCCACAGTAAATAGATGAAACCCACTAGTATGAGTAGGAGTTGTTTGAGCCCTGTTGTGCCTACTCATTCATGTTTGTTTGTCATGCCTGCTACTGCTTAGAGTTGAGTCAGGTCTGATTCATCGGGGATGAATCAGAGGCGTGTGAACATGTCCTACCGTGTGTGAGCTAAGTGTGTGAACACGATTTGGTAAAGGTAGCGGTGAGAGGCCATGTAGGAGTACATGGTGGGTTGTCTCATTGCAGCCGTCCTCAGGAACTGAGTTCTGTGTTTGTGATCCATGATTCAGCTACTACCACGCATTGGGCCCGAAACCAATGGACCCTCTCGGCTTCTTAATCACCCTTGTCCTCTGTCCAGGAGTTGCAAGTAGTTTCTGGTGTTTGTAGTATGCTGGAGGCCGTGCGCAGCGCTGACCGTAGGGGTGGGCTGTGATGCGGTAGGCACGTGGCACGGTGTACCGGGCGCCCGTTTGGTGTCTCGGGAACCCTGTTCACATCGTTTGGGGCTGTGAGCGAAACTCCGGCCGGATCTCCTCATGGATGGAACCAGAATAGGCGATAAACCTGGACTAGAGACTTGAGTGATTAGGTAGGTCGTGGCCGACACCCACGTTGGGCTTCCGCTTGAAGGTTGCCGAGTACATGTCGTGTAAACGACGGTAAGTGGTGAGAGCGTGTGTGAAGGAGTACACCCCTGCAGGGTTAACATCATCTATTCGAATAGCCGTGTCCGCGGAAAAGGACTTCTAGGTTGCTTATATCAGTTCATAGACAAGTGAAAGTGGATACTCTAAAATACGCAAGATAAGCGTGAGTGCTATGGATGGCGTTCTCGTAGGGAGACGGGAGCGGATCCATAGTGGTGTATTGATATGGTGAATATGTGGACTCGTGTGCGCCACCTCAAAAAGTTACTCGCAGTCGTAGTTCAGGATAGCCACCGAGTCAAAGCTGGCTTGCTGCAGTTAAACCCCACCATCCCTTTGTTGATAATGATGCATATGTAGATAGTTCTGATGTAAGTCTTGCTGGGTACATTTGTACTCACGTTTGCCTATTTTATGTTTTTGCAGAGAGACTTCAGTCTCACTAGTATTTCCGCGTGGTCTTCGACGTTTAGCTTGTTACCTCAGCTACGATCTTGTGCCTCGGCAGGATTTGGTAGATAGTCAGGCTTCTCAGCCTTTTTCATTTATAGATGTCTGTACTCAGACATGATAGCTTCCGCTTGTGCTTTGATTTGTATGCTCTGATTGTTGGGTCATGAGACCCATGTTTGTAATATCTCGCTCCTCGGAGCCTATTGAATAAATTACTTGAGTCGTAGAGTCATGTTGTGATGCCATGTTGTATTTGCACATATCGAGCATATTGTGTGTATGCTATTGAAATGCTTGGTATGTGTGGTATCTGACCATCTAGTTGTTTATCTTTAGTAGCCTCTCTTACCGGGAAATGTCTCCTAGTGTTTCCACCGAGCCATGGTAGCTTGCTACTGCTCCGGAACACTTAGGCTGGCTGGCATGTGTCCTTCTTCGTTCCTGTGTCTGTCCCTTCGGGGAAATGTCACGCGATGAATACCGGAGTCCTGTTAGCCCGCTACAGCCCGGTTCACCGGAGTCCTGCTAGCCCAGTGCTACAGCCTGGATTCACTCGCTGATGACCGACACGTTCGATGCTGGGTCATGGATGCCTGTCCCTGTAAGTTTGTGCCACTTTGGGTTTACGACTAGCCATGTCAGCCCGGGCTCCTTATCATATGGATGCTAGCGACACTGTCATATACGTGTGCCAAAAGGCGCAAACGGTCCCGGGTAAAGGTAAGGCGACACCCGTGAGAATACCGTGCGTGAGGCCGCAAAGTGATATGAAGTGTTACATGCTAGATCTATGTGGCATTGAGTCGGGGTCCTGACAGCGTTGGTATCAGAGCTTGACTGCCTGTAGGATTACCAAGCCCTATGGGGGTCCAACTAACAATGCTCCTCCACGTACCAGTTCCGTGACTTGTTTCAAGTGTGGGGAATCTGGTCACTATATGCGTGAGTGTCCCCAGACCAACCCCAACCAGTCTGCTAAAGCTGTTGGCCGTGGCAAGCCGACAGGAAAAATATTCCACGCCAAGCCGGTCACCGCTTCACGTGGCCATGTCAACTGTATCTCTGCCGAAGAAGCTCAAGAGGATCCCAACGTCGTTCTCGGTACGCTTCTTGTTAACTGCCACCCGGCATCTGTTCTTTTCGATACAGGAGCCTCTCATTCTTTTATATCCGAAAGTTATGCTCGTTTGCATAACGTTGCATTCTGTGACATGCCATCCACTATGGAAATTTCTACTCCTGGTTCTAGATGGCAGACCTCTAGGGTAAGTTATGGAAATGAAATCCAAGTCGACAGACTTGTTTTCCTCGCGTCTTTGATAGCCCTTAAATCTTCAGATATTAATATCATTCTGGGTATGGACTGGATGTCGGCTCATCATGCCCAAATCGATTGCTTCTCTAGGACTGTTCAACTCACCCATCCTTCGGGAAAGATAGTCAATGTCTTGACCCGAATAGCCAAGCGACAATTATATTCTCTTAACGCCAGCCCTTTGCCAGACCTTGAGGACGTTCCGGTAGTCCGTGACTTCCCGGATGTCTTTCCAGAGGAATTGCCAGGTGTTCCACCTGACAGGGATGTTGAGTTTGTAATAGACCTCATTCCAGGAACCGTTCCGATTGCTAGAAGACCTTATAAGATGGCACCCCTAGAACTAGCCGAGCTTAAGAAACAACTCGATGAGTCCTTGAAAAAGGGTTTTATCCGACCTAGCTCCTCTCCGTGGGCTTGCCCTGTCCTGTTCGTCAAGAAGAAGGATGGTACGGACCGGATGGTTGTAGATTACCGACCTGTCAATTTGGTCACAATCAAGAACAAATATCCGCTTCCCAGGATCAACGACCTGTATGATCAGCTCGCTGGATCCTCAGTCTTCTCCAAGATGGATTTGAGGTTGGGCTACCATCAAATCAAAATCAGAAACGGGGACATTCCTAAAACGGCCTTTGTTACTCGTTATGGCCAATACGAGTACACCGTCATGTCCTTCGGATTAACCAACGCTCCAGCCACCTTTTCTCGGTTAATGAACTCAATCTTCATGGAGTATTTGGATAAATTCGTCGTGGTTTACCTCGATGATATACTCATCTACTCCAAGAACGAGGAAGAACATGCCGAGCATCTAAGGCTAGTGTTGCAGAAACTTCGAGAGCATCGCCTTTATGCCAAATTTTCTAAATGTGAATTCTGGTTGTCAGAAGTGACCTATCTGGGTCATGTAATATCTGGTAAAGGTATTGCTGTTAACCCTGAGCGATTTCAAGCCGTCCTTAATTGGACTCCACCTGAATCGGTCAAGCAAGTTCGGAGTTTTCTGGGCTTAGCGAGCTATTGTCGTCGCTTTGTCGAGAACTTCTCCAAAGTTTCCAAACCTCTAACCGAACTCCTCAAGAAAGATAAGAAGTTCGAATGGACTCCACAATGTGAGCACAGCTTTCAGGAACTGAAAAGACGCCTGACCTCTGCTCCCGTACTGGTACCGCCAGACTTCTCCAAGGACTTTGTTATCTACTGCGACGCCTCGCGACAAGGACTAGGTTGCATTCTCATGCAAGATCGACACGTAATTGCTTACGCTTCACGGCAATTGCACCCACATGAGGAGAATTATCCTACTCATGATCTAGAGCTTGCAGCCGTAGTCTATGCACTTAAGACCTGGCGACATTACCTCCTCGGTAATCGTTGCGAAATATTCACTGACCACCAAAGTCTGAAGTACATTTTCACCCAACCGGATCTAAATCTCAGGCAAAGACGTTGGGTTGAATTGATCACAGACTTCGACCTAGGAATAACCTACACCCCAGGGAAAGCCAACGTCATGGCTGATGCGCTAAGTCGTAAATCTTATTGTAACAACCTGATGTTACAACAAAGTCAACCGCTTCTCCATGAGGAATTTCGGAAGCTTAACCTTCACATTGTACCTCAAGGTTTTCTTTCCACCTTGGTGGCAAAACCTACCCTTACGGATCAGATTATCAAAGCACAGAAGGTAGATCCGGGAATCTCCCGCATCAAGAGAAACATTCAGAAAGGAATTGCGAATTGCTTCTCCATTAATTATCAAGGGGTCGTATACTTCGGGAATCGACTAGTGGTTCCCAAAGTGCGAAACCTGAGGCGTTTGATCCTTAAGGAAGCTCATGAATCTCCTCTCACCATTCATCCCGGTAGTACTAAGATGTATCAGGACCTACGCCAGAGGTTCTGGTGGACTAGGATGAAGAGAGAAATTGCTCAGTATATTGCTAATTGCGACGTCTGTCGTCGTGTAAAAGCAGAGCATCAACGGCCTGCTGGCACCCTTCAACCCCTAGCTATTCCTGAATGGAAATGGGATAAAATTGGTATGGATTTCATTACCGGTTTTCCCAGGACCAAGAGAGGGAATAATGCTATTTTCGTCGTGGTCGATCGTCTTTCCAAAGTAGCCCATTTCTTACCTGTTCGTGAGAGTATAACCGCTAGTCAGCTGGCAGACTTATACATCTCCCGAATAGTGTCTCTCCATGGTGTTCCTTTGGAAATTAACTCGGATCGAGGAAGTCTTTTCACCTCTCGATTTTGGGAAATTTTCCAAAATGCTATGGGAACCCGTCTCTCCTTTAGCACCGCCTTCCACCCTCAGTCGAGCGGTCAAGTGGAACGCGTCAACCAGATTCTAGAGGACATGCTTCGAGCCTCGGTTATCTCATTCGGAATGGATTGGGAGAAGTGCCTTCCATTTGCCGAATTCGCTTATAACAACAGCTATCAATCTAGCTTGGGTAAAGCCCCTTTTGAAGTTCTCTATGGACGACGGTGTCGAACACCCCTTAACTGGTCAGAGACCGGGGAAAGACAATTCTTTGGCCCGGATATGATTCAGGAAGCAGAAGAACAAGTTCGTATCGTTCGCGAAAAATTGAAAACAGCTCAATCTCGTCAAAAGAGTCAATATGACCGAAAACATAAGGCTATGACTTTCGAGGTTGACGAGAAGGCTTATCTTCGGGTCACCCCTCTGAAGGGAACCCATCGTTTCGGTATCAAAGGCAAATTGGCTCCTCGTTACATTGGACCTTTTCGCATTCTCGCCAAACGAGGAGAAGTTGCCTACCAGTTGGAACTACCTCCGCACCTCTCCAGGGTCCACGATGTCTTCCACGTTTCTCAACTCAGGCGTTGCTTCTCGGATCCTATCCGTGGAGTGGACCACGAAACGCTTGATCTCCAAGATAATCTTACATATCGAGAGTACCCCATTCGTATCCTCGATCAGGCCGAACGTACCACTCGACGTCATAATATCAAGTTTCTCAAGGTTCAATGGTCGCACCATTCTGAGGATGAAGCAACCTGGGAAAGGGAGGATCGTCTTCGACTTGAGTACCCCGCCTTCTTCCCGGAGGAACCCAAATCTCAGGACGAGATTCTTTTGAGTGGGGGTGAGTTGTCACACCCTAGCTAGTCATGCATTAGAGTGTTGCATCATGTTTACTCTTTCATCAGAAACTTGAAATGGGGATCTGTGAAACCCTCAGAATCATTTTGAAAATGACCCAAATAAAAATTTCTCCAAAAGGGTCCAAGAAAATGCTCATGTTGATCTCTGAAAATATTGGACAGAGATAAAAATCAAACCAATATTTTTAGTGACTCATGGACATTTATTTTGGGCATTTGGAATTAATGCATAAATATTTGCTTTGGAAATATATTTCTTTATATATTAATATATGTCCAAATATTATGCCAATTATAAAGGAGCTCTGGAATAATATATCTAGCCCCTGAAAAATTTGGCATAAGTTAAATAAATGATTTAATATATTATTTAAATCAAAACAAATGTCAGAAAATTGAAAACAGAAAAATAAATAAAGGGAGAAACTTACCTGGGCTCCTCCCTGTGCAGCCCAGCCAGCTGGCCGGCCCAGCCAGCAGGCGGCCCAGCCCGCCTCCCTCCTCTGTCGTCTTCGTCCCGACAGAGGGAGGGGAGTGTGGCCGGCGCGCGCGCGCGCCACCGCGCCACGCCACCTCTCTCCCTGCTTGCCTGCCCTCCCCTCCTCGCTCGATGCCCCGGACGACGCCACGCCTCCCCCCTGCTCTCTCTCACTCTCCCCCGGCTCTCACCTCCTTTCCCTCGCTCTCTCTCTCACACGGCCGAACACCACCGTCGCCGCCGTTCGCCATAGCAGCCATCTCCGGCCACCCCTCGCTCTCCCGACTAGCTCAGCGGCTCCGCCTCGACCTCCTCTTCCTCCCCACCGCTCCACGGGCCTCCGGAAGCCCTGCATCGCCGCCACGTCGCCGTTCCCCTCCTCGGACTCCGACCACCGTCGCCGTCGATTCGCCGTCTCCAGCGCGTCCCCGAGCCCGCTTCGACGCCCACTGCAACCGCGGTGAGCTACGCCACCGTTTCCCCCTCTTCTCCCCCTCGTTCCCTCACCGTAGCCTCCTCCCCACCACGGCCGAACCTCCGCCGTCGCCGAGCTCGCCGTCGACGCAGCTCCGGTGACCATTTGGTCACCCCGGCGAGTCCAACGAGTTCGTAAGGCTCCATAGAGCATCCCTAGCGCCTCGCTTCGCTCGCCTTCGAGCTCCAACCCCGTTTCCGTGCACGACCGAACTCCGGCGGCCGCAGCCGAGCTCGCCGCCGTCGACTCCGGCCACCTCAGGCACGGCTACCACCACCGTTCGACGCGCGGGAGCAAGGGCTCTCCAACGAGCCCAAGCACGGCCTCGCCCGTGCCCTGTAGCGCGATCCCGCATCGCGCAGCCGTCTCGGGCCTCGCCGGCGTCACGTCGCCGGTGGGTTTGACCCACTTTGACCACGGCAGGAACCCCCCTGAGTCCCTGACAGGTGGGCCCAGCCCTGTAGCTAATTAGGATTAGCGCTAACCACTGTTAGTTAACCCCCTGACACTGACCAGTGGGCCCCAGCGCCACTAATTAGTAATTAGGATTAATTTAACCCTGTTTAACCCTCCTGTCACTGACGTGTGGGCCCCACACGTCAGGTTTGACCCCAGACAGCCGCAGTTGACCACTGACGTCATGCTGACGTCATGCTGGCGCAATAATTATATTTCTGGATTTAAATTAAATCAGGAAATTCCAGAATATTATTTAAACTTCAAAAATTCATAACTTTTATTCTGTAACTCCAAATTGGACAAATTATATATGAAAAATGATCAGAAAAATCCAATCTATCCATCTGTACTATTTTCATGCATGATCAAACAAGTTAAATTGATGTTTTAAGCAGAACAAGGAAAAGCACTTTAAAAGACCATGTTTGAGTTTGAAATTTGAATCTTTGATTCAAATTTGTTCAAACCCTTCTGGTTTTAGTTGCATTAGCCCAACACACTCATATTGCCATGTTTCATGCATGCATCATATTGTTGCACATTGTTTGGTGATGGTTGTGTATCGGTGTCCTTTGCGACAGGTTCTGCCTCCGAGGAGTACCGTGATTACCCTAACGAAGAACCGTATCAGTGCATCGAACCATCAGGCAAGCAACCAACCATTTGATCATATCGATACAATCCCATGTTCTCGCTCCTGCTCTCTTTTACTGCATTAAGACAACGCGTTTCAAACTGCTGTGTGCTACGGTAGTTGAACCCATTTCCTCTGCATGACCTATCATTGCCACAGTAACTAGATGAAACCCACTAGCATGTGTAGGAGTTGTTTGAGCCATATGTATGTGTTGTTCCTACCTTGCTATGCCTGCTATGCTTAGAGTCGTGTCAGGTCTGGTTCATCTGGGTGATGGGCTAGAGTGAAATGTTTATGTCGGTAATGAGAGTGGTGTGGTGAACACGATTTGGTAAAGGTATCGATGAGAGGCCATGTAGGAGTACATGGTGGGTTGTTTCATTGAAGCCGACCTTAAGCACTGAGATCTGTATGTGTGATTTAAGAATCAGCTACTACCATGCATTGGGCCCGAAACCAATGGACCCTCTCGGCTTCTTATTCACCCTAGTTCTCCGTCCAGGAGTTGCAAGTAGTTTCTGGTGTTTGTAGCCTACTGGAGGCCGTGGACAGCGCTGACCGTAGGGGTGGGCTGTGATGCGGTAGGTACGTGGCACGGTGTACCGAATACCCATTAGGTATCTCGGGAACCCTGTTCACATCGTTCGGGGCCGTATGGGAAACCTCGACCGGACTCCCTGCGGATGGAACCTGGATAGGCGATAAACCTGGACTGGAGGCTTAGGTGATTAGGTAGGTCGTGGCCGACACCCACGTTGGGCTTCCGCTTGAAGGTTGCCGAGTACATGTCGTGTAAACGACGGTAAGTGGTGAGAGCGTGTATGAAGAAGTACACCCCTGCAGGGTTAACATGATCTATTCGAATAGCCGCGTCCGCGGTAAAGGACTACTTGGTTGCCTATACAGTTCATAGACAAGTAAATGGAAACTGTTAAAAGCCTCAAGATAAGTGTGAGTGCCGAGGATGGCTCTTCCGTAGGAAGACGGAGGCGGATCCTCGGTAGTGTATTGAATTGGTGAGTAGTGGACTCGTGTGCGCAAAACCATTTCAAGTTAGAGTATCGTAGGATAGTCTAGCCAAGAGTCAAAGCTGGCTTGCTGCAATAACTCCACCAACCCTTCTTGATACTAAGCATGTATGTAGGATCTGATGTAAGTCTTGCTGAGTACCTTTGTACTCATGTTGCTATAATTTACATTTTTACAGAAGACGCTGCAACCCCTTCTGATGGGTTCTATGTAGACGTTGACATCAACGAGTAGGCTAAAGACCCAGGTGGTGACCCTGAGCTTGTGAAGGACCTTGTAGTATAGCTAGGCTTCCCAAGCCTCTTTTATTTTACTAGTTGTCTGTACTCAGACAAGTTACTTCCGCTGCTGGTTTGTATGACTGTATGACTTGTATGTTGGGTCGTGAGACCCGTACCTTTGTGTATGTTATGTATGGCTCTCTGAGCCTTAAATAAAGTACTTGTGTCGTAGAGTCATGTTGTGATGCTTCGTTGTATTTGCACATATCGAGCATATTGTGTGTATGATTGAAATGCTTGGTATGTGTGGGATCTGACTATCTAGTTGTTTATCTTTAGTAGCCTCTCTTACCGGGAAATGTCTCCTAGTGTTACCGCTGAGCCATGGTAGCTTGCTACTGCTCTGGAACACCTAGGCTGGCCGGCATGTGTCCTTCTTCGTTCCTGTGTCTGTCCCTTCGGGGAAATGTTACGCTTTGAGTACCGGAGTCCTGTTAGCCCGCTACAGCCCGGTTTACCGGAGTCCTGCTAGCCCAGTGCTACAGCCCGGACCCACTTGCTGATGACCGACACGTTCGAAGCTGGGTCATGGATGCCTGTCCCTGTAAGTCTGTGCCACTTTGGGTTTACGACTAGTCATGTCAGCCCGGGCTCCTTATCATATGGATGCTAGCGACACTATCATATACGTGAGCCAAAAGGAGCAAACGGTCCCGGGCGAAGGTAAGGCGACACCCGTGGGGATACCGTGCGTGAGGCCGCAAAGTGATATGAGGTGTTACCGGCTAGATCGATGTGACATTGAGTCGGGGTCCTGACAAGCTAGGAATCGGGGGCGGCCCCTGTTGGCCGCCCGCAATCCACGCACTCAACCCCGAGATCAAGGTAGGCACAAGGGCGGTGATCGTCGCTCCGAGTCGTTGTTCCACTTGCTCTTGGACAATCTCCGGAATCCGCGCCACCTGTGCCTTGAGTTCTTGAACCTCTCGCGCCTGGCTTTCCGAGCTGGTCTTTTTCTCCTTCCGCACACCAGCGGTATAGTATGACCCCCATTTTGTCGACAAGCCTTTGCCGGCCACACGACCAGCTGACGTCGGCTTACTGAGCTTATCCTTGTTCTTCATTATATTCAACCCCCTATTTAGAGTGGTGTCCCAAGGGTTGCTCTGAGTCGACCCCGCGCTACTGCTTTCAGTCGCCTGCGGAAGGAATGTGAACCATTTAGAAATTCGGCTTCATTAATTAGAATGCAACCATATGGAGCTAATTACGCAGGGGTGTATTCCTTACCAGAACAAGCTCAAGCTGCCTGGTCTTCGGATCCATGGTAAGCTCCTTTGTTTTCGGGTCCTTCTTGTACCGGGCCCTGACAAAGTTCCTGGTCTGCTTGTCACCGTATTTATCGAAGAGGGGCGGTAGGCCTTGCTCGGCACGGTCCGCCTCCTCCTTGTCCCATATAGGCTCCGCCACTCTGTAACCGCCGGGACCGAGTGTGTGTTCCCCTATGTTCAGCTCCCGCATTTGTTTCCCCCACTCACTTGATTGGGAGCTTGCGGTGCTCGAGCAATTGATCTTGAAGTCGTTGTAGTCATCTTCGGTGATCGAAGGATTTTTCTCCTTGATCTTCTCATAACTCTCACCTTTCTCGATCATTCTCTTCACATTGCTTTTCCAAGTAGACAGGGCCTTGCTCATCTTCGTGAGGGCAGCATTGTTCGCTTTATTCCCTTTGAGGCTTGTGTTTTCGAATTCAGCGGGGAACTTGTATCGTTCGTGCAGCTTCGTGAAGAGGAGGTGGCGCAAATTCCCCCGGTCAGGATGCCTCAGGTTCTCGGTGTTGATCGAGACGGTGCTCCGGACAATGCACCCGAGCTGAAGCGAGTACCCCTTGACTATTCGTTCGGGCGCCGTTGGATTCCCGTTGGAGTCCACTTCAGTAACTTCCTCCTTGAGGGTGCGGAGCACGATCGGGCGCCGGTCCTTCCGTTGCCTCTTCGGCTGGCTGCTATCTGTGCGTGCGCCGCCATCATCAGTGGTAGCATCCTCGGCGGCACCATCAGTGGTGGCATCAGTGTGGTCATCCTCGGCGGCACCATCCGTGGTCTCAGGATCGGTGGGGAAGGCGGCGGCCTCATACAAGTGAGGTTGTTCCTCCATCTCCTGGACAGCTCCCAGAATGCCTTGCCGCCCGAACCCCCGGCCTCATCGTTGTGGGCCATGTTTCTCTCTAAATAGAAACAAAGTTTGGTCAAAAAGTTGGTTATTGTCAAGGAACAAGATCATGGTCTCATCATTTAGGGTTTGTCGACACCGAGGCATCCTAAAATCTAAGCTTTTATCATTGAGGGTTTTTCGACGCCAAGGCACCCTAAAAGCCTAACTTTTCATCATTTCGGTTTTTATCGACACCGAGGCACCCTAAAAGCCATGCATTAGTCACAAGTACGCCGGGGCACTTGATCCTACTTAATTAACTACTAAGATACCCCGGCCCATGCATTAGTCACAAGTACCCCATATGTCCTATTTTTAGCAAAGTCATGCGAAAATTCACGGAAAATTTCAGCATGACCTTTGCTGAAAATAGGACATATGGAGTACCCGAATTTGCTGGAACGGAAGTTAATCGACATTCCAGCAAACTCAAGGGCCTCTCGGGTGGACAAGGCAAAAAAGGCCTCCATCACAACATGGAAAATACATTGGCATGTGGACTGGAATGTGGCTTCATTTAACAACAACAGTTTCACACAGAAAACAGAGCTGAATTCATTGAGATATTTGCATTGCTAGCTACATTTCAGTGCCAAATTTCACCAATTTAATCAAAACTACCGTTTAGCTAGCTACAGTTCAGTGCCATATTTCACTGGATTAAAATAAGCACATACACATAACTGACAGCACACATACACATCACTGATTTAACGAAATTTGCACACAACTCAGTAGCACTTCATCATCATATAAAGTATATTAGCAGCAGTACAAATAAAGAGACATGATCAAAGTACTTCATAATAAACCCAAGCAACTTCATAATAAATCACTAGTCCTACTTATTGATGGTTTCTAAATCATTTATTTGATCGATAACAAATAGCCTTGTCCTGCACAAAATCTTTGTCCTCAGCTGTAAAATGAACTATTGTCAGGTCATGTTGTCAGGTCATGTTGAAAGTAAAATAGGACCTTGCTGTGTTTGGGACCAAATTGTTATTTGGCTATTCTAGCTGGCTTTTTTTAGCGAATTGTAACTTGTGTGAAGCTGAAACAAAGTTAACTTACATGCTCCTATATGCTCAGCTGAATTATTATAACATGTCTATCCAGTTTGCAGTTATTCTTATAGGCGATCCGTAGTTAGCGTAGCTATTGTGCATCAAGATTAGTTTTTAGTCCTAAGAAAACACAAGGTTGTCAGGGACGGTTTTTCTTTGACTGGGGTTGTTGTCGACCTGTATTAAAGATGCAGTGTTTGGCAGATCCAGTCTGCAAACTTTGTCCTACTTACTGGATCAACAATGTTCTTAATTCCATTACCTAGTGTACATACCAATAGCCATAAACAAAAGAGCAACTAATGACTGAGCCAACCAAGAGCCACAGACGAAACCAGCACATGCTTGCACATGCACTGAAGCTACAACTCTTATCAAGGTAAAAATAAAAGAGAAAATTGCTTATTCTCTCACAGATGTTGGTTTGCCGATCTGCATCAGTAAATGCGTTCTTTTTCATCCGAGGCAAATAAGCAAAAGATTGTACTAGACAGCTAATCGACAGTGTTCTTAATTCCACTAGCATATGTGTAGTTCTAAGTTCATGCACTAATAGTTTGCCTGCAGAGAGCTTCCTAACCAGGTTCGGTGTGTTTTACTATTTGATCCGTTAGGTAGCTATTATGCATCAAGATTCGTCTGAAATCCTAAGAAAACACAATAAGGTTTTCTTTGGCTGGGGTTGTTGCCGATCTGAATTAAGGATGGAGTGTTTGGCAGATCCA
>NC_041389.1:700790951-700845344 GCF_002162155.2 Triticum dicoccoides | reverse complement strand
TTTCGCAAATGGAGTTCTTCTGTGGAACGGACGTCCTTTAGGTAGGGTGGTCCTGCTTCTTCTTGTGGTGTATGCTGCTACTTCATCATCGTCGTCATGTTCGATCCTCGGGTCGCCGTACTTGTCGAAGTCTTGCTCATTGGCTACTCCATCCATTCCGATGATCTTCCTTTTGCCTCTCCTCACGACAACACGACTGGGCTTTGGCGGGTCGGTAATGAAGAAGCATTGGTCCACTTGGGAAGCCAGTACCCATGGCTCATTTTTCACGGTGACGTTTGCGCCCGCGGTCTTGGATTTGGCTTCGGGTATAACCATGGTGGTGAAATACCGGTCTTCTTTTATGACGTTCTTGGCCCATCTGACACGGAACATCGGGACCTTCTCTCCAGCGTAGCTCAGCTCCCAGATCTCCTTGATCCTTCCGTAGTATGTGTCCTTGTCGTTACTGGTGTAGGATTCCATCGTTACCCCGGAGTTCTGATAACCATCGCTCTTCATGTCCTTGGCCTCGGTGTAGAATGTGTAGCCGTTGATATCGTACGCCTCATAGGTCATCAGGTTGTGCTCGGCGCCCTGTGACAAGGCGAATATGAGTTGTTCTTCCGCGGAAGAATCCTCATGTAAAGGGTACGACAGAAGCTTATGCTTGAACCAACGCGTGAAACATGAGTTGTGCTCTTTGAGTATATCTCCGTCCGTCCTCTGTTGGCCTCGGTCATTGTACGTCTTTTTAATAAAGGTTTTGTGCTCTACCAACCAAGGATCGACCACGTCTATGTGTTGTAGCGCGACTAGGTTTGCTCTTTCAAAGTCGGCGAGTCGACCCTCGAAGTCGACATGCATTTCGCGGCGACCCTCACGGTGACCCCATCCAGCGAGCCTGCCGAGGTGCCTGTTGACGGGCAGACCAACGGGGTTCTCGATGCCTAGATAATTCCTGCAGTAGGAGATGCACTCTTCAGTCAGAAAGCCCCTGGCTATGCTTCCTTCTGGACGTGACATGTTGCGAACGTATCCTTTGATGACACCATTCATCCTTTCGAACGGCATCATGCTGTGCAGGAACGTCGGCCCGAGTTGGATGATATCCTCCACTATATGGACCAGCAGATGCACCATAACGTCGAAGAATGCGGGCGGGAAGTACATCTCAAGCTCGCATAGTATCACTACGATCTCTTCCTGTAGCCTTCTGAGTTGCCTCACGCCAATCGACTTCCGAGAGATGACGTCGAAGAAGTTGCATAGGCCAAATAGCATTTCACGGACGTGCGCGTCCATGATCCCACGGATTGCAACTGGAAGTATCTACGTCATCAGCACGTGACAGTCGTGAGACTTCATCCCGCTGAACTTCTGCTTCGCTGGGTCTAGGTATCTGCTTATCTTCCCCGCGTAACCGTAAGGAAGTTTTACTCCTAGGAGGCAGGTGAAAAACTTCTCGATCTCCTCCTGACTTAGAGTGAAGCACGCGGGAGGGTAGTCATTTCCGGTCTTCTTGGCCTTTTTTCCTTTGCGACGACTTTCTGTGTCCTGCTTCGCCTCATCATCATCATCATCATCATCATCATCATCATCATATATAGCGTGAAGCTCCTGCTTGATGCCCATTGATTTCAAGTCTGCCCTTGCTTTCGGCCCATCTTTGGTCCTCTCTGGCATGTTGAGCAGGGTACCAAGCAGACTCTCGCACACGTTCTTCGTGATATGCATGACATCAAGGCTGTGAGGCACACGGTGGATCTTCCAGTACGGCAAGTCCCAGAAAACAGACCTCGTTTTCCATACCTTCAGCAGCGGCTCTGGCGCCTTTCGCTTCTTTCCCGGCTCTGGCGCCTTTTGCTTCTTTCCCGGCAGTGGGCAGTCTTTCCAATTTTTCAACAGCTTGTCTATTTCCTCGCTGCTCCTCGTACACGGGCGTTTTCGGGGTTCGGTTTCACCATCGAACAGATCCTTGCGTTTCCTCCACGGGTCATCGTCGCGAAGCCACCTTCGATGTCCCATGAACACGGTTTTCGAAGACCCGAGATCTCTATCTAGCTGGCGATACGTTGTGTCATCCATGCACCTTACGCATCCAGAAAATCCGTGGACTACCTGCCCCGCAAGATATCCGTAACCGAGATAGTCGTGCACCGTCGTGAGCAGTGCGGCTCTCATAGGGAAATATTCTTTCTCCGCGGCGTCCCACGTATTGGCTGGCGTTTTCCACAGCGTGTCAAGCTCGTCTTTCAGCAGCCCCAAATACAGATTGATGTCGTTCCCTGGTTGTTTCGGCCCTTTAATTAGCATACTCATGTGAATGTACTTCCTCTTCATGCACAACCAGGGGGGAAGGTTGTACATCCACACAAACACAGGCCAGGTGCTATGTGTGCTTCTCTGGCTGCCAAACGGATTGACTCCATCGGTGCTCGCGCCCAGCACGATGTTCCTTGGATCGTTCCCAAATTCTGGGTATTCGAAGTTCAATGCTTGCCACTGGCTCGCATCCTTAGGGTGACTCAGCATCTTGTCTTTTTTATCTATCTCCGGATCATTTGCGTCATCTTCTCGCTTCTTCTCCTCCCTATCCGCGTGCCAACGTAGGAGCTTTGCTACCTTAGGATCCGCGAAATACCGCTGCAGACGAGGAGTGATCGGAAAGTACCACACCACTTTTCGAGGAGCTTTCTTCCTCTTCTTGTATCGAGTGACACCACACACCGGACATATTGTAGACTCCGCGTGCTCGTCCCGATAAATGATGCAATTGTTCATGCACACATGGTATTTCATGTGCGGTAAATCCAGAGGACACACGATTTTCTTCGCCTCCTCCAAACTGGTCGGGCACTTGTTCCCCTTGGGAAGACGTTCGTGCCAGAATGACATGTTCTCGTCGAAGCATGCGTCGGTCATTTTGTGTTTTACCTTCATCTCCAGGGCCATGAGCGTTACTTTCAGGCGGGTATCCTCGGGCCTGCATCCTTCATACAATGGAGTAACCGCGTCTAACTCAAGTTGATCCATCTTGGCTTTCTCTCGGGCGGCAGCTCTTGTGTTATCCGTCTGCTTGAGAAGCAGCTCTTGAATATGAGGGTCCTGCACCCAGCCCATCGATGGTCCAGCGTCGTCTGCTCCGCCGGCATCATCATCTTCATGATCATGCCCGTCGCCTGCTCCGGCATCTTCCTCATCATCATGTCCTGCATCTTCTACATGATGACTGTGTACAGCATCACAGTCGTGATCATCTCCTGGGGATTCTTCGTCTTCTCGCCCGCCCGAGCCGCGGTGGTTGTCTTGCTGCCCTTCCTCATTTCTTGCCCGGCCCGCATGGACGACTTCGTAGTCATCTTCATCACCTTGCCACCGATAGCCATCCATGAAACCACGCAACAGCAGGTGGTCCCGCACCTGCCCGGAATCCGGGTCCGCAATAAGGCTCTTCAGCTTGCATCTTCGACACGGACATCTTATCTCCGTCTCGTTCTTTTGAAGCATCTCGGCCTTCGCGGACCTCAAAAACCTATTCACGATGCCTTCGGTCATCGTGCGGACCATGGTCGCCTGCGGGGTAGAGCAAAACGATATTTTAGAACCAAACAAAATTTGGCATGACCTTCCCTAAAAATAGGACCAAAAAGAATGCTTAATGCCAAAATTCTCGCCGAAACGGAAATGAATCAACATTCTGGCAAAATATTGGCAACTATCGCATATCAAATACCGGTACACCTCCAAACACAAACACATATGCAACACCACAAACATATGCAACACCACGAACATACATAGATCTAGCTAGGCCGTAAAAAGTGCATGTGCACATTGTTGTAAGGAGAACAACCTAAATATAGCTTCCCCCCTTACTTACCTATTAAAACAAGGTAATTTAACCACTTAATTTGAATGAATCTATGGTGGAAATGAGGTGAAAAAGAGGAGGCACCCGAGACAAGGAGGAGGTGGAGAGAATGAAGTGGGGAGAAAGTGAGTGTGTGGGTAGGAGAGGCTGTCCCAAATATCTTGTTGCTGCCCACTTACTAATGGCGCACCTCTTGCATGGTGCGCCATTAGTACTTACAACTACTAATGGCGCACTTGGGCAGGATGCGCCATTAGTATGTTTGGATAGGCGCACTAGTTCAAAAAAAAAATCCTATACTAATGGCGCACCCACTGCCTGGTGCGCCATTAGTAGTTACAACTACTAATGGCGCACTTGGGCAGGATGCGCCATTAGTATGTTTGGATAGGCGCACTAGTTAAAAAAAATTTCTATACTAATGGCGCACCTGCTGCCTAGTGCGCCATTAGTAGTTACAACTACTAATGGCGCACTTTGCCGGGATGCGCCATTAGTATGTTTGGACAGGCGCACTAGTTAAAAAAAAATTGATACTAATGGCGCACCCGTAGCATGGTGCGCCATTAGTTGTTTAAACTCTAATGGCGCATCAGATTGTGGTGCGCCATTAGTATATACTAATGGCGCACCATCTTTCTGGTGCGCCATTAGTGTCAATCCCATCTATAGCCATTTTCCTAGTAGTGTTGATCCGTGACAGATCCGACAAGGTTCACAGTCCTCGGTATGGCTGAGGTCCCAGCCTCCAAGCCTGAGGTGCCTGGGCAAGGAGTTCGGCATTCCGAGGTAGTGACATGGCTCGGCCAATGCAGGCCGGCAGAGTGATGCCGAAGTCCCCGGCGTGGGTTGATGAAGTGATGATTGTCGGTGTCAAAACCGGTGGATCTCGGGTAGGGGGGTCCCGTACTGTGCGTCTAAGGCTAATGGTAACAGGAGGCTAGGGACACGATGTTCACCCAGGTTCGGCCTTCTCGATGGAGGTAATACCCTACTTCCTGCTTGATTGATCTTGATGATATGAGTATTACAAGAGTTGATCTACCACGAGATCGTAGAGGCTAAACCATAGAAGCTAGCCTATGATTATGATTGTTCTTGTCCTACGGACTAAAACCCTCCGGTTTATATAGACACCGGAGGAGGCTAGGGTTACACAGAGTCGGTTACAGAGAAGGAGATCTAACATCCGAATCACCAAGCTTGCCTTCCACGCAAAGGAGAGTCCCATCCAGACACGGGACAAAGTCTTCAATCTTGTATCTTCATAGTCCAACAGTCCGGCCAAAGTATATAGTCCGGCTGTCCGAATAGCTCCTAATCCAGGTCTCCCTCAGTAGCCCCTGAACCAGGCTTCAATGACGATGAGTCCGACACGCAGATTTTCTTCGGCATTGCAAGGCGGTTTCCATATCCGAATACTCCGTAGAAGATTCCGAACACAAGGATCGTGTCCGGCTCTGCAATTTTTTTTCCACATACCACCGTAGAGAGCACAATGTTCGACAAATCAAATCTACTAACAACTTCTGTTGAATGACATCACGCCATGGTCCGGTCATTATTCGAACCGTTTTCTCACAACCAGCCACCGCACATATTGCGAGGTGGTTTCCTTTGCACGTCTTGTCGAAGCAGAGATCGTGTCCCCTTATCACGGGATTCTCATCAATACGGGTATGGGTAACCCAACCGCACCATCAATCGTGGCGCCTGGAAAATGAGTGATTTTGACTGGCAAGCGGGGAGGCGCACAGTTTTCACCGCCTTTATAAAGGGAAAAGGGTCCCCCATTTTCACCCATGCCTTCTTCCTCCTTTGCTCATCCATTCTCGCACCCTTGAGCCCCAGCGCCCAAGTTCTCACCTTCTCCGTAGGACCATTCGCAACATGTCCGGAGCGGGAGGCAAGTGGATGGCCTCCTCCGTTACAGAGGAGGACATTGCCAAGCTTCGGGTGGCCGGATACCTGGACGCAAACATCACGCACAGGCTTCCGGCGAAGGGGCAAATTACTCCCACACCCAAGCCTCAAGAGAGAGTAGTGTTCCTCTCTCATTTCGTCTGCGGACTGGGGTTTCCACTCCACCCATTCGTACGTGGGCTCATGTTTTAGTATGGGCTACATTTTCACGATCTAGCCCCAAATTTCGTCCTCAACATCTCGGCGTTTATCGTCGTGTGCGAGGCCTTCCTCCGCATCAAGCCCCACTTCGGCCTGTGGCTACAAATCTTCTGCGTGAATCCGAAGATTGTGAGTGGCCAGCAAGCGGAGTGCGGAGGCGCCATGGTGGGAAAAATGCCCAATGTTACCTGGCTTGAAGGCTCCTTCCTGGAGACCGTGAAAGGGTGGCAATCGGGGTGTTTCTACATCACCGAGCCATGCAATGCCAACTGGGCGTCGGCCCCCGAATTCCGATCTGGCAGCCCCACGCGGCTCACCTCCTCTGAAAAGAAGGGTCTGGCCTGTGGCGAACCTACAGAGCTGACAGGACTCAAGTACTGCGTCAAAAATATGATAGACAATGTCACATCCCTAGTTCTGATCTGCTCTGAGTTAGTTAGTCTTGTGTTGCATCATGCATCATGTTTAAATTTCTTTTAAACCTGAAATGGGGATTGCTCAAACCCTAGCACCAGATCAAATCAACTAGGTTCAAATAAAAATATTCTCAATGAACCCAAAATGCCCTTCAGAAAGTTCATCATTTTTGCATTGGTCTAGAACCTCTCCCAAAAATGGTGCACATATTTCTAGGCCATTCTGGATTTTTGATTTAAATCATATGGTATTTGCATTTGGGCATTTATTTGCTAAATAATATTTTAAATGCTCAAATAATCACAAACTGAAATGTTTGCTGTTGGAAATATTCCAAAAAGTGACATTGAGCAGTTTCATGATTTTTGGAAGTGCCTAGATATTTTTAATAATGCCCATAAGATACAGAAATATAGAAAAACAGAACTAAATGGAAGAGAGAGAGAGAGAGAGAAAGGCCACAGGCCACTTACCTGGCTGGGCCGGCCCACCTGGCCCGTGCCAGTCATCACCTACCTCTGCCAGTAGGCAGAGGAGGGAGACAGCGCACGCGCGCCCGCGGCGCCACACACCTCCCTGCTTGCCTGCGTCACTGAGGCCACCACGACGCCTCGGGCCTTCTCTTCGGTGCCGCCCCGACCCCCTGGACGTTTCACTCTCCCCCCTCTGCCCTCTCTCTTGCCCTCTCCTCGCCATGGCCGCAACCGCCAAGCGTTCGCCGCCGTGAAACCGTGGCCACCGTCCACCCCTCGCCTTGCCGAAGCATCCAGAAGGACCGGCGTCATCTCCTCCGTCGTCTACACCAGTCTGTTCGACCACGGGAGCATCACAGCGACGTCTCTGCCTCATCTTCAACCCCAGGCACCCGAGCTCGCCTCCGGTCGATTCGGCGCCGCCAGGACCTCCCCAGGCTCGCTGATCTCCTCTTCGGCATCGCCGCGAGCCCCTGATCCCAACCCCTCTCTTCCCTCTGTTGATTTCCTCCTCTAGCCCCTTTGGCCACCCCGACCGAAGCTCGCCGCCGTTGCGCTTCTTCGCCGCCGTGGCTAGAGCCCACCTCCGCCGCGTCTGAGAGCGTCACCGTGCTCAGCACGTTTGCAGGAGCACCTAGGACCCCACCGCTCGACATGCCGTGCACCACAATGCCGGTTCCGAGCGCAACCGAACTCCGGCAGCCACAATCGAGCTCACCGCCGTCGACTCCGGCAACCCCGGCCACCACCCGACGCGCCGTCGAGCTAGCTCTCCAACGCGCCTAGCCGCACGTCATTTGGAGCACCACAGAGGAAACCCGAGACACAAGAGCGCCACTGACCTCGCCGGCGGCTAAACGCCGGTGAGTTGACCCTGTTGACTGAGTTGACCAGGTGGGCCCAATTTGACCCTTGGGTCTATGACAGGTGGGGCCCGCCCTGCTAACTAACCCAGGATTAGCACTAACTAAATTTAGTTAGTTAAACTAACTACTGACACGCAGGGCCCACATGTCAGTTTGACCTAGACGTCCCCTTTGACCACTTATGTCACACTGACGCAATAACTAATTACTGGAATTTTCTTATACAGGGAATTCCAGAAAATAACCAAAACTTCTAAAAATCATAGAAAATCAACCGTAGCTCCAAATCAAACAATTTATATATGAAAAATGATCAGAAAAATGCAATCTATCCATCTGTACCATTCTCATGCATGATAGAACACTTTAACCTTGCTGTTTAGGTGAAACAAGGTAATGCACTAATACGACCTTTTAAAATGGGTTTGCATTTGAATCTTTGGTTCAAATGGACTCATCTCAACCTGTTCTAGCTTGCATTAGACCAAAACACATTCATATTGCCATGTCATAGCATGCATCATATTGTGCATTGCATTGATCGTGTTTCTTCTCTGTTTGCCGGTGTTGTTCCCCCTCGGTAGACGTTGTACCGACATTGTGATCGTTGACACTGATGAAGACTCAATGCTATCTTCAGAAGTGCCAGGCAAGAAAAACCCCCTTGTTCATTCCGATAAAATCCCACTCTCTCGCTCCTGCTCTCTTTTACAGCATTAGGACAACAATGACATATTTGTTACTTGCTGCAGTAGCTGAACCCCTTATCCTCTGCATGACCTGTCATTGCCACAGTAAATAGATGAAACCCACTAGCATGAGTAGGAGTTGTTTGAGCCCTGATGTGCCTACTCATTCATGCTTGTTTGTCATGCCTGCTATTGCTTAGAGTTGTGTCAGGTCTGTTTCATCGGGAATGAATTGGAGGTGTGTGAACATGTCCTACTGTGTGTGAGCTAAGTGTGTGAACACGATTTGGTAAAGGTAGCGGTGAGAGGCCGTGTAGGAGTACATGGTGGGTTGTCTCATTGCAGCCGTCCTCAGGAACTGAGTTCTGTGTTTGTGATCCATTAACAGCTACTACCACACATTGGGATCCTTAATTGACTCTCTCGACTTATTAATCAACTCGATCTGTGTCCAAGAGTTGCAACTAGTTTCTGGTGTTTGTAGGTAGTGCTAGTAGTCTACCAAGTGGCACCCGGTACAGGTGGGCTTGGGACAGACTAGGCATAGTGGCCCGGTGTACCAAGTGGCACCCGGATGGTGGGCTTGGGAACCCTGCACACATCGTTTGGGGCCGTGAGCGACACCCCGGCCGGATCTCCTTGCGGATGGAACCCGAATAGGCGATAAACCTGGATGAGAGACTTGTGTGGTTAGTCAGGTCGTGGCCGACACCCTCGCTGGGCTTCCGCTTGAAGGTTGCCGAGTACATGTCGTGTAAACGGCGGTAAGTGGTGAGAGCGTGTGTGAAGAAGTACACCCCTGCAGGGTTAATATGATCTATTCGAATAGTCGTTTCCGCGGCAAAGGACTTTTGGGTTGCCTATACAGTTCATAGACAAGTGAAAGTGGATACTCTAAAATACGCAAGATATACGTGAGTGCTATGGATGGCGTTCTCGTAGGGAGACGGGAGCGGATCCATAGTGGTGTATTGATATGGTGAATATGTGGACTCGTGTGCGTCACCTCAAAAGAGATACTTACAGTCATAATTCAGGATAGCCACTGAGTCAAAGCTGGCTTGCTGCAGTTAAACCCCACCCCCTTTGTTGATAATGATGCATATGTAGTTAGTTCTGATGTAAGTCTTGTTGGTTACATTTGTACTCACGTTGCTTAATTTATGTTTTTGCAGAGAGACTTCAGTCTCGCTAGTAGTTCCATGTGGACTTTGACGTTTAGCTTGTTACCTCAGCTACGATCTTGTGCCCTCGGCAGGATCTAGTAGATAGTCAGGCTTCTCAGCCTTTTTCTTTTGTAGATGTCCGTACTCAGACATGTTAAGCTTCCGCATGTGCTTTGACTTGTATGCTCTGAATGTTGGGTCATGCGACCCATGATTGTAATATCTCGCTCCTCGGAGCCTATGGAAAAATACTTGAGTTGTAGAGTCATGTTGTGATGCCATGTTGTATTTGCACATATCGAGCATATTGTGTGTATGTTATTGAAATGCTTGGTCTGTGTGGGATCTGACTATCTAGTTGTTCATCCTTGTTAGCCTCTCTTACCGGGAAATGTCTCCTAGTGCTTCCACTGAGCCTTGGTAGCTTTATACTGCTCCGGAACACTTAGGCTGGCCGGCATGTGTCCTTCTTCGTTCCTGTGTCTGTCCCTTCGGGGAAATGTCACGCGGTGTCTACCGGAGTCCTGTTAGCCTGCTACAGCCTGGTTTACCAGAGTCCTGCTAGCCCAGTTGCTACAGCCCGGATTCACTCGCTGATGACCGACACGTTCGTTGCTGGGTCATGTATGCATGTCCCTGTAAGTTAGTGCCACTTTGGGTTCACGACTAGCCATGTCAGCCCGGGTTCTTTGTCATATGGATGCTAGCGGCACTATCATATATGTGAGCCAAAAGGTGCAAACGGTCCCGGGCCAGGTAAGGTGGCACCCGTGGGAATACCGTGCGTGAGGCCGCAGAGTGATATGATGTGTTACATGCCAGATCGGTGTGACTTAGGATCGGGGTCCTGACAGACAAGAAGATCAAGCTTGTCAACGTGGTCTAGGTCATGTTCTTTCGCCGGATCCTCCCGTGTCAAAGACGGGCGTTCAATATATGGGAGTTTGATCCAGCCGAACACCAAACGCTGCGAGAGCTCTTCGACACGACGCATAAAGACGTCTAGAAGGTGCTGTTCAAGGCCGCCGAAGTACCTCCTCCCGCTTCCGAGGACCGCGGACTCAGCGCCACGTGCCTCGCCAATCCGGTAAGTTCTCCGAACATCACAAGATGTACCTTTCCCAAAAAACTCGTGGGAGGATTTTAAGTCACCATGCTTATCAAAACAGGATTATGTGGCGACGGCGCAGCGGATCGACTGCCCGGCTCCGCTGCCGGAAGATCTAGCAACCGCACTCCTCACGGAGATGCTGGTTCTGGCGCCTTACAAGGTGCCGGATAATAAGGCCGAAAAGAAGACCACGGGGACCAGGAAGGGTCTTCGGCGCAAGGTTGCGCCGGATGCCTTATCTGAAGACGATGAGGCACAGTCCTCCCACGAAGGGAAGGAGAGGAAGAGGAAGGCCGCCCCATCTGAGGAGGCTAAAAGGTCCAAGAAAGCGGCCGCAGGGACCAGGAAAGGTCTCCGGCGAAGGCCGTAATAGACTCGTCGTCCGAGGACGCCGAGGCAAATTCCTCCCACGGAGATGGGGGGAAACCTGAATAAATTCCCCCTCCCCGCATTGGGGAGAAGAAGAGGAAAGCCACCCCATAGGGGGAGGCCAGGACACCGAAGAAGGGAAAGGCATCCCTTCCGGATCACTCCACCGCGGCCGCCTACAGCGAGGAGGAGTGGTTGCCCAGGGGCAAGCCCCTGGCGAGATCGTAAGTATCCACACTCTATAGTATTTTTCATGCATCTTAATTTCATGGTTTGTGACAATGCCGAACACGCATATGTAGTCCGACTGGGTCCCGCCTCGAGGTATCCTCTTCGGACGGGTCCCTGAGCGAGTCGGAGATGAATTCACTCCCAACGGCCACCTCCCCTTGGCCCGCGGATGACACCGAGGTGTTGTCCCAAAGGATACCAGAATAGGGATGGCGGTTCTAGAGACGCCCCAAGGCGAAATCCCAGCCTCCGGGCATGTGGGGGGTAAGATCCCCATGGATTATGCGGACGGGAGCCACAACAAGTCTGGCTCCCAGACAGTTACTGCGCCGGAGCCTCCAAAGGTTTCAGATTCAAGTAGGTAGCCCCTCGCTAAGGAGGGCGAGCCGGCCGTGCCGATGACCTCCATCCAGCTGGAGGCATCAGATAATTTGTTGGAAGTGCTTCGCGATGCTTCCATTGACGAAGAGCACCATACTCTTATGAGTATGGTGATTGAGAATGTTCGGTCCGCCAAAAGCGGATTGACAGAAGCCTGCACCAGCCTCCTAACAGGCTTTGAGGTAAGTAATGAAAGGTGTGAGAAAATATCACCTGATAGACAGTAGCCCCTGATACTCTGTTTGGTGTTCGGAAAGAAAAGCCAAACGGAGGGTCAATTTTTAATCCGCAGGAGTCTAACAATGAATGTCTATGTGAGTAAGCACGTGTTGCTGCTGGCCGCTACCGCCCGTACTGCGGAGGTCGCCGGACTCAAACGGGACCTGAAGCAGGCCGAAGAAGAGCTCAGCCTCATGAAGAGGCAACTCAAAGAGAACGAAGTAAGTGATACCCCGTCCGTGTGTCATATAGAGGAAAAAATTGGTGATGCTAACAAAAAGCATCATGATTTTTAATAGGGGCCATGACCGAAGTGGCGGCCCTGAAGAAAGAGCTATCCGAGGCCAAAGATAAAGCGGCCACGGATCGTACTGAGCGTGAAAAGCAAGATTCTCGGGTGAGTGAGGTACAGCAAGAGCTCCAGGAGTTCGGCCAGAAGTTCGAGTCCTTGGAGCATGACTTCAAGACGCAAGAGTCTGAGCTTGCCAAGGCCCTCCAGAGCGCGAAACACGCCAAGGGCGAAGCCCAAAAGGCCCTCTAGGAAATCCAGACGGCCAAGAAGATAGCGGCGGGTAAGGCCTTCATTATGCGAAGCAAGCATGTGGAGGAGACATTTCTTTTACTTAATCGAATTCGGAGCTCTCCCTGGGCATTCGCAGATCTACCACGCAGCATATCGAATGCCACGGAGTTCTACCGTGCCGAAGAGGGGATCTCGACGGAGAAGCTGTTCTGGTCCCAGTATACTGGAGCCGAACACCCAATGCCTCTAAGTAACTAACTGAAGCAATTGGTTGAACTCCACAAGGCGGCCGAACTGGCCATAAAGGACCTCATAGTCTGGATGTGGCCTGACGAGCCCCTGCCCGACAGTTACTTCGGCCTTGTAAAGCGGATGGTAAATGCTTGTCCGTGGCTTGAAGTTATCAAGAAATCCGTTTGTATTGAAGGTGCCTGCCGGGCATTTGCCCGTGCAAAGATGCATTGGGCCAAACTGGATGCAGAGAAGCTGGTGAAGGATGGACCCCCGGAGGGTAAGGCGCATCGCTACCCCGAGAAATATTATGATGGCGTTATAAAAGGCGCTTGCCTTGTGGCCAATGAATGTACCAAGGACATAATCATTGAGTGAATGTACTCATGTCGTCTTTGTAATATGAAAACGAGTTCGTTTGCGCTATATGACGCTTTGTTGATTTAAAATATTACCTTCTGTGCGGCTGTTTATAAAATTCTGAAAGTAGGCAAGTCGTCAGCTTCCGCCCCCGTGTAACTAGTACTGGAGGTGTTTAGCACAGTGAACAAGGCAATTGGACTATGCGGCTTTATAACTCTCACTTAGCCATAGAAGTCTACAATTTTAAATTTCGGTGAAGCCCCTAGTATTCGGAAAGCCGAATTGGGGCGCTATACATGCATAAATCGGACAAGGCCGATTCCTCGCCTGAAGAGGAAAAAATCTTTAAGGATTTAATACCTCTCGAACAGCGACCAATTCTCACCGCATCATGACAGTCAGTTTTCCGCTTTCTCTACTGAGGTGCTCGTCTGGAAGAACTGGGACACAATCGCAGTAGTTCTCCCTGCACTACCTTAGCCGATATAACGGAACGTAAGGTACCAAAACAAGGGAGCCCGCCAAACCCAACTATTGACCCAATACATGATTCGGGGCTGATGCATATAATGCTATAAGTTCGGGGTGCCGCACTATCAAAAGTGTTCGGACTTTTCTTGCCGTGTTATGGGGCACAATAAAAAGCCCCTAGCAAACTGAACGTACCAGAGTGTAGGGATGCAATATTAAATAAACAGTCCAGGGAAAATATGAAAATAGTAATAATAAGTTGACGCTGTATATTGTTTCCCGTTGTTATTTAAATAATATGTCAAAGCGTATGTGTACAAGTTAATGCGACAAGCAAAAATAGTACTATTTGACATGTCCTATCCAAGGGCAGGCTGCATGTGGGTATGTAAAACAGGCATAATGATCGTTAACAAAGACCACCTAAGTATTCCCTTGTGTGCAAAGCCTCTTGCCCCCTTGGTTGTCCCTCCTATGACGAGTCCGATGATTAGGCTCTCTGAAGGGGCTGCCCGAAAGTAGGGTCCTGAAAAAGAAAGAAGGTTATAAAGGTATGCGGGTCTCGTGGCGGTTGAGCCGCATTGTGGACCGCATCATCATCGCGCCTCCGCCTATGCCCGTGGTATTTTGAGTCCCTAATTGTGTACGCGCGACACAAATGCGGCCTGAATGGGACTTGGATGGAGGCCAGATTGCTAGTTGAGCTCTTGGCGTGCCTGCCGATCCTGTTGCAGAGTACTCAGGACTCGCTTGATGGTGTTCGGGGTTGTCATCGCCGAATTGGCGGTCTGCCGAAGAAGGCTGCTTTGTACTTCTGCCGCAAGGGCCGCAGTGTGCTCTTCCGTACAGAGAGAGCGGTCTGTGTTTCCATTGACTGTTATGACCCCTCGAGGTCCTAGCATCTTCATCTTGAGGTATGCATAGTGTGGTACCACACTGAATCGAGCAAATGCGGTTCGTCCAAGCAGTGCATGATAGCCACTACGTAAAGGGACGATATCAAAGATTAACTCCTCCCTTCGGAAGTTATCCGGAGATCCGAAGACCACTTCCAGTGTTATTGAGCCCGTACAATAGGCCTCTACGCCTGGAATTACACCTTTAAAGGTAGTTTTGGTGGGTTTGATCCTTGAGGGATCAATGCCCATTTTGCACACTGTGTCCTGGTAAAGCAGGTTCAGGCCATGATGGATACTGGTAGGGTGGTCCCTGCGATCGAAAGTGATCGGATAGGATGACCATGGGTTGAACTTTGGGACGACCGGGTCCATCGTGTAAACGTACCTTAGTGCACGCTTTCATTCCCACTTGGGGATGTGGGTGGTATAGATCATATTCACCGTTTTCACTCGGGGAGGAAATTTCTTCTGTCCCCCTGTGTTCGGCCGTCGGGGCTCCTCGTTGTCGTCGCTGTGCAGCCCCTTGTCCTTGTTCTCGGCATTCAACTTGCCGGCCTGTTTGAACACCCAGCAATCTCTGTTAGTATGGTTAGCTGGTTTATCATGGGTGTCGTGAATTTAGCACAAGCGGTCGAGTATGCGGTCCAGACTAGACAATCCCGGATTGTTTCTTTTGAACGGCTTTTTCCGCTAACCGGATTTGGAGCTACTGAATCCGGCATTGACTGTCGTGTCTTCGGTGTTGTCGCCATAGTTCCGACGCTTATGTATGTTGTGCCGAGGCTTGCCGTTACTATCGCGGACATCTGAGGTGCCAGAGTCTCTTGGCGTGGTGCTACTGCGAGCCAGCCAGCTGTCCTCGCCCGCGCAAAAGCGGGTCATGAGTGTCGTGAGGGCCGCCATGGATTTTTGTTTTTCTTGGCCGAGGTGTCGGGCAAGACACTCGTCGCGGATATTATGCTTAAAGGCCGGCTACGGCATCCGTACAGTCGATAATTTTGTTCTTTTTAGTTAGGAACCGAGTCCAGAATTTCCTGGCTGACTCTTCGGGCTGTTGGGTAATGTGACTTAAGTCATCAGCATCTGGTGGTCGCACGTAGGTCCCTTGGAAGTTGTCGAGGAACGCGTCATCCAAATTTTCCCAACTGTCGATGGAGTTCGCCGGCAGGCTATTCAGCCAGTGTCGGGCTGGTCCTTTAAGCTTAAGGGGAAGATACTTGATGGCATGTAGATCATCACCGCGGGCCATGTGAATGTGGAGAAGGAAATCTTCGATCCATACCGCGGGTTCTGTTGTGCCATCGTATGATTCGATGTTTACGGGTTTGAACCCTTCTGGGAATTCATGATCCAATACTTCATCAGTGAAGCAGAGGGGGTGTGCGGCGCCTCTATGCCGGGCTATATCACGACGCAGTCCAACTAAGTCTGGTCGGTTATGTTCGGCCCGGTCGGACTTATTGTTAGTGTATCCGGCATGACGATCATCGTCATGTGATGTGACGCGCCCCCGCGATCCGTAGATCGATCTTGGTTGTCCTGCATTGTTTTCCAATATGTCTTGCAGGTCCTGTGTATTGCCCCGGGCCATAGTATATGGGCGTCGGGGTGCGGGTTGGTATTCGGGCTAATACACCCCTTTGTCTCGGCCACGAGGTGGCTGGTCAGCCTCGTCCTGTGCTAGTAGTGTAGGCTCTATGGCCTCCTCCTCGAGTTGAGGTAGCAACTTGTGCTTTGGGTAACCTTTGGTGGGGCGCTCGAGTCCGTTTTCCTCGGCTGCCAGGACCTCATTCCATCTGTCTGTGAGTAGATCTTGATCAACTTGGAGCTGCTGCTGCTTCTTCTTCAGGCTTCTTGCAGTGGCTATAAGCCGGCGCTTGAAGCGCTCCTGCTCTACGGGATCCTCAGGCACGCCGAATTCATCATCGCCTAGGCTCAACCCGTCTTCGCAGAGAGGCATATAATTGTCATCCTCCAAGTCTCCGTCCATCACCTGTTCATCTGGGCTAGCTTTCCCGTCCTCCTGTTCGGTCTTCTCGAAGGTAGGCTGATTGGGATTATATTAATCTTCGGCACCATCCGGATTGTTTTCGTCTCCTGTGCCGGTGTTGCTGTGGCGGGGCTTAGAGCGGCATCGGTGATGCCCATGCTTTGATTGCTTTCCTAAGGGGTTATCCTCTGTTGCCTCATCGCCATTGTTTTCTTTGGGTGTGTCCACCATATATATATACTATGAGGAGGTGGCTGTCCAGCGCCCTGTGGGCGGTGGTTCCTGTTCTTCTCCTGCATCGTCGTCCATACCGTTGATGTCTTCGGAGTCGAAGTCGAGCACGTCGGTTAAATCATCGACAGTGGCAATGAAGTGGGTGGTGGGTGGGTGACGAATTTCTTCGTCATCTGCTTCCCACTCGAGCCGGACATAGTTCGGCCAAGAGTCTCCTGACAAAGAGAGAGACCTTAATGAATTCAGCAAATCGCCCAAGGGCGAGTGCTGAAAGATATCCGTGGTGGTGAACTCCATTACCGGAGCCCAATCAAATTCGATAGGCCCGGATGCACGCGATCTGGAACCTGAGGCCGGAGACACGTCCTGGGGTCCGGTGACACAGATTTCCTTAGAGGTGGAGTCTGTGTTCGGCTCTACCGCCGATGAGTATGCGGCCTCCGTGGCGGGGTCCATCCACCCGTCCTCGGACGACGCGATCTGCCTTGGATTTAGGTCCAGAGCCGCTGCAGGTGCGTTATCCCGAATACCGTCCGACAACCGATCTAAGTCGTTCCCGTCGTGACCGTCCGGCGCTCCTGGAGTAGGCCCGAATCCGTCGAAGATCAAGTCTCCGCGGATGTCGGTCGTGTAATTCAAGTTTCCGAACCTGACCTGATGGCCAGGGGCATAGCTGTCGATCTGCTCCAGATGGCCAAGTGAATTGGCCCGTAGTTCGAAGCCGCTGAACACGAAGATTTGTCCGGGAAGAAAAATCTCACCCTAGACCGCGTCCTTGTTGATGATTGAAGGAGCCATTGAGCCTTACAGCGACGACACAGAGGAACTCTCAATGAAAGCACCAATGTCAGTGTCAAAACCGGCGGATCTCGGGTAGGGGGTCCCAAACTATGCGTCTAAGGACAATGGTAACAGGAGGCTGGGGACACGATGTTTACCCAAGTTTGGGCCCTCTCGATGGAGGTAATACAAGAGTTGACCTACCACGAGATCGTAGAGGCTAAACCCAAGAAGCTAGCCTATGATTATGATTGTTCTTGTCCTACAGACTAAAACACTCCGGTTTATATAGACACCGGAGGAGGCTAGGGTTACACAAAGTCGGTTACAGAGAATGAGATCTAACATCTGAATCGCCAAGCTTGCCTTCCACGCAAAGGAGAGTCCCATCCGGACACGGGACAAAGTCTTCAATCTTGTATCTTCATAGTCCAACAGTCCGGCCAAAGTATATAGTCTGGCTGTCCGAATACCCCCTAATCTAGGACTCCCTCAATGACGAAACCCCCAGTCCAGCCGAGGTGACATGGTATGTCAGTACGCCGAGGAGATAACACTGCCCGACCCGAATCATTTATGTGTGCACAGAAAATAGTGCAAACCGGAGATAATAGTAGTAATAATAAATAAATAATTAATTAATAATTTATGCAAAGTGAGTAATAAAAGAAATATGGCTCGTGTGTGGAACAGTCGATGAGGTAGGGCTCTCTCAGCGATGCCGAAGTCCCCAAGGCGACCGAGCATGTCGGTATGGCAATTCGACAAACAAGGTAATCACGCGAGCTGATTTAAGCCGATTGGGACGACGGTGTCGGCTTGTCAAAGTGACCAAGTGACGCAGTCGAAGTCGATTACATGTACAAGTAAAATAGTGCAGGCCGACAATAATAATATAAAAATCCTCGTGTAATTAATTTACGCAAGATAATTTATTTAAAAATATGTGTCATAGCGCCGAAGTCAATGTCAATGCCAGACAACAACGTGATGTGGTAAAGGCGTGGCAAAGCCTGAATTCAAAGGTCAGTCCGAGTTCCGGATGCGGCGTTCGCCGAACTATGTACGGAAACTGACCGAACCACCACGCGACCATTGTTAATGTGGCTGCCATTTGATAGGCCTGTGTACAGATGATGGAACGAAGCAGAATAATAATTTCTTGAGAAAAATAAAACCCAAATAAGCAAAAATTGCTAGGATTAATAGCACCTGGTTTATTTGTTGTAGCAGTCCGAAGAAAAGTGACTCCCAAAATTGAGAATCGATCCGCACACCCATTGCCTAATGGCGGTGAAGCGACGGCATGGTGATGCTGGTAAGGGTTGGATCACCGAGGCAAAGCCCCCGGTCTAGATAACGTGACTAAGCTAGTCGGTTGACGACGCCGAAGTCTCCGGAGTAGGTTGAAGAAGGGATGGCGAAGCCCCTGGTCTAGCCGAGGTGACGGAGCAGGTCGATAAGGAGACATTGCAGCTGCCATGTCAGCCGAGGTATTGAAGCAGTTCAGCGTGATGGACATCGGCTTGAAGAACCAACAATGCCGCCACATGACGGTGCAGGTCATAACTTATGACGCGGTAAATGCCAGCTCGATGAAGTGACCGTGCTGCGATGCCGGTGTGCCCGCTCCGTATGATCCGTGTGGCGGCGATGTTGGTGGTGATCTATCCTTCACGGTGCCGAACACTTGTTCGGCTTGCTGAGATGATGATCCGAAGAAGTTGAGATCGGCTCAACAAAGCGGCGACTTGTTTAACGCAGGTCGGCAGCCGTGGAGTAACGTTGTCAGGCTGGTTTGACACCGGTGCATTGAAGACCATATTGGGAAAGACTTTAAAATTTGTGGGATGTGTTTGGGAACAAAACACAATACCCCATACAGAACTTCCTTCAAAAAGGATGTCCGAAATCCCGTTCATAAAAAAGATGAACTAGGCTCGGATTTGTTCTCGGGAAGAAAAAACATGAGAAAATTGGTCCACTCATCGGAACGTTCCTGGAGTTTCAACCGTCAGATCGAGCTGAAAGTTTGAGGGGTGGTAGATATGAGAATTCCGCAGCGGAGGAACGGTTGGATCTTCCAAAGGACCTCCGAGCGAGCTTGGCTCTGGAGACCACGCCCTAAAATCATCCAGATTCTTGTCCAGATTTGACAAGGCTCTGGTATATCATAGATTGCCGGAGATTCCTCCATCGGAACTCGCGAAATTTTGCATGGTTGTTATAGACATAATTCCACACAATTCCATCGAAGGAATCATCAAAGCGATGCTCGAGGAGGTGGTGGCAGGGGATACAAGTTTGTTCTCCGGAAAAATAGCTCGGTCGCCTGAGGGCAGTGTTGACGTTGAGCCCCCGAGCTCCAAGGATAATTCCTCCATGATCATGATCGAGATCGGAGTTGATGTTAATGAAGGCACTCGTCCGAACATGACTATCGGAGGTAGGGCACAGTCCTCGGTCAAGCCGAGTTGACCAGTCGAGCTGATGACGAAGATGTTGACGTCGCAGTTAATCGGCAGACGAGCCATCGATCCTTTACTGATCACACAATGGAACTCTCAATGAAAGCACCAATGTCGGTGTCAAAACCGGTGGATCTCAGGTAGGGGGTCCCGAACTGTGCGTCTAATGTCGATGGTAACAGTAAACAGGGGACACGATGTTTACCCAGGTTCGGGTCCTCTCTATGGAGGTAATACCCTACTTCCTGCTTGATTGATCTTGATGAATATGAGTATTACAAGAGTTGATCTACCACAAGATTGTAATGTCTAAACCCTAGAAGCCTAGCTTGTATGATTTTCATAATGATCTATCGACTAGCCTAGCCTTGGCTTATATAATGCACCAGAGGCCTAGGATAACAAGAGTCCTAGCCGAATACGTTGGTGGATAGGAGTCCTTGTCTTGATCACCAAGTCTTGTGGAATAATCCTTGTATGCGACATGGGCTGCCTGAAGTGGCCCATGAGTGAACCGCCATGGGGGTTGTCGTGGAATTATCATGTCAGATGTCCTAGTGAAAGGACTTAGTTGTGGAGCCATCGCGACGGGTTAGCTTAATGGGGTTAAACCGGACAAAGGACACGGGGAGTTTATCCTGGTTCGGCCCCTTGGGGTAAAAGCCTACGATCCAGTTGGGGTGTTTTTGATGTGGTCTCGGTTACCAGGGAGCAAACACGCTATGCCTGGCTTTATAGTTATTGTTTCTTGTCCCTGAACCGCCGCCTGGTCGTCCCTTTATATACACAGGTTGACGCTCGGCCGGTTTACATAATCCCGAGGCCGGCTCATACAAGTGTCCGGCTCGGTTTCTCCTTTCCTTGACTTACAACAGAAGTTACACATCTATGGTGGTTTACCATTATGGACCCTAATCCGCCATCGGGCTCTGGGACTCTAAGTCTTCATGGTTAAAGCGCCATAGCCTTCATCTTCATGGGCTCTTGTACAGGAATCCTTGTGAGTTAATCCGGCCCTTTCCTGGGCGGTTTAACTCAGTAGTCATATCCCCAACATTAGGCCCCAGATTGATTTGAACTTGTTCATGTCAATCTTCCACTTAAAGAAACTCTGATTTGAACATCTCCATATTGTCCTTGTAAACTGTCGTGACGTCATCTTCGGGAATCACATTAAACCGATGTGACGTCATCTGCGTAAAAAACTCATAAAGATTTCTTTTTATTAATTGATCTCCGAAGATCGAGGCAACAGTTGTGCCCCATTCATTTTCGGGCTCCTCGATTCATGCGCTTGCCTTACTTATCCATTCGCCTTATAAATAGGCCCAGGGGTCCTTTCCTTTTTCCCCCTTGCCTCTTCTTCTTCCTCGCGACTCCGAAGAGCTCAAGCATCACCGCCGCCGTCGACTTTTGCATCTGCACCAACAAGGCCACTGCATCAACCTGTTCTTGACCAGAAACACTGCGACGCTCTTCCGCTGCCCCGCAGCCCCAGTAAGTTCTCCTGTTCCCAACTTATCAGATCTGTATTAGGATTTTGGTGTTCGTCCGTGTTCATCAGTGTTCATCCTCGTTCGTCGCTTCGCCCTTATTGTATCATCGAATCTATATAAACTTGATATCCTCCTTTTGCGGCCGAAGCTGTAGCTTTAGTTTGCTTCACCATAGTATCTCTTCGTTCCTGGATAGATCCCATCTGGATCTTCGCTGTTCTGATGTCTCCATTCTAGGGTTCAGAAATTTTTGTTTACTGAACCGCAGTAGATCCAAAATTATAACACCATCCTGTGAAACATGTTTCTACAGTACTTAGTGAAATGTTCGGATCTACTTCCTCCACTATAGGCGGTTTAACCTTTAGAAAATGACAATCCGCCAGGCACCATTAGCCCTCACTTAAACCGCCAACTTAACCTAAACATAAGAATTCGGTTTGACGTGCACATATGCTCTGACTAAATCCTCCGGTTTGACCCCAGTTTATACATATCAATATTGAACCGTGAACCGGCATTTTGAACTTCTTTTACAGCTTGTCATCAACAATGGCCAAATAGTTCTCTACTTGCAATTGGGTCCGTTCCCGGGTCACTAAAGAACAACTGACTGAGTACGTTGTGACTGGCAATTTAGCAAAAGAGGAAATTATTCATTGGAGTGTCCCAGGTACTGAATGTCCTCCTGAACCTCAAGACAGAGAGGTGATTGTGTCTGTACATCATCTGGACCAGGGGTTTAGCCCTCCTGGATCAAAAAAATTCCGTGATGTACTTGCCAGCCTTCAACTCCACCCTCAAGACATTGGACCAAACTCTATGTCCAACCTTTGCAACTTTCAACTGTTTTGTGAGGTTTATCTGCAAGAGGAACCAACCGTTGAGCTATTTAGAGGTTTCTTTCACTTGAACCGCGGTACTGAATTCATCGATGGCCCCAATACTGAACTTGGTGGGGTGTCAATACAGAAGAGGAAAGAAGTTAGTTTTCCTCATGCCAAACATCATATCCACCCCAAGGATTGGAACCAAACCTGGTTTTACTGCCGGAACATTGCCCCTGAAGATGAAAACCCTCTGCCGGGTTATTGTGCTCACCGGCTTAGTAATGAACATCCACTGCCTCAATGTCTGACTGCTAAGGAGCGAATGAAATATGCCACACAGATCTCTAAGGTCTAGGCTTTTATGGCAAACGGTTTGACCGGTATCGATCTTGTCCGTTGCTGGGTCTCATGGAGTATCTTGCCTTTAAGTCGTCGTTCTGGTTTAATGTGCGAGTATACAGGAGATGTGAAAGATGCTCAACATTATATTGACATTCAATTGACTGATGACGTGATTACTGAATTTGTCAAGCGGATGCTGGATGAACTGGTAGCTGAATGCAGCAAAACTGGGCTGTGTCCATTATGTGCTCTCCATAAACCGCCAGCTGTAAGAATTGCATTTTTCCTATTTTACTCCGCCCTTTTTGACACTTTCTGACAGCCCTTTTGTTTACCTTTGCAGAGCAATGATCCATTTTGGAAGAGGAAAACGCAGGTCAAACCGGCCAAAGCTCAAGACAAACCGGTGAGAGCGCCTCAGGCTAAGTCCAAGGTTACCAAGAAGTCTGCTAAGAAGAGAACTGCCGAATCCTCTGATCCGGCCGAAGATGTTGATGACTCAGACACAGAGGTAGAAATTGATTCACTTGGTTCACTTTTCATGCACCTTATTGACAATAATCATTATCGGGATGATGTGGAGGCAAGTCGTGCTGACCATGTAGAGGTAATTTCCCTTTCCTCTGATTCAGATCATGTGCCGGTACAGAAACTCCATCGCGCAGTCCGGAAAGTAAAACATTCACATCCTCTTGCTCATTTGGATCCGCACTTTTCTTTGAAGACACATCAACATGAGGCTCGTCGCACAACTCATCACAGTGGTCAACAGGTTACATCCTCTGGTTTACCGGATACTCCGATTCGCAAACGCCGACCAGAGGTCTCTTGTAGTTCCAATACATCTTATCCCAAGGCGGGTTGCTTTCGATATCCTCTTAATCCGTCTGATTCAAATTATCAGGGAGCTTCCAATTCATCCTCTGCGATTCATTGACCACACAGATGCCTCCACTCAAGACCGTCCCTGGGTAAGTGCAGTATACTTACTTTATATGTTGCTCCGGTTTACTGTACTAATGCCTGTACTTTACTCTTCTCAGTGCTAAAGGCAGGCTTAGCAAGAAAGCCAAATTCACTGTTCCAATTGATGATAATCATACCCTTGAATCGGAGAAGACCCCTGAACCTCATGACCTAGATACCGATGTTGTTCAGGAAGATCCAGTACCTCCGGTTCAAGATACTTTTGTTGAACCGGATGAGAGTAATGTTATGAACCATCCTACTGATCCGCCAAGTCCAGCCAAGGATGAAGACCATCCGCCAAGTCCAACCAGGAATACTGATATTCCGCCAAGCACAACCAAAGATGGTGATGACGACATTGTCATTACTGGTACTGGTCATACTATTCCTGGTAACCCGGTTGCTCTAGCGAAGCATACTGCCAAGGAAGAAGTTGCTGCTATGGGCAAAGGCAAGTGGAAGACTGATTTAGCCAGTGTTGCTAACCTCACTGCTCAGGAACTCCACTCTGGATTTCTAAACCGCCTATACACAAGTTGTGACTATGAAGCCGGTTTAGTCAACTTGATGAAGGAGCGCTATGAGGTAATTATTGCTTGAACCATTTCATAAAACTATTCTTTTGCTTCATGTCTACTCCAGTGTAGCCCCCAAGGGCCGGTTTATCTTCTTGAAGAAGAACCGGTACTTCAATATGAAAAACTTCAACTGTGTAGCCCCCAAGGGCTGGTTTATCTTCTTGAAGATGAACCGGTACTTTATGTTGCAAGGCTTATCCTTGTTGAGTTCCTTCATATCCAGTTTATATGATCAAATAAGCATTAGCCCCTAAGTGCCAAGATGAATACTTGTATTGAGCCTTGGGACTTTAAAATATCAGCTTGAGAGAAACAATCCGCATTAGCCCCCAAGTGCCAAGTGTATAACTTGTTATGTGCTTGGGACTTTGAAAAAAGTATTACCATCTTAATATCTGCCTTTTGCAGGCTGACTTAACCAGCAAGGATGCCCAAATTGCCGACCTCCAGGAAAACATTAAGTCCCAGCAAGCTGCAACCTCAAAAGCAACACATGATTTGAAGGCCGCTTTGATGTCCATGGAACAATTGAAGGATGGCTTCAAGAACGAGCGGGTAGGCTGGGAGACTGAAAAGGCCGCTTTGCTGAAATGGGCTGAAAATGCTGAAGCAGCACTTAAACCGGTAGCAGAAGAGCTGAGTGGCTTAAAGCGGCAAATCGATGTGATGACTTCTGCTATCTTTGGTAAGTACTCTTCTTCAGCTTTTTAGGAAACATCTTTGATCATGCCGGTTCAACAGTAATTTCTTAAACCATTGCAGGTAGTCGTATTGCTCATCATGGCTCAGATATGCGAAAAAAGTTGAAGGCTGCCTACACATTGATAGAGCAGTTGCATACTGGCGCTCAACGGGTCATCCGCGCAGCCTCATACAATAAACCACCACCGACCTTAATCATGGATACATTGGCCAGATTATCTATGACTCCTGCTCAGCTGGAAGAATTGAAGAGATCTACTGCAAGGGCTGGCGCTTTATCTGCACTCAGTCGGGCCAAAGGTTGGATAGCTGATCTTGATCCGGAGAACATTGGAAATGGCTATCCAAGACAAATAGCATACGGGTCACACTTTGACAATGATGCCCTTAAAGCTTTGATGAAGGAGATGCGCCCGCTTGCGAGCAGATTGGCCAAAGTAACCGACTTGTCTGTCCATCGGTCCAACTATGATGCAGATAACAAACGGATTGATGCATCTGTGAATGAAGTGCAGAATCTTATCCCACCAATCCGTAAGCATACTTATGCCCCTGACATTGAACCGTCAGATCTTATAAGTGATGAAGCTGTCTTCCGAGCTTTGTCTGGAATTGACTGGGCAAACATTGACTTCCAGCCAGTGGATGGGGAGGAGGAGGGTGAACCGGCGCTAGATGATCCGTCAACTTCACGTTAACCTGGTGATGAATCGTAGACCATCGGCCGGTTTAATTTCCACAGATTGAATTCTGTGAAATAAATACTTTATTCTCTTGGGCATCCGAGTGCCTTGTAATAGGCTAGTTGAAATACTTTGATCCACCGCCATCGTGCAGTGTTGCATGATACTATTTGATCCATCAGGATTATTGCTGTACTTGCTTATATGCCTTAGTATTTTTATGCAATCTTATTCCTGCACAAGATAGAATGGAAATATTGTCCTGGTCGTTTACCGCCGGACGAATAATAATATCCAATATAAAGCTTGGTTTATAACCAATGCTATAGGAATATGAAAATATGAACTAAATCATACATGTGATGTTTGAATCACATAGTTGGTTTACCAACTTGATTGTAATAAGGGTGATAACCCAAGACTTGCATTTAACAACTCACACCATGTTGTACTGGTGCATAAGAAGCCATGCCGGGTTATGATAAGCACCGGATGATCAACCTGGCGACGTATAGTCAATGCCAGACCGGGTTAATAAACTCTGGTTTACAATTGGATGTGGTTTGTCAACTTGTAGTTGAAAACCAAACCGGGTTAACAAACACCGGGTTAATGTAATGACTAATAGTCATGCCGGGTCAATAGACGCCGGTTCAACACAACACTTTATCAAAAGAGAAAAATCTTGATAAAGGCAAACAAACCGTGTAGTCGAGGCTTTTCAAGGGCTGCCGGGCCCAAATTCGAGGCTTTTCATGGGCTGCCAGGTCACTGAGTTAAACCATTTTGCAAAGCCTTTCAAGATGGGCCTCCAACTAACCAATCGTCGTTTTAACTTTGACAAGTTCAGGGTCTGTATAAGATTGACTTGTCAAACATTCGGCGGGTCGTGCCAGGATTACCTGGATAGGAGTGGCTTACTTGATAAGGCATGTTAACCGGGGTTTTAGGTGAATACACCAGGCTTCCAAGCCGTGCTTGATAGCATATTACAAGGGTCCTTTCAAACTCTTTGCTGCATTGCATAAAGAGCCCCCAAGTAACTTTGTGAGTTGTGCTCTATGGGTGCCTATGTTTGAGCTGTGCATAGCAACAAGACTCTCTTTGGCCCCTTGGGTGTGAAGCTCCAAAGCTATGTTATGGCGTGATAGCCGGATTGACAGATAGAACTCCACTTTGTCAGCTGAAGCCCCCATGTCATCAAGAGATATTGGAAAAACAGCAGAGGCCCTGCTTATAGCAAGGATGTCGATTTATTATATTGATCATAATATATACATTGTCAAAATATGTATATAAGAGGAGCCTATGGCTCAAGTGTAGTAAGGCCAAAGGAGAGCTATGTTCCACGGCCGCCGGGTCTCCTCCTCAGCTTTGCGTGAGTCTGCGTGCTCTCGAACATCAATGAGGTAGTATGACCCATTATGAAGATTCTTGCTGACCACAAAGGGTCCTTCCCAAGGTGGGGATAGCTTGTGCATATTGGTGTGATCCTGGATGAGCCGAAGCACTAAGTCGCCTTCTTGAAAGGTTCTTGTTTTAACACGGCGGCTGTGATAACGCCACAGGTCTTGCTGATAAACCGCCGAGCGAGCCAATGCCATGTCCCGTTTTTCATCTAACAGGTCCAATGCTTCTTGACGTGCCTGCTCGTTGTCCGCTTCAAGATAATTGGCAACCCGGGGCGAGTCATGACGAATATCACTTGGGAGGACCGCCTCTACCCCGTAAACAATGAAGAAAGGTGTATAACCCGTAGACCGGTTGGGGTGGTGTTTATGCTCCATAACACAGAAGGCAATTCTTCGACCCAACAACCCACCGTCCTCTTCAAAGGAACCATAAGCCGGGGCTTGATACCCTTCAAGATTTCCTGATTAGCTCTCTCAGGTTGACCATTAGACTGAGGGTGGGCCACTGATGACACATCAAGCTGGATGTGCTCTCTTTGACAGAAGTCCTCCATTTCACCTTTGGAAATGTTCGTGCCATTATCTGTGATGATGTTGTGTGGAAAGCCAAAGCGGAAGATCACCTTCTTTATGAATTGAACCGCCGTGGCTGCATCACACTTGCTTATTGGCTCCGCTTCAACCCATTTAGTGAATTTGTCAACCACCACCAACAGGTGGGTCTTTTTATCTTTGGATCGCTTAAAAGGTCCTACCATATCAAGCCCCCAAGTAGCAAACGGCCAAGTGATTGGAATCATCCTTAGCTCTTGAGCCGGAACATGAGCGCTGCGTGAGAATTTCTGACAAGCGTCGCACTGTTTCACCAAATCCTCAGCATCAGCATGAGCCGTCAGCTAGTAGAAGCCATGCCGAAAGGCTTCAGCAACCAAGGACTTTGAACCAGCGTGGTGACCACAATCTCCTTCGTGGATCTCACACAAAATTTCTTGGCCCTCTTCAGGAGAAACACAGTGCTGGAACACACCTGAGACACTGAAGTGATGTAACTCGCCATTGTGAATAACCATGGACTTAGATCGCTGAACTATCTGTCTGGCCAAAACTTCATCTTCTGGTAACTCGCCCCGGTTCATATGCGCCAAATATGGAACCGTCCAATCCGGAATAACATGTAAAGCGGCCACCAACTGTGCCTCCGGATCAGGAATAGCCAAATCCTCCTCTGTAGGCAACTTAACTGACGGGTTATACAGGATATCCAGAAAGGTATTGGGTGGCACCGGTTTGCGGTGAGACCTCAGCCGGCTTAAAGCATCTGCTGCTTCATTTTTGCGTCGGTCAATGTGCTCAACCTGATAACCCTTGAAGTGACCAGCCACAATATCCACCTCTTGTCTGTAAGCCGCCATGAGCGGATCCTTAGAGTCCCAAGTACCAGAAACTTGCTGAGCCACCAGATCAGAGTCTCCAAAGCATCGTACCCGTCTTAAGTTCATTTCCTTAGACACGTGAAGACCGTGGAGCAAGGCTTCATACTCAGCTGCATTGTTAGTACAAGGAAACATTAAGCGGAGAACATAATGAATTTTATCACCTCGAGGGGAAGTAAGGACAACTCCAGCCCCCGAGCCCTCCAATTGCCTGGACCCATCGAAGTGGATAGTCTAGTATGTGTTATCCAGTTTGTCTTTCGGTGCCTGCAACTCTGTCCAATCATTGATGAAATCGACAAGTGCTTGAGACTTGATAGCTGTCCGAGGCATGTACTTCAGCCCGTGCGGTCCAAGCTCAATAGCCCACTTTGCAACCCGGCCAGTTGCCTCCCTGTTCTGAATTATATCGCCCAAAGGAGCAGAACTGACCACTCTGATGGGATGGCCCTGAAAGTACTTCTTAAGCTTCCGGCTTGCCATAAAAACCCCATACACCAGCTTCTGCCAATGCGGATATCTTTGCTTTGACTCGATGAGCACTTCGCTGATATAGTAAACAGGCCTTTGAACCGGATATTCCATCCCCGCCTCCTTGCGCTCGACCACAATAGCCACACTGATAGCCTGGACATTAGCAGCCACATACAATAACAGTGGTTCATTGTCGACCGGAGCGGCAAGGACCGGCGGCTCAACCAACTGCCTCTTCAAATCCTCAAATGTCGCATCAGTAGCATTACTCCAGACAAAAGTGTCTTTCTTTCTCAACATCTGATACAGAGGGATCGCCTTCTCTCCCAAACGGCTGATAAACCGGCTCAGAGCTGCAATCCGACCTGCTAGACGTTGAACATCATTGATACATGCCGGTTTAGCCAAAGACGTAATAGCCTTGATTTTTTCCGGATTAGCCTCAATGCCCCTGTTAGACACCAAGAAACCTAGGAGCTTGCCTGCCGGAACACCGAAAACGCATTTGGCCGGATTGAGCATCATCTTGTAAACCCGAAGATTGTGAAAGGTCTCCTTCAAGTCGTCAATCAATGTCTCCTTTTTTATGAATTTTACCACAATATCGTCCACATAAGCATGAACATTGCGCCCAATCTGTGTATGAAGACAATTCTGCACACAATGCTGATAAGTTGCCTGGGCACTCTTGATCCCAAAGGGCATAGATACATAAAAGAAGGCTCCAAAGGGAGTGATAAAAGCTGTTTTCTCCTGGTCCTTAACTGCCATCTTGATCTAATGATAACCAGAATAAGCATCCAAGAAACTCAAACGCTCACAACCCGCCGTAGCATCAATGATCTGATCAATACGAGGGACGACAAAAGGATCGGCCGGACAAGCTTTATTCAAGTCCGTGTAATCCACACACATGCTCCAAGTGCCATTCTTCTTAAGCACTAGTACCGGATTGGCCAGCCACTCAGGATGAAAAACCTCAACGATAAAACCAGCAGCGAACAACCAGGCTACCTCTTCGCCAATGGCCTTGCGCCTTTCTTCGTTGAAGCGATGAAGAAACTGTTTGATCGGTTTAAACTTGGGATCAATATTGAGATTGTGCTCAGCGAGTTCTCTCGGTACACCTGTCATGTCGGAAGGCTTCCACGCAAAGATGTCCCGGTTCTCACGGATGAACTTGATGAGCGCGCTTTCCTATTTCAGATCCAAATTAGTGCTGATACTAAACTGTTTAGATGAATCACTAGTAACAAAGTCAACAATTTAGTCTCATCAGCCGGTTTAAACTTCAGGGTTGGGTCATGCTCTGTGGTGGGCTTCTTCAGAGGAGTCATATCTGCCAGATCAACATTGTCCTTGTAGAACTTTAACTCTTCTGCCGCACAAACCGACCCAGCATAAGCCGCATCACCCTCTTCACAATCCAAAGCGATCTTACGTCTCCCATGTATTGTGATGGTCCCCTTATGACCCAACATCTTGAGCTGTAGATAAAATAACAGGTCCTTGCCATGAACCTTGCATAAGTTGGTCATCCAAACAGGGCATGATATGGGCTCTGGATCTTTACTACCTCAAAGGTTAAGGTTTCTGATCTAGAATCATGATCATCTCCAAATACCACCTCCAGATTTATCTTACCAACTGGGTATGCCGATTTACCTGGTACCACTCCGTGGAAAATAGTGTTCGGCGGTTTAAGATTTTTATCCGTCAATCCCATGCGCCAGAAGGTTTCATAATATAAAATATTGATACTGCTCCCCCCATCCATCAGCACCTTGGTGAACTTATATCCTCCAACCTGAGGCGCCACCACCAAAGCCAAATGACCCGGATTGTCAACCGGGGTGGATGATCCTCTCTGCTCCATACAATGGGTTATTCGGACCAACGTAAGTAACGTGCTACTGCCGGTTCAACAATGTTTACTACTCTCTTGTGAAGCTTCTGATCACGCTTGCACAAACTAGAGGTGAAAACATGATACTGCCCACTATTCAATTGCTTCGAGTGACTCAGATAACCCGACTGCTGCTGATTTCCCTGATTATTGTACTGATTATAACCACCCTGCTATTCTGATTGCCCTGATTGCCTTGATTCCCTGGAATCCGGAGTTTGAACGCTACCACCGTAACCCGGCCCATGAGATCCAGGACCTGAACCGCCAGATGGACCCTGATCACACCGGAAAAGGTCAGAATTTTGAACTCTCGCATAATGAAATAGTCCTTCCAGAGGTGCGTGGCTAGAACCTCCTTTGTCCCGTGCTTCAGGCAAGGCTGATTCAACATACGTTCCAGATTCATACCGCCGCCGCGCTGGGGCGATTTACCCTTAAGACATTGATTATTACCCTGCACATTGGTGTTAGCCACAAAATCTGAATTATCTGCTTTTCGTTTACCGTTATTACCGTTGCCCGCCGAGTTGGGTTGCTGTCCTTTGGTGTTGCGGCTCTTCTTTCCCTTCCCCAGATTTTCCTCGTCATACTCGGGATCCTTGGTATTATCAGAGTTATCATATTTAACCAAAGCCCCCATGAGTGTTCCCATATCATTGCAGTGACGCTTCATCCGCCCCAACTTGAACTTCAAAGGTTTGAACTTGGAATTGCCTTCTAGCACTATAATTGCTGAATCTGCATTAATCCGATCAGATGAATGTAAGATCTCAGAAACCCGGCGTACCCAATGGGTAGTCGATTCACCCTCTGCTTGAACACAAGCAGCCAGATCAACAATTGACATTGGTTGCTTGCAAGTATCTTTGAAGTTGTTGATAAACCGTCTCTTCAACTCCTCCCATGACCCAATTGAATTGGGTGGTAAACTCTTTAGCCAAGTGCGAGTTGTTCCTTCTAGCATCATAGTGAAGTACTTAGCACACACCGCTCCATCCACATCCAGCATCTCCATGGCCATCTCATAGCTTTCTACACATGACTCAAGATGTAAATCAGAAGTGTAATTGGGTACTTTCCGAGGGCCCTTGAAGTCCTTGGGTAACCGCGCATTGTGCAGGGCCGGTGTGAGACACGACACCCCCAAAGTGGTAAAGGCAACCGCTGGCTCTACTGTAGTGGTCGGACGAACCGGCGTAAGCTGGCGCTCCATGTCCTGTGCAGTCAACCCGGTGCCGCGGCGCGCTCGTCCTTGGTCCACTAAATCCTGCGCTTCCTTCCCCCTGCCAGGTTAGGTCTCCGTGGCGGATGATGATTCCGTCCACTGCTTGACACAGCTGGCTCTTCAACACGCCGGCTGTAACTCCGACTTGGACGAGGGGTAGTGTGTATCATGTCCCGACTGTACGAATAAGCCTGTTGCTGAACCATTGCTGTCTGGAGTAAATCCCTAGCCCGACATGTCTCAACCGCTATGGGGGAGTGCTACGTCTTGAGCTAGCGTTGGTTTTCCCCGAAGAGGAGAAGGTGATGCAGCAAGTGTAGCGTAAGTATTTCTCTCAGTTTTTGAGAACCAAGGTATCAATCCAGTAGGAGGCTCCTCAAAAGTCCCACGCACCTACAGAAACAAACTGAGAACTCACAACCAACGCAATAAAGGGGTTGTCAATCCCTTCACGACCACTTGCGAAAGTGAGATCTAATAAAGATAGTATGATAAGATAAATATATTTTTGGTATTTTGTAATATAGATGCAAGAAAGTAAAGATGCAAAATAAAAGTAGATTGAAAGCAAATATGATAAGAGATAGACCCGGGGGCCATAGGTTTCACTATAGGCTTCTCTCGAGAGCATAAGTATTACGGTGGGTGAACAAATTACTGTCAAGCAATTGATAGAAAAGCGAATAATTATGACGTTATCTAGGCATGATCATGTATATAGGCATCACATCCAAAACAAGTAGATCGACTCCTGCCTGCATCTACTACTATTACTCCACACATCGACCGCTATCCAGCATGCATCTAGAGTATTAAGTTCGTAAGAACGGAGTAAGGCATTAAGCAAGATGATATGATGTAGAGGGATAAACTCATGCAATATGATATAAACCCCATCTTGCTATCCTCGATGGCAACAATACAATACGTGTCTTGCAACCCTTTCTGTCACTGGGTAAGAACACCGCAAGATTGAACCCAAAGCTAAGCACTTCTCCCATGGCAAGAAAGATAAATCTAGTAGGCCAAACCAAATCGATAATTTGAAGAGACTTGCAAAGATAACTCAATCATACATAAAAGAATTCAGAGAAGATTCAATTAATAACCATAGATGAATCTGATCATAAACTCACAATTCATCGGATCTTGACAAACACACCACAAGAGAGGGGAAGAACATTGTATTGAGATCCAAAAAGAGAGAAGAATCCATCTAGCTAATAACTATGGACCCGTAGGTCTGTGGTAAACTACTCACAACTCATAGGAGGGGCAAGGATGTTGATGTAGAGGCCCTCCATAGTCGATTCCCCCTCCAGCAGAGTGCCGGCGAAGGCTCCAAGATGGGATCTCACGGATACAGAAGTTTATGGTGGTGGAAATTGTGTTTCGTGATGCCCCTGGATGTTTTCGGGGTCCGTAGGTATATATAGGAGGAAGAAGTACGTTCGTGGACGCCCGAGGGGCCCACGAGACAGGGGGCGCGCCCTCCTATCTCGTGGGGCCCTCGGAGCTTTCTTGACTTGCACTCCAGGCTCTCCGGATCAGATTTGTTCCAGAAATAACGCTCTCGAAGGTTTCACTCCATTTGGACTCCGTTTCATATTCCTTTTATTCGAAATATTGAAATAGGCAAAAAAACAACAATATGGGCTGGGCCTCCGGTTGGTAGGTTAGTCCCAAAAATGATATAAATATGTAGAATAAATCCCATAAGCATCCAAAACAGGTAATATAATAGCATGGAACAATCAAAATTATAGATACGTTGGAGACGTATCAAGCATCTCCAAGCTTAATTCCTGCTCGTCCTCGAGTAGGTAAATGATAAAAAGAGAATTTTTGATGTGGAATGCTACCTAGCATAATTCATAATGTAATTTTCTTTCATTGTGGCATGAATTTTCAGATCGAAATAATACAAAATAAAAGTTCATATTGACATAAGAAATAGTAATACTTCAAACATACCAAGCAAGTAATCATGTCTTCTCAAAATAGCATGGCCAAAAGAAAGTTATCCTTACAAAATCATATAGTCTGGCTATGCTCTATCTTCATCACACAAAGTATTTAATCATGCACAACCCCGATGACGAGCCAAACAATTGTTTCATACTTTAATAATCTCAAACTTTTTCAACTTTCACGCAATACATGAGCGTGAGCCATGGACATAACACTATATGTGGAATAGAACGGTGGTTGTGGAGAAGACAAAAAAGGAGAAGATAGTCTCACATCAACTAGGCGTATCAACGGGCTATGGAGATGCCCATTAATAGATATCAATGTGAGTGAGTAGGGATTGCCATGCAACGGATGCACTAGAGCTATAAATATATGAAAGCTCAACAAAAGAAAACCAGTGGGTGTGCATCCAACTTGCTCGCTCACGAAGACCTAGGGCATTTTGAGGAAGCCCATCATTGGAATATACAAGCCAAGTTCTATAATGAAAAATTCCCACTAGTAAATGAAAGTGACAACATATGAGAATCTCTATCATGAAGATCATGGTGCTATTTTGAAGCACAAGTGTGGAAAAAGAGATAGTAGCATTGTCCTTTCTCTCTTTTTCTCTCATTCTTTTTTTTCTTTCATTTTTTTTCTTTGGCCTTTTTTTGGCCTTTCTTTTTTTTGTAAATTCCGAAGTCTCATCCCGACTTGTGGGGGAATCATAGTCTTCATCATCCTTTCCTCACTGGGACAATGCTCTAATAATGAAGATCATCACACTTTTATGGATTTACAATTCAAAGCTAGAACAAGATATGACTCTATGTGAATGCCTCCAGCGGTATACCGGGATATGCAATGAATCAAGAGCGACATGTATGAAAAATATGATGGTGGCTTTGCCACAAATACGATGTCAACTACATGATCATGCAAAGAGCAATATGACAAAAGTAATGTGTGTCATATGAACGGAATGGTGGAAAGTTGCATGGCAATATATTTCGGAATGGCTATGGAAATGCCATAATAGGTAGGTATGGTGGCTGTTTTGAGGAAGGTATATGGTGGGTGTATGGTACCGGCGAAAGTTGCACGATACAAGAGAGGCTAGCAATAATGGATGGTGAAAGGAGTCACTACTAGGGAAAACCCTAGTAGTAGCGCGGGTTTTGAGGCTAGCAGCAGCGCGGGTGGACGCGCTACTAATAAGGCGCTACAGCTAACTTATAGTAGTAGCGCGGCCCTTACCCGCGCTACTACTGTTTACGATATCAGCAGCGCTTTTTAAGAACGCGCTACTATTACCTAGCTGTAGCGATTTCGCCATCCCTCGCTACTGCTATATCTTTCATCATTTTCCCATTACCCCTTTCCCTTTCAGTTTCCCTTTCAGATACTAGATACTAGGTACTGCTAGTAGATATCAAATTCATAAACCATTACTAGGTAGTACTCCCTTCATTCCAAATTACTCGTCGTGGTTTTAGTTCAAACCACGACGAGTAATTTGGAACGAAGGGAGTACTAGATAACAATTTCATGCATAGTCAACATGCATCCTCAAGCAGTACAAGGTCATATCAACGGCCATCATCATATGTAGTTCTACATGATATCGACGACGATCATCATATGTAGTTCTAGATGATATAGCCACACACACATATATAGTTCTAGATGATATAGCCACACACACACATATGTAGTTCTACATGATATCGAAGACAATCATCATCCTTAAGCCTGGGCGGTTGGTGTTCCTGATAGTAATTAGGATGGCCTGTCCAACACGAAGATTCTTGCCATCGAGGAATTTCTTCCACCCAACCGAGTTTAAGTGTGTGCGACCGTCCGTATCCACGCGGTAAGTACAGGTTGTGACGGAGCCCCTTGCAGTAAGGCGTAGTCCAGCCGAGCCTTCTTCATCAGGCTCGATACCATAACTCACAGATATGCTCTTTGCCAATTTCTGAATAAGAAAAACATATCAATTAATAAATTGCCTCGCAAATAAGTACATATGGATTATCTACACTATTAATAGTTTCGTTAGATTCTACACTAATAAGCAGGTGATCGAACTCTACACTAAAACATATCATCGACTAGATTCCACACATCATACCATATCATTGGACTGTACACTAAGTAATTCATTGGATAATTTGCATTTGTAAGTATAACATACCATATCATGTCGATCAACCATGGTATTTGTCAAGCGAGTCACGAATGGCACCCCGACAAAGTCAGCACGTGGCGGAATTATGTCCCATAGGTTGGACACCTCCTCCTCACTCAGCCTTGTTCTTTGAGCTACGATGGCTTCATGAAGTGGGTCCTCATCATCTTCATCGAGTGGGTCCTCATTATCTTCATCATCTTCATCATCTTCGCCATCTTCATCATCTTCCACCAGGTTGAGATAAATGACAGCTAGCTTGGGTCTTTCTGCTCGGAAGGAGACGTTGATCAGTTGCAAGGCTGCTGGCGCATCTTGACTTGCACAGTCGACATAGTGGTGGTGGTGGTGGCGCCATTTTTCCTAAAGCAATATGAGCAAAGGATTAACGATCAACTAAATCAAAATGTTCTAAGTCAATTAAATCAACTAGCCTACTAAATCAACTAAATCAAAATGTTCTAAATCAACTAAATCAACTAGCCTACTAAATCAACTAAATCAAAATGTTCTAAATCAACTAATTAAATGAACTAGCCTACTAAATCAACTAAATCAAAATGTTCTAAGTCAACCAAATCAACTAAATGAACTAGCCTATTAAATCAACTAAATCAAAATGTTCTAAGTCAACTAAATCAACTAGCCTACTAAATCAACTAAATCATATCAACTAAATCAAAATGTTGCATATGAACTAGCCTAGCTACTAAATCAAAATGTAGCGGGCAGGAGGGAGAAGGAGGGGCGACTCGAAGAGGGAGAAGAGAGTAGGATGGAGGAGGAAGGCGGAGCGAGGAGGGGCCGGCCGGCGCGGCCAGTGGAGGGAGGACGAAGGAGGAAGGCGGAGCGAGGAGGGGCCGGCCAGCGGCGAGTGGAGAGGGAGGACGGAGGAGGAGGCCGGTACCGAGTCCAGCAAGGAGGAGGAGGTGACGGCGGCGCAGACGGAGAAGGGGCGACGGGGGTGGACCGGCGCGGGGGATTGAGACGGGATCCAGTGAGCTAGTGTGTGACTGTGTGAGTGGATTGGATAGAGGAGATGGGGCTAAATTTTTGTAGTAAATTTAGCAGTAGCGCTTATTGCAGAAATGCGCTGCTACTATGCTACGTAGCAGTAGCGCCTGTCGTTATAACGCGTTGCTGCTATAACTAGCCTCGTGGCGGCCTCGTGGGAATTATAGCAGTAGCGCGTCTTTGAGCGGGCGTGCTACTGCTATATTGGTTTCAGCAGCGAGTTATTCCTGAGCATGCTACTGCTAATTAGCAGCAGCGCCTTATTTTAAAGCGTGCTTCTGATAAGATTCTGTGTATAGGCTTTTCCCTAGTAGTGAGTGTGTATAATCCATGGACTCAACATTAATCAAAAGAACTCATATACTTGTTGTAAAAATTTAGAAGTCATCAAAAATCAAAGCACTACATGCATGCTTCTAGGGGGATAGATTGGTAGGAAAAGACCATCGCTCATCCCCGACTGCCACTCATAAGGAAGACAATCAATAAAATTGTGCTCCAAATTCATCACAAAGCGGTTCACCATACGTGCATGCTACGGAAATCACAAACTTCAACACAAGTATTCTCTAAATCCATAATCACCCAACTAGCATGACTTTAATATTACTACCTCCATATCTCAAAACAATTATTAAGCATCAAATTGATCATGGCATCCAATTCACTTTCTATGATAGTTTTTATTATACCCAACTTGGATGCTCATCATTTTAGGACCAAATTAAAACCATAGAAAATACCATGCTATTCTAAGAGACTCTCAAAATAATATAAGTGAAGCATGAGAGACTAGCAATTTTTATAAAATTAATCCACCACCATGCTCTAAAAGATATAAGTGAAGCACTAGAGCAAAAACTATTAAGCTCAAAAGATATAAGTGAAGCACATAGAGTATTCTTGCAAATCTTCTATATCTAAATAGAAGCACCCCACTACCTGATTTTCTTGGATTCTCGTGTAGCCACGTCACCTGAATTATTATTAGCCATTCGATCAAGCTTGAACGCAATCAGCTGTCGTGCGCTAACTCTGGCTGCCTTCCCCGACTTCCATCGCTTGGGCTTTACAAACCCACGTACTAACTGTGGGTTGCCCGAGCTGCATGTGGGTTGTGTTTGCGCACATGGGGCCCGATCTGTGTTTTGATTTTCGGTTTGAGCTTTTTTTCGCCCTAGGCCGAGATGGCCGAATTTCGACCATTTTCTAAAATTTCGGCTGAAATTTGACCAAATTTTGACTGCAATTTGACTTAAATTTAACCAAAATTTGCCAAATTTGAGCAATTTCGGCCTAATATACTTTTCGCCCCAGGCCGAGATGGCCGAAATTCGGCCGAAGTCCACTTTTTTCGGCCGAAAATCAAAACACAGGGCCCGATTCAATGTTAGTATGTTATGCATGTGGGCTGTATAGCCCATGGGGGTCAACCACGGCACTAGGTCATCTTCTCCGCTATGATTTGCTCAAAAAATAAAACTTCTCCGCTATGAATCATCGTCGCCGTTATCTCTTCTGTTGTCGCGGGCTCGTGGCCGAATCTCTCCCTGGCGCAAATGCACATGAAACCGAAACATTGATCGCGCCTCATTACTTCGCCCTCCGTTACCCAAAGAAGAGGCTAGATTAAACGGCACGGCCACGGCCTTCGCGTCTATCAACCTGTCTCTACTACCATCTTCTCGCACCATTGATGCTCTTCCTTTGTCCTGATGCCACTATGGGAGTGGGTCGCGACGCGATTCCGTTGCCGAGCACCCACGTCGTCATGGAAGACATGTCGTTGTGCACCCCATTTGCTCTGCTTCAAATCTCCTGCCGCACGCCAGCCGGTTTTCCTCGCCTCGCCTGCCTCGCCTCCGGTGTCTCTTTGATTGTGGGAACACAAGATGGACTGTTGTTCCGTTGCGGGATACCCAGAATCCCGGATCGTCGAAGAAGGGCACAACCGCTGAGGCTTCGGAACGTCTTTGCTATGCCCCTGCGGTTGCCGTCGGTGACGAGGAATCCGACTCAATCAGCAAACTTGGCTTCCAATGGTACTCCACGGTTGGGGCTAGCGCATCAGCTCTATGTGGTAGGTCGTTCAGATTTTGCCTTTCCGGTCACTTCCCAGTCCCTACTCTGTAATCTGCAACATTTGCTCATCCACTCCACACACGTCCGACACTCTCTGGTCTAGGCTTATAAGCTCCATGTGCTCCCATATAGACTTCGTGAAGATGCTCTTTTACTTGGACATAAGGTATCGGATATCATTTTAGATTGTTAATGCAATTTTGATTTTCTTTTTTCCATTCGTCCCACACAAGTGCTTGATTGATAATATATGTCTCTGAATTTCATATGCCTTTTCAGCAGTGGATATCTCTTTCGCTTGGACATAAAGCAACATATATCATTCTAGATTATACAGTGTGATTTTGATTTATACCCTGTTCATGCCTTGGCAAAATTTCATATGCCTTTTCAAAGTTTGTAACCAAAGTTTTTTTATAGGTAAAAGAAAACTTTCACATTGACAAGCTGATTTTTCATACGGAGTGCTAGGGATCAGTAGAAATTGTAACACCGAGCCACATATCGTAAGTTTTGTTTATGTGGATTCTCAGTGATATTTCCTTTGTATATGAGACTTATGTACGGGATTCTTTTTGCACCCGCGGCAATCCGCGGGGCACCTAGAAAATGTTTCTTTATATTTTATCTCTAATTCTATGAATATGTATTTACACATTCTGTCCCGCAGCAACGCACGGGGCATCATCTAGTTCTAAACAAATAGGCTTATCCAAAAAGGTGTGTTACAGCAAGTATGATTGTGGTAAACTAACAAGCAAGGACCAATATAATACACGACTCTCCAAGCAAAACACATGTCATGTAGCGAATAAAACTATAGCTCCAAGTAAAGTTACCAATGAACGAAGACGAAAGACGGGATGCCTTCCTGGGGCATCCCAAGCTTAGGCTTTTGGCTATTCTTGAATATATTGGGGTGCCATAAGCATCCCCAAGCTTAGGCTCTTTCCACTCTTTATTCCATAGTCCATAAAAGCTTTACCGAAAACTTCAAAACTTCACAACACAAAACACCACAGGAAATCTTATAAGCTCCGTTAGTAAAAGAAAACAAAACCACCACATAAGGTACTGTAATGAACTCATTCTTTATTTATTTTGATGTTAAACCTACTGTACTCCAACTTCCTTATGGCTTATAAACTAATTTATTAGCCATAGATGCATTGAAATAAGCAAACAACACATGAAAAGCAGAATCTGTCAAAAACAGAACAGTCTGTAGCAATCTGTAACTAATGCTTCAGAACTCTAAAAATCGTACCAAAATAGGACATACTGTACAATTTGTTTATTGATCATCAGCAAAAAGAATCAATGCAAAAGCACTTTTCTGTGATTTATTGAATTTTTTCTCGTGAGCGCAAAGTTTCTCTTTTTCAGCAGAATCAAATCAACCATCATCATAGTTTATCCTATAGGTTCTACTTGGCACAAACACTAAACAAAAGATACAAACACATCTAAACAGAAAGTAGAAACAGAATTTAACACTAAACAGGAACAAAAACAAAGAACATAAAGAAAATTGGGTTGCCTCCCAACTAGCGCTATCGTTTAACGCCCCTAGCTAGGCATAAAAGCAAGGATAGATCTAACGAGTGCCATCTTTGGCACTTGATTCATAAATAGCGCGCATGATAGATTCATAAGGTAATTTGACTTTCTTTCTTGGAAAGTGCTCCATGCCTTTCTTTAAGGGAAATTGGAATCTAATGTTCTCTTCCTTCATATCAATAATCGCACCAATCGTTCTAAGGAAAGGTCTACCAAGAATAATAGGGCAAGAAAGATTGCAATCTATATCAAGAACGATAAAATCTACGGGCACCAAATTTCTATTTGCAACAATAAGAACATCATTGATCCTTCCCATAGGTTTTTTAATGGTGGAATCCGCAAGATGCAAATTTAACGAGCAATCATCAAGATCATGGAAATCTAGAATATCACATAAAGTTTTCGGAATTGTGGAAACACTAGCACTCAAATCACACAAAGCAAAACACTCAAAATCTTTAATTCTAATCTTTATAGTAGGTTCCCACTCATCATTAACGTTTTTAGGTATAGAAACTTCCAAATTAAGTTTTTCATCATAAGATTGCATCAAGGCATCAACAATATGTTTGTTAAAAGCTTTGTTTTGACTATAAGCATGAGGAGAATTAACAACGGATTGCAACAAGGAAATACAACCTTTTAAAGAGCAATTATCATAATCAAATTCCTTGAAATCCAAGATAGTAGGTTCAACATTATTAGAAGTTGAGGATTCTCCAATCTCTCTTTTACCAAATTTAGAATTAAGATCTAAAGACTCCGAATTTTTGGGACGCCTTCTAGGAAAAGTTGATTCATCATCAGTCCCATAATCACAGATATGATAGGAGACGCATCAATAACTTTAAGATCCTCATCATTATTTTCATCTAGACTAGAAGAACATGCTTTTATAAAGCTTTCTTTCTTAGCACGCAATCTAGCGGTTCTTTCCTTGCACTCGTCAATGGAAATTCTCATTACTTTGAGAGACTCATTGATATCATGCTTAGGAGAAGAAGATCCAAGTTTAAGAGAATTAACATCAAGCGAAAGTCTATCAACGTTCCTAGCCAAATCATCAACTTTGAGCAATTTTTCTTCAAGCAAAGCATTAAAATTCTTTTGAGAAATCATAAATTCTTTCACACTATTATCAAAATCAGAGGACATCTTATTAAAATTACCATAAGAATTATTGTAGGAATTTCCATAATTATTAGAGGTATTACTAGGGAACGGTCTAGCATTAAAATTTCCTCTATAAGCATTGTTTCCAAAATTATTCCTACCAACAAAATTCACATCCATAGATTCATTATTATTCTCAATCAAAGAAGACAAAGGCATATCATTGGGATCAAGAGGAGTATTTTTAGTAGCAAACATCTTCATAAGTTCATCCATCTTTCCACTCAAAACATTGATTTCTTCTATAGTATGCACTTTTTTACTAGAAGATCTTTCGGTGTCCATTGAGAATAATTAGCCATAATATTGTCAAGCAATTTTGTAGCATCTCTTAACGTAATTTCCATAAACATGCCCCCCGCGGCTGAATCTAAGAGATTTCTAGAAGCAAAGTTCAAACCGGCATAAAAATTTTGTATGATCATCCATAAATTCAAATCATGAGTAGGGCAATTGCGAAGCATCAATTTCATTCTTTCCCAAGATTGGGCAACATGCTCATGATCAAGTTGTTTAAAATTCATAATATCATTCCTAAGAGTGATGATCTTAGTGGGAGGAAAATACTTAGAGATAAAAGCATCTTTGCACTTGTTCCAAGAATCAATACTATTTTTAGGCAAAGAAGAAAACCAAACTTTAGCACGATCTCTAAGTGAAAACAGAAATAACTTCAATTTGACAATATTTTTATCCGTGTCTTTCTTCTTTTGCATATCACACAAATCAATAAAATTATTTAGATGAGTAGCGGCATCTTCACTAGGAAGGCCGGCGAATTGATCTTTCATAACAAGATTCAGCAAGGCAGTATTGATTTCACAAGACTCAACATCATTAAGAGGAGCAATCGGAGTATTAAGGAAATAATTATTATTGGTATTCGAGAAATCACACAACTTGGTATTATCTTGTGCCATGGCAACAAGTAATCCAACACACAAGCAAATAGAAAACGGCAAACGGAAAAGAGAGGAGGAGATTGGGAAAGAGAGGGCGAATAAAACGGCAAGGGTGAAGTGGGGGGAGAGGAAAACGAGAGGCAAATGGCAAATAATGTAAATGCAAGGGAGATGAGTTTGTGATGGGTACTTGGTATGTCTTGACTTGAGCGAAGACCTCCCCGGCAACGGCGCCAGAAATCCTTCTTGCTACGTCTTGAGCTAGCGTTAGTTTTCCCCGAAGAGGAGAGGGTGATGCAGCAAGTGTAGCGTAAGTATTTCCCTCAGTTTTATGAACCAAGGTATCAATCCAGTAGGAGGCTCCTCAAAAGTCCCACGCACCTACACAAACAAACTGAGAACTCGCAACCAACGCAATAAAGGGGTTGTCAATCCCTTCACGGCCACTTGCGGAAGTGAGATCTAATAAAGATAGTATGATAAGATAAATATATTTTTGGTATTTTGTAATATAGATGCAAGAAAGTAAAGATGCAAAATTAAAGTAGATTGAAAGCAAATATGATAAGAGATAGACCCGGGGGCCATAGGTTTCACTAGAGGCTTATCTCGAGAGCATAAGTATTACGGTGGGTGAACAAATTACTGTCAAACAATTGATAGAAAAGCGAATAATTATGACATTATCTAGGCATGATCATGTATATAGGCATCACATCCAAAACAAGTAGATCGACTCCTGCCTGCATCTACTACTATTACTCCACACATCGACCGCTATCCAGCATGCATCTAGAGTATTAAGTTCATAAGAACGGAGTAACGCATTAAGCAAGATGATATGATGTAGAGGGATAAACTCATGCAATATGATATAAACCCCATCTTGTTATCCTCGATGGCAACAATACAATACGTGTCTTGCAACCCTTTCTGTCACTGGGTAAGAACACCGCAAGATTGAACCCAAAACTAAGCACTTCTCCCATGGCAAGAAAGATCAATCTAGTAGGCCAAACCAAACCGATAATTCGAGGAGATTTGCAAAGATAACTCAATCATACATAAAAGAATTCAGAGAAGATTCAGTTAATAACCATAGATGAATCTGATCATAAACTCACAATTCATCGGATCTTGACAAACACACCGCAAAAAGAGATTAGATCGAATAGATCTTCACAAGAGAGGGGGAGAACATTGTATTGAGATCCAAAAAGAGAGAAGAAGCCTTCTAGCTAATAACTATGGACCCGTAGGTCTATGGAAACTACTCACAACTGATAGGAGGGGCAAGGATGTTGGTGTAGAGGCCCTTCGTTGTTGATTCCCCCTCCGGCAGAGTGCCGGCGAAGGCTCCAAGATAGGATCTCGCGGATACAGAAGGTTACGGTGGTGGAAATTGTGTTTCGTGGTGCCCCTGGATGTTTTCGGGGTTCGTAGGTATATATAGGAGGAAGAAGTACATCAGTGGACGCCCGAGGGGCCCACGAGACAGGTGGCATGCCCTATAGGGGGTCGCGCCCTCCTATCTCGTGGGGCCCTCGGAGCTTTCTTGACTTGCACTCCAGTCTCTCCGGATCTGATTTGTTCCAAAAATAACACTCCCGAAGGTTTCATTTCATTTGGACTCCGTTTGATATTCCTTTTCTTCAAAATACAGAAATAGGCAAAAAAACAACAATATCGGCTGGGCCTCCGGTTAGTAGGTTAGTCCCAAAAATGATATAAATATGTAGAATAAAGCCCATAAGCATCCAAAACAGGTAATATTATAGCATGGAACAATCAAAAATTATAGATACGTTGGAGACGTATCAGGGAGTCACCTTCCATTGGAATAGCAGCCAATCTTGACGCTGCAGCAATCATGTTGTCCAAAGGGGTGGCAAAATGACCCGGTGGAGCTCGTGCGTATTGCGGAGGATCATGATTCTGCTGAGGCGGACCCATCATGCCCGGCTGATCTAGCGCTCCTGTACTTGGTGCTTCAATCGGGTTCACCACGGGCGGGTTGCTAGTGCCCACTCCTGGCGTGTTAAAAAGATTTCTTCCTTCGTAAACCGACGGCAGACGAGATTGGTGCCTTCTCATCATCACTTCGTTTGAAGCGTTCTGATGCAACATAAGCCGGTAAGCCTCTGCATGAACTCGCTGTGCCTCAGCATTTAAAGCGATTCGTTCCTCGACCATCCTGGTCTCCTCAGCAGCCATGTCCTCCTTAATTAGCCTGAGCTATCTGCTCTCGCAACTTTCTGACTTCCGTATTATGCTCCTCCCGATTTTCCGTACTAACTTCAGCAGTCAATAATGTTGCCAAAGCATCCAATAATCCAGACAAGACTTGAACCGGCGGGCGCCCAGGGCCACCTGCCCCAGCTGTTGATCCGGAGATTATCGCCGCTGCTGTTGAAGATTGTCGGACGAGTTGCGTGCCAGCCATGAAGATTGCAACCCGGTTTGGAGGTTCAAAGGGGTCCGGAATATTGCTGCCATCGGAATACCCCCCCAAACAGGCCATCCTGAACTTGATACAAAGACTCAGTCTCACCGGTAGATGACTCACCATCGGAGTAAACGGCCGTCTCACCATCGGACACCGGTTCAGATTCGATCCTATGGATACATCCTACGAACGCATGCTTCATGGTGGGCTGACCCCGGGTAGGGCTCGCACGCTGAGCCGTCTCGACGTGGTCGGTGCAGATGTCCGACTCAGGGCCCGGTTCGCCGATCTTGCCGACGAAGACGTGAATTCCTCCGAAGGGGACCCGGTATCCGTACTCGACTGAGCCGGCGTCGGGGCCCCAGCTTGTGTCATTGATGTAGAGCTTGCCGCGACGACTCTTAGTCATCCGGACCACTGCGTATCCCTTGAGCCCTTCGAACTTGCCCTCTAAGAACTTGAAACCATCGTGCGATCGCCCCACGGTGGGCGCTAACTGTCGTGGAATTATCACGTCAGATGTCCTAGTGAAAGGACTTAGTCGTGGAGCCATCGCAACGGGTTAGCTTAGAAGGGTTAAACCGGACAAAGGACACAGGGAGTTTGTCCTGGTTCGGCCCCTTGCGGTGAAGGTAAAAGCCTACGATCCAGTTGGGGTGTTTTTGATGTGGTCTCGATTACCAGGGGGCAAACACGATATGTCTGGCTTTCGAGTTGTTGTTTCTTGTCCCTGAACCGCCGCCGGGTCGTCCCTTTATATACACAGGTTGACGCCCGGCCGGTTTACAAGATCCCGAGGCCGGCTCATACAAGTGTCCGACTCGGTTTCTCCTTTCCCTGACTTACAACACAAGTTACACATCTATGGCGATTTACCATTATGGGCCCTAATCCGCCATCGGGCTCTGGGCCTCTATGTCTTCATGGTTAAAGCGCCATAGCCTTCATCTTCATGGGCTCTTGCACAGGACTCCTTGTGAGTTAATCCGGCCCCTTCCTGGGCGGTTTAACTCAGTAGTCATATCCCCAACAGGGGTCCTCGGCCAGATCCACCTGGTCGCGAGACGATGTGATGAGTACCCCTAGTCCAGGACACCGTCAGCAACTTTGTCCTTTCATCTCTCATTTCTAGATTAGCTCTTGCAATGCTCTATAAGTATAGTGATTTTTGGGTTTTAGTTTGGGAGTAATTATATGTGGTAGTTTATTTGATTTATATGCAATTTGAGCTCAAATTAACTTCTTAATTTGCATATGTAGGTGTGGTTTACTTAGTGCCATCCCGTCCCCGTCCTAACCACCGTCCATCGCCCGTACCGTCCTGTCGTCATCACCACCTTGGTGAGCCTCTTATTCTTATCCTTTTTATAAAAAAAATCATGTCTATGAGATTTAGATAGTTACTTGTATAATTTTCTTACACGTACTTTGTTTATTATACATAGTGGCATGGATTTGATATCCGTCAGCCCTTGTCCGGTTTATGATTTGGATGTGGTATATTCTCTTTGATAACTATTTGTTGCATTTCATGTTTATGACAATTCTTCCCATCAAGTTGACATAGATATTTTTATTTAGGAGGTATGTGAAGCGGAAATTGCAATCGACCCTCTTGTTGAGAAGTTATATTTAGTTGAAAAAGAAAATGAGTATTTGAAAAAGAATTGAAAAGAATTGAAGAAGAGAAGATGAAACTGGAGTTGTTTGTTGCTGATGTCGTCGATGATCACAAGATCAAGACGGATGCAATGCGCTTGAAGATTAGAATGATTAGAAAATATGCAGTTAATAATGAGGCTTTGTATCATTTGTTATTGCATTTTGGTGTCACAGCGTACATATGTACGCTGAGTCTCGTGGCTTCGCATGCTCCGCACATCAGACGCACTGCTTATACGATAAAGGGTCCCCCACTTTATATTATAAAGCAAATACCCGATAGATCGAGCTCGCTTGGCCGCAGCACAAATAAGCCAAAAGAAAGACGCACTGCTGATCGCCTTGCACAACGGAGCTCCTCCGCCCGCCCCGATTTGGCCTGCGCCCGCGTCGTGGCCGCCACATCGATTCACCATTGTAGTCGCCATGGCCAGTCAGTTGTGCCCCTACATGATGGCCTAGCGGCCGCCAGAGCTCCACAGCGGTCGCCCCACCGCCACGGCCGAGCAGAGAGTCGGCGGCATTTAATTTAGGCGACAACGGCTACGTCTCCGAGTTCCGGATGCATAACCGCCGTATGCATGTCGAGGGAGCACTTCCAGTAGCCGTTGTCCACCCCCTCCCGACAGCCGCAAGCCACTGATGGCTCGCCGGACGGATTTCTCCTCCTCGCACATTAGGTGTTCGATGAAATATCAACAAAGGTAAAAAAAAACCATCTGCGCTTTTTGTATGCATGGTTGATTGATAGTTTCGTATTCTAGATGAGTTCTTGCAACTCCAACTATTACGATCATTCCAGCCTATTTTTGTACAATCTGTAGTTTTCGATGCAAGTTTGTATTTTTATTTCATGCAAGTTTCCAGGTTTTTCAGACCAAATACCTTTTTCAAGCTGGAAAATTACTTACCGACAAAAACAGCGTGAAATGACTGTAGCTAGCCCAAAAACAGCTTACTTTCTTACAGAGCACGTCTCAAACGCGTAGGGCTGCTAATGCAAGTGCTGCATGCATGTATTGATGTATATCCGGCAGGGGGCTCATGCAAGTGAAGGAAAGGAATAAAAACAACGAGAATTGCCCTCATGGGAGAAATTTTACCGTAGGAGAAAAAAAATCCATACATGGATGCATGTCACAGACAAAGAGATAATGCACGAGGAGGAGGAGCATGCATGTACGTGGAACAAGAGGATGAAAATAAGGAGGAGGAAGAAGAAAAAGGACAAAACAAAACCAACAATTCACTGCAGCCAGTCAAAGCCATGCATCGCCGCACCTATGACTACATGTGTGCGCGTGTGCGCGTGCGTGCGCGTGCGTGCGTGCGTGTGAGAGAGAGAGAGACCTTCCCAAGCCTCAAAAAGTGCCTGCAACTACCGGGCTCCAGGGCTCCTGGTATTTGAAATTTTTGAAAAACACAGTTTCGTTGCTTAAAGAATCTTATATCAAATACGTGAATAGATACACATATTCCTAAGGCCTGGTAAAAAGCTGAAAAAGAAATACTTTTTATTTTGGGAAATACAAAAAAGATAAATTTCTGACAGAAAATGGCACACCTTTTCTCCTATATAGTGTCAGAAATTATCTTTTTCTGTAGCCCAAAACAAAACGAGATTTCTACAGGAACTTGCGAAAAATTTGTATTCGGAATGTGTATATGTATCCCTGCAAAAAAATTGTATTCGGAAGCTGAATTTTTTTTTTCTGTATTCGGAATGTGTATATGTATCCCTGCGAAAAATTCACATTTTTTTTGAAATTTCAAAAATACAAATTTTAAAATGTTTAAATATAGAGAGCAGTGGAGCTCGGGTGCTGCAATCCATCTCTCCCAAAACCTGTCCAAGTCAGGTCAAGTGCAGCTCATGCAAGTGGGTACATGCTAACGTCCAACCCATCTGTATATGAACAATGCACTGCCACAGCCTCGTCGTAACCTAGCAACAACAGCTTCCTACCCAACTTCGGTCTGTACCCACTTCCCCACCTCACAATTTGTATCTATCGGCAAAGAATAAGCTGTTGTTGACAATTAGCACTAATGGTGTTGAATAGCGGCCAATTCGAAACTATCAAGTAAGGGATCATTCAACAGGAGTCACACATCTAATAACAATAACCAGAAGCTGTAACAAAGACATTCATCAAAAAACGACGAGTGCATCATTTGATATAATTCTCATTGTAGGTTGGAAGTTAACACTAATATTGCAAGCACGGAAATACATACAACTTCCTCCGTTTCTAAATATAAGCCCTTTTAGAAATTTCCACATGGACTATATACGGATGTATATAGTTGCGGAAATTTAAATATGCTAAAAACAGTAAAAGATACAAAAGGTCTTTATGGTGCCCTCCCAGCTTGGAACAAGATATGGGGGTCCATGTACCTAGGTTTTCGGTTCTGGGTGAAGAACTTCTTCTCACGAGTCTCTGATGTGCTCCGGGATCTCGTTCTCGAGGATGGAATCAATCCACTGACAGATCATTAATCGTCAGTTACGATTTTGTTGCTCCCGGATACGACATGATTGCTCCCAGATACCGTATTGTTGCTCCCAGATACGGCATTGTTGCTACCGGATACGGTATGGTGGCTGCCGGATACATTATTGGTGCACCCAGATACTTTATTGTAGCTGTTAGTTACAATATGGTTGCTCCTAGATACGACATGGTGATCACCAGTTAGAACATTGTTGTCCCCACATACAAGGGTGTTGAAGCTCCCGGACACAGTGTTGCTGTCTCCGGACATGACAATGTTGTCGTTTCCAGACATGGTGTTGTTGCGCCCAGATCTCACTGTGTTGTTGGTCCCAGTTATGGTATTTGGTTGTTCATCGAGTGCTCTTCTTTCGTAATTTACGAAAGAGGGCATGTTAGTGAAAACCATACCCAATGAACGACCCGTGGCGGCGAGGCCAGTGAGCCGTAACAAACTCTTGGGTACCTCGCCAACAAATGAATTATTTGAGAGATTCAAGTACCAAAGGTTGTCAAACTCACCAATCCACGACGGGATGGTGCCGACCAATATATTGTTGGCAAGGTTGAGCGACTTGAGCTCACCACAGCCGGCGAGGCTAGTCGGGAGCCACCCAGTCAGGGAGTTTGTGGAAAAGTCAAGGGAAGCAAGAAGTGGCATGTCGGAGAAGCTAACACGAGCAATCGGACCGGACATGCACTACAGGGAAAAACTTATAAGCCGTGTACCTAATACACTCGGCTTATATCGATTTAAACTCGGTTTATATATAAGCCGAGTAAAACTCCCGGCTTATAGCACTCGGTTTACAGTCAATCGGCTTATACCATATAAGCCGAGAGCCGGACCGAAAAAGCCCGGCTTATGTATAAACCGAGTATTTTCACAGGGCTCTCGGTTTAATAAAGTAACATAACGGTAGCCTGATGTTAACGGCCACGTGTCACCGTCTATATAAGTCGAGTACCGTCGTCAGGGCACGGTTTAAACATAAACCGAGTGCACCTCAGTACGTACGGTTTATATATAAGCCGGGTGCAACCGCGGACGCACGGTTTATATATAAGCCGGGTGCGACCGCGAACACACGGTTTATATATAAGCCGGGTGCAACCGCAAACCGCACGGTTACTATATAAGCCGAGTTCCGCAGACAACAACATGGTTTTTATATACATATATAAGCCGGGCGCCGGTTAACTGAGGTGCACGGTTTATATAGCCTGCTCATGTGTCCAGATGGTCTATAAACCGGGTGCCAGGTGCTGGGATACACGGCTTATGTGTTGGCCGCAGCCATATGGCTTATAAGCCGGGTGCCAGGTGCTGGCTACACGGCTTATAGGCCATATAACATATATACAGGCGCTTCAGGGAGCAGCAACAACATATATACACTAGTACATCTATCCAGCAGCACATATATCACTTCAGGGAGCAGCAACAACATATATACAGTAATACATCTATCCAGCAGCACATATATCCAACAAATATATGTATCCAGCAGTACATGACCATGACCAACAAGCATATATCAAGTAATACATATATCCAGCCGTACATGAGTGCAGAGTCCACATATGCATACGTATGCAACAAAAGATCACAAACGAAAAGACCGTAAGTTTCAGGTCCACACAGTGCATACATATCCAACGAAGGTTCACAACAACATACATACATATGCAACGAGAGGTTCACAAATTAAAGGATCATGAGTTCCAAGTTCACACCAAGCATGAACCAATGAGCTCCACCGCAGCATATATGCCCACCGTCAACGCCCACAATGCAAACCTATAAGTCCATTATCACACGCATGAGTTTCTAAAGATAAGTTGAAAAGATGGATAAGGAAAAAGAGTTAACAAGCATCAACATATGAGGCTCAAATAGAAGCTAGGAAGTATGTACAATATAAGCATCGACGTTTGTGGACTCTACCATCAACAATGCACAAGTTTTAAGTTGAGAAGCACAAGCAACGAGAAGACGCAAGCATCAACAATGGACAAACATGGAAGACTACCTCAAGTGATCAGTGTTGCGGGGAGGTCGAAGCAACATGAACCGTAGTGGGTGTCACTGGACTTGCTTGGCCAGGTGAAGATCCACCTACCACACAGTTATTGGAGCCTTGTCCCGACTGAGAAAACTTGAAGCACAAGAGGATGAGATGGTAAGATTCATGATCTTCAAGCATGAAGGTAAGATGCATGACTGAAAAGTTCAGAGACTTACAAAGTTGAAATTAGGAAGAGTCGGAAGAGGAGGAAGAACGGGCAAAGTGGAACCCTGCATATTATTTCTGAGTTGAGCAAATGTCTCCTGCAGGATTGCCTGTTGTTTAACCATGAATTCTTGCTGTTGAAACAGGGCCTGCTGCATTTTCATGGCTTCCTCCTCTCGAAGCCTGGCATTGGCCTACAATATGCCATCACAACAAGTTCACCATCGTTGCAATACAAAGAAGAAATCACAAGGAAGGTCGATGAAGCAAAAGATACCTCGAGTTGATGGAGCATGTGCAGCCCAGGCTGTGGGCGATGCTCTATAGCAGGACCTGAGCTCGACGTGGTAGCACGGACGTGAGAGAGTTTTGGGATGTCCTTCTTACGGATGGCACCGTCGCCAACATATAACCGACCACCCTTCTTGCCATCTCCCGACTGGAGGGAAATTGTAGTGTCAATGTCCTGTGAGGCCGGATTAGAGTCAGGCCCGTTGTGCTCCTTGAACTTCCCACTGTATGCATCAATCCTCAAGCCAGCGCCTGGGTTGACCCACCCCCCTTCCGGTTTCTTTGACTTGCGGGAGAGACATAATCCCGTGAAGGTATTGAGCTTCTCTTGGCCCTCACCTCTCTCCCTATTCTGCAATAGAAGCAATAATATCCATAAATCCTACGAGGCGAATGATTCTTACCCTCGAAGCATGTTCGGTGCCGGTCTTCCGTCCAGCAAGAAGCTCCGCGACAACGGTCTCGACGTCAAACTAATGCATGTCCTGCAATAAAGTGAAAATTGGGATCAAACATAATCCACATGCAAAACTTGCAAACTGGGACTAAACATAATTCACATGCAGAATAGGTGCTCTGCCCACTCCTTTTGTATTTACAGTGGCAATACTTGTATTTCCATAACAATAACAAATATGTGCTCTGGCCACTCCTTTCTAATATACCGTTTATTAGCTACTTAGCTTTTCCCTTTTTTCTCAAAAGAAAATACAAAAGCCTAATCTCAAACGCATATAGAAAATTATAAAATCATGCATAGAGGAAATATTCATGTCATTGAACTTCTGTACAGGCTTTGAAGGTTGCCCATTTGTGCATCCCTTTAGTTCTATACTGCTCCAAGAATCTTACATATCCAGGCAGGAACCAATGAATCAAATGTGATGTGATAGATAAATCTTGGTTGCTGGTAGCCACAAATTAAAGGCCTAGCTAGCTGCAAAAAAAGCTTTCCCTTGTGGATTGGTCTTTGGGTTGAGTGGCTGCAGCAACACGAATCAAATTTAGAAGTGGTGTTGGAACTCGTTTTTCGTTTGTACAAGGCTACTTGCTCATTTCTTATCCTGAAATCCCAATGGTCCTTTGATAGTTTCTCTCAAAGGTTAAAACTTGGCTTAGTTGATAGATGTGTTAAAACTTGTGTATTATGCAGCATTATGAAACTAAGAGAAGAACAGCCGCGACTACTGGCATTCTTGCAAGTCAGGATGTAAGTGGCGTTGGGTCCCACTAGTCCCACATGTGCCACCCAGCAAAAAAAGATCAAATGGAGTTGGTGGACGTCCAGCAAAAATAAATGGCACAAATGGACAGCCCAGAAAAGCCGGTGAGACCAGATCTGCCGTCCCAGTTGCGCCTGACGTCAAAGCCGACGTCGTCGCCGCCGGAGCTGATTCAGATGAGGCCTTCGGCAACGACTTCACGGTACCTCTGCTCTGCTCCTCTAGCGCTCATATGCCTCTCCCCCTCTGCTGCGATGCAGCCTATGGGACTTGGAAGATGGGACCGGTGGATGTCGTACGTCGTCGGAGTAGTAGACGGTGAGGACTGATGCAAATTCGGGTTGCAGTAACTTGAGAACTAAATGATATGGAGCAAGGTTCAGACTTCGGACAGCTCATTGCATGCCATTCCCTTCTAGGTAGATGAAAGGTTCAGACTTCAAACACCTCATTGATGCAGATTGGTCACTCTCCATTACATCTTGATAGCCATAATCATGTCCATGGGGTTCAGCTTTGATAATCTAAGTTGTAGATAAATGTTGAATCTAGAGATTTAGAGTTGCCAATTTCCTGTACTATGTTTGCTCTGTACCGAATAATCGGAGGTGTTACTAATTAGGCCCGCACTAATGGCACTATATTGTAAGTAGTATATTCGTGTCAGTTTGCTCTGTGAACACGTGGTACTATGTGGACACTACATACGCCACAAAAAACTTAACTGGACTATGACATAATCCCACATAAGTGGTGGTCAGAGCGGACAAGTCCCACAATGCCCAGCGAGCTGTCCATTGACATCCTGACCTGCAAGACTGTATGAAATTGAGAAGTTAAAAAAAGGGGATGAGTGCGTACTGCGTCCGTTGCCGCGCGCGGTGATGTACGCTGCAGCCGGTGATGTACGCTGCCGCCGGTGACCGGTGCCGCTGATGCCTAGCTAGCTGCGACCTGCGAATGAGGGTTGTGTTGGGTTCAGTCATAGAGAGAGAGAGACAGTCAGAGGGACGGCGAGGGTTGTCTTGGGAACCTGCTGCTGTGCACCGCGGCAGCACGGTGCGGCTGCTTTAGATCCAGGAGCCGTGGACCATGCTGACGGGAGAGTGGGGGAGGAGGCGGCGGGGGCTGCGCTGCGCTGCGCTGCCGGCTGGCGAGGCAGAGATGAGGAGCAGCCGGACCTGTCAGCCGGACCTGGAGCAGCCAACAGAGCAGCAGTGAACCAAGACCTGTCAGAGAGAGAGAGA
>NC_041389.1:700789303-700790646 GCF_002162155.2 Triticum dicoccoides | reverse complement strand
GGGGGGATCTGTGCGCCGGCGCCGGGGGGTGGGGGCGAGGCGGATGGTGGGTGGAGGGTGAGCGGCGGCGCGGGGGAGAGACAGGGGAGGCGCGGGGAAAGACAGGGGAGGCGCTGGGAGAGACAGTGGGGAGAGGGTCGATAATTGGGCCAAAATAAGCTATGCGCGCGTCTATTTTGGCCAAGTCCCGCGCTCACTATAAGCCTGGTGCAGCACGATAAACCTAGTGTCAAAGAAAAATACACGGTTTATAAAAAAAATTATTTTAATAAAAGAAGTTTATTAGTTTTACTTTTAATAATTTATGTGTTTTTATTTTATTGTATCTTTATGATACTTATTATATTTTTATTTTGATATTTTTATTGTATTGTTATTTTTTATTTTCATTATATTTTTATTTTTATAATACTTTTTATTGTATTTTTACTTAATTGTTCTCATAAATGATACCCTCTCCCCTTATTTCATTATTTCCATTCTTTAAAATATCGCGCCAATATTCTGGTAAAAGATTGGGCGTGTTTGGAGCAGGCCTCACCTGCGGCTGCTTGTAAACTATAACATCTCCGATGTAGTCTCTGAGTACCGAGAGGGAACGAGTCGGGTTTGTGAAGGAAGTGCGGGCCCGGTTACTCAGTTTGCCTCGAAACTTCTCGTGCTATCAAAGGAGGCCATCGAATGACACGTGTCAGGCCCCCGCATTTTTCGGACCCGCCTGGAATATTTGAGACATTTATTGCACAGCTAGGGTTTTGATGCCGGAAATTGCAGATCTACAAGGCGACACATGAAATCATGCCCAGAAGCGACATGTAAACTCCTATGTAATGTCTTTGCAACATGCGTAGGCCTTTTGTAGACGAGGGATGGGCAGACTCAGCCACCGGGGAGGGCAAAACTACCTCGGGGCCATGCCTCATCCAACCGTTTAAATCCTTGGAAAATCGTATGATGCCGGAAATCCTCGAGAGCTGGCACAGTGTCATAACATGGCCCCTGTAGGGTGTGGTAAAAGTTCGGGAGCATTTCGAGTAGGGCTCACCTGCGACCGCTTGTAAACTACACCATCTCCGATGTAGTCTCTGGGTACAGAGAGGGAACAAGTCGGGTTTGTGAAGGAAGTGTGGGCCATGTTGCTCTGTTGCCCTCGAAACTTCTCATGCTATCAAAGGAGGCCATCGAATTACACGTGTTAGGCCCCCGCATTTTTCGGACCCGCCTGGAATATTTGAGACATTTATTGCACAACTAGGGTTTCGGGGCCAGAAATTGCATATCTGCAAGGTGGCACATGAAATCATGCCCAGAAGCGGCATGTAAAGTCCTATGTGATGTCTTTG
>NC_041389.1:700788064-700789058 GCF_002162155.2 Triticum dicoccoides | reverse complement strand
AGTTACCTCGTTGCCATGCCTGATCGAACCGTTTAAATCCTCGAAAACTCGTACGATGCCGGAAATCCTCGGGAGCTGGCACGGTGTCATAACATGGCCCCTGTAGGGTGTGGTAAAAGTTTGGGCGTGTTTCGAGTAGGGATCACCTCCGACTGCTCATAAACTACACCATCTCCGCTGTAGTCTCTAGGTACCGAGAGGGAACGAGTCTGATTTGTGAAGGAAATGTGGGCCATGTTGCTCCATTGGCATCGAAACTTATCGTTCTCTCAAAGAAGGCGATCGAATGACATGTGTCAGGCCCCCGCATTTTTCTGACACGCCTAGAATATTTGAGACATTTATTCCACTGCTAGGGTTTCGGCGCCGGAAATTGCAGATCTACAAGGCGGCACATGAAATCATGCCCAGAAGCAACATGTAAACTCCTATATGATGTCTTTGCAACATGCGTAGGCCTTTTGCAAACGAGGGAGGGGAAGGCTCAGCCACCGGGGAGGGCAAAATTTCCTCGGGGCCATGCCTCATCCAACCGTTTAAATCCTTGGAAAATCGTATGATGTCGGAAATCCTCGAGAGCTGGCACGGTGTCATAACATGGCCCCTGTAGGGTGTGGTAAAAGTTTGGGAGCGTTTCGAGTAGGGCTCACCTGCGACCGCTTGTAAACTACACCATCTCCGATGTAGTCTCTGGGTACAGAGATGGAACGAGTCGGGTTTGTGAAGGAAGTGTGGGCCATGTTGCTCTGTTGGCCTCGAAACTTCTCATGCTATCAAAGGAGGCCATCGAATGACACGTGTCAGGCCCCCGCATTTTTCGGACCCGCCTGGAATATTTGAGACATTTATTGCACAACTAGGGTTTCGGGGCCGGAAATTGCATATCTGCAAGGTGGCACATGAAATCATGCCCAGAAGCGGCATGTAAAGTCCTATGTGATGTCTTTGCGACATGCATAGGCCTCTTGCAGACGAGGGAGGGGCTGGCCCAGCC
>NC_041389.1:700784416-700787867 GCF_002162155.2 Triticum dicoccoides | reverse complement strand
TGATCCAACCGTTTAAATCCTCGAAAACTCGTACGATGCCGGAAATCCTCGGGAGCTGGCACGGTGTCATAACATGGCCCCTGTAGGGTGTGGTAAAAGTTTGGGCGTGTTTCGAGTAGGGATCACCTCCGACTGCTCGTAAACTACACCGTCTCCGCTGTAGTCTCTAGGTACCGAGAGGGAACGAGTGCGATTTGTGAAGGAAGTGTGGGCCATGTTTCTCCATTGGCATCGAAACTTACCGTGCTCTCAAAGGAGGCGATCGAATGACATGTGTCAGGCCCCCGCAATTTTCGGACCCGCCTAGAATATTTGAGACATTTATTCCACTGCTATAGTTTCGACGCCGAAAATTGCAGATCTGCAAGGCGGCACATGAAATCATGCCCAGAAGCGGCATGTAAAGTCCTATGTGATGTCTTTGCGACATCCGTAGGCCTTTTGCAGATGAGGGAGGGGCGGGCCCGGCCACTAGGGGGGGCAAAATTACCTCGGCTCCATGCCTTACTTCACGTTACCGAGTGCCCGTGTATTGGCTCTAGATGAAGAGCAACGCACTCGGCGTAGAGTGAAGTTTCAGTAGTTGCTTTTGCATGTCATCATAATATGGTTATGCTAGGGGTCGAAAGTCATATAAATATTAAAGTGGCGTTAAATTTAGAGTTTTTCAAATAAGGCCCATGAAAACTACTAGGGAAGAATAATAATACTAATTAAGTAGTAAATATAAATGCAATGAAAACCATCTTAAATCAATTTTGCATAAATGTTATGGGTTGAAAAAAAATCCGCAAATATGTAAGCATAGTGCTTTCATCGGGCTCACGGCTTATATATCCTGTAAGCCGAGTGCTTGGGCGGGGCGCACGGCTTATATGTCCTGTAAGCCGAGTGCTTGCTGGGGCACACGGCTTATATGTCCTGTTAGCCGAGTGCCTGCGTCGGACACACGGCTTACATGATGCTCCGTGACGGCGCCGTCAGCCACGTCCGTTGCGGACACGTGGCAATCTGTCTTTGCCGAGCGTGTGCTGTAAGCCGGGTGCTTTTTCGAGTAGATACCGTGTGCTTCGTATAAGCCGAGAGTTTTTTTGCAGCACTCGGCTTATAGGTGACCATAAGCCGAGTTCTTCCTGTTTGCCGGGTGTTTTGTTCCCTAGACTCGGCTTCGAGGTGCATAAGCCGGGTGCCCGAAAAATAGCGCACGGCTTATAGGCTAACACACGGGAAAACCGAATTTTCCTGTAGTGATGGAGTTGTTTCGGAGGTTGAGCTCACGGAGAGAAGATAGTGATGATAGAGACGGTGGCAAGAAGCCAGAGAAGCCATTGGAATGCATGGCCAAATGCTCTAGCGACGTGAGGTCGCCGAACACATCCGGGAGGGGGCCGAAGAAGCGGTTGGCAGACAAATCCAACAAGGTAAGATGTGTGAGCTCACCGAGGCGTGAGCTCAGCTCGCCGGCGAGCTCGTTGGATGCGAGGGAGAGCTTCCTTAGCCTGACGAGGCCGAAGAGCTCGTCTGGGAAGACGCCCACAAAATAGTTCGAGCCGAGGAAGAGTTCCTCAAGCCACACGAGGCTCGCCAGGGAGGCTCCTGGATGTGCCCCGCCAGGCCGCGCCAGGGGAGCCGCAGCACCGTGACGCGGCCGCTGGTGCTGTCGCAGCCCACACCTTCCCAGCCGCAGCACGAGGCGCCGGACCATGCGGCGCGGAGGAGGGCTCCCCCACCGCCGAGCTCCCCGGCGAAGCCCCGCAGAGCGTGGAGGTCATCAGGGTGGCATGGTGTCGCGTTCGACGCTGGCCAGAGGAACGCCATGAAGAGGAGCAGCAGCCAGCACTTCGCCATGGACGATAGATTCAGCGGTGGTCTGCTATGTTTGCACGAACGCAGCTACTCGGTAAGAAACCTTGTTTGGAATGCAAGTGATTCGCAAGTGTTGTTGGCGAAAACTGCTGGGCGGTGCGTCTCATCTTATAGCGTGTGCGCGAGCGCGTTGTAAGCATGCGTACGTGTTGCAAGTGATTCAGTACTACTACTACAGTACTATTAGTCCGTGGCCACCAGGCCCACGACTGACTCCCAGTTCAATCTTGGTTTTTGTTGTTGTGTGCCGACGCAAACCCGTGGGCGCAAAGGACTCAGAGCTGGCGACTGCTCCCTCTCGACTCTAGTTGTCGTGGACAGATTCGGCCCTAGTCCATGAATGCTTGTGGATGTTTTCCCCTGGAACCTAGGGCAATGCTACTGTATACTTGTGGGTGGCATGGGCGCAGGTGCTAGTAGCAACTCAAGCGCTGTTGACATGGACAGCTCGGCCATAGTCCATCAATGCTTGTCGTGGGCATGATGCCGGAGAGGTAATTGAGTAGTGAGAGAGAGAGAGAGCGAGGAGATTTCCTTATGCAAACACAGATAAGGTTCCTGTCACATATCCCTAGTCTCAGTGAAATACAGTGATCCCGTGGGGCCACGGTTCCATGGCACAGAAAAAAGATGGAACACAAAGAATACTGGGTAGTTCTACTGTGCAGACGTCAAAAGATACAATGCACTGTGGCGATCGTGTCATCTCATGTACACCCATCTTGGATTCTTGGTCTTGGTCAGGGTAGTTTTTGCGTTGTTGATCCTGTTTGAATACTCTAACTCAATAAGAGGTTAGAGATAGATTCTAACCCTAAACTAACTCTGAGCTAACTTTAATCAAAGAGATATTTGTATGACAGGGTTAGATTGACAATAAATACTCTTTCTCAATAATTTGGCTACTTTGGACCATATTTTTCTGCCGGATTTGGTGTGGCCGAGGCAGGCGGGGACGCGCCCGGCAAGGAACCATGCTGGCCTCTTGCGCAGCCCGCCGGCCGAATCCGCCGTCCCTGAGCAAGGAGCCGCGCTGGCCGAGGCCGACGGGGACGGGCCACGCAAGGAGCCGCGACTGCTTACCAGAGGGTGGATGGGACCCGGGAGACGAGGGGATTGGAACGGGTGGATAGGACGGGCTGCTTACATGCGACGGACGGGAGCGCGGATACGGCGAGGCGCCTTCACGGGCGGTGCGAGAGGGAGGGAGAGGACGAGAAGCTTTAAGGAAGTGGGGAGGGATCTGCTGCGGAGAGAGCAAGAAAAAAAATGTTTTTAGTGGTCCCCAAGAGAACTAACCCAAATAAGCACCTCTTGGGTGGGTTAATTTTTTTGGGAGGGTTAGATGCATACACTAGTAGAAAACAGGGCATTTGTTCCGGTTCGTAAGGGCCTTTAGTCCCGGTTCTTGAACCGGGACTAAAGGGTCGTTACCAATGCGTCCCCCCTTAGTCCCGGTTCTAACATGAACCGGGACAGATGGGCCTCCACGTGGCCGGTGTGCCGAGCCCAGGCAGGAGGGCCTTTGGTCCCGGTTGGTGGCACCAACCGGGACCAAAAGGCATCCACGCGTCAGCATTTCAGT
>NC_041389.1:700778589-700783934 GCF_002162155.2 Triticum dicoccoides | reverse complement strand
GTGGCTGTGGTTTTTTTGAAAGTGGGGGGGGGGGTTGGGGGTTTTGGGGGGTTAATTTAGGTGTTTCATATATTGTGTTAGCTAGCTAATTAATAGAGAGAAGTGTCCTCTCTTATGTCCGTGCTTGATCGACGCTACGTACTGTACATAGAGAGGCCCTCGACACGCTAGCTAGTAAGAAAATGAAGGGAACCATTAAGTACAGAAGTTCATCATGCATACCGAGAGAAGTGACCAATCGACCTCTCCTTCTCCGAGAGATTGGTCGAACAACAAGTTTTCGTATTATCTATCCGACGCTACCGGCTACATACACAAATAATGTGTAAGATCTCTTACAATCCCCTAGCAATTGAAATCAACTTCCACATGGTATTCTTCGGCTTTATTGATGACGTGGTCAAGAAAGAATCCCACCAATTCCTCTTGAATTGCTTTCATGTGATCTTGTTCTAGGAGTTCATCCCGCATCTGCCACGTCTAATTTGAAAAAGGGGGTTCATACATATATGAATGAAACTCAACAGAAATGATGGTGTAATAAAATAAAATTGTGAATATTATTGCTTACGCACTTCATATTTTCTTTTAGAGTAGCCCCGCTTATTTTTCGAAGTCGCGTTGTAGATGAACTCGCACACGTAGTATCTACAGAAATCATTCCCTTGTTCCTGCCACAAGCACTTTACGAGAAATAGAGGTCAATCAAACTGATAATGAAGCATTATAAATAGCATTGATGAAAGTACAGCTATAGAATCAACGGGAGATGCGCGCAACTAGCTAGCTAGTAGTACTTACTTTCGGGTATGTATATCGCAGCTCCTTCGGCAGTCCAGGAACTTCTGCGGTGAACTGCTTCCAAACCCTGCAAGACAAAAATTAATTATTATTACTTGAGATATCAGGAAATGAACAAAAAGTTGCCGATATGCTATGATAATGATCTATTGAACTTGTTTAGCAAATTAGTCATGTCCGCATAGGTTTCGGGATCTTTTCGTCTTGAGTCTAAGACGTTTACTACTCCCTGCTCAAGCTTAATCGCCAGAAGAACATAGTGGAATCAGCGCACGCATGCATAACTCATCAATTACATTACTATAACCTCGTTCGAGTAATAAGGGAAACCGAATATGCACACGACAGTAACACTCATTGGAAGTTGTAAGGAAAGAGTATTAAATCTTTGTTTTGATTTTTGATCAACAATTGTAGCAAGTTGGCCTCGGCCTCTTCGGCGTGCTTTGTAACCTGAATTTCATCTATGATATTTGTGTTAATGAACCCAATATCATACATTTCTTGTTTTTTGCACTCGACGATCTTCAATCTACATAATATAGTAAGGATAATTAATTATAAATACATGCAATGAAAGAGCCGAGCTATATACAGAGACTTAATGATAGAAATATTACTTACAGACAATAGCAAAAGACCGTTAATTTATCGAGGGCCTTTCGATTGAAGAACTCGAAGAACTCCGCAAATGGAACAGTCAACAGATCAGTTCCAACGAGGTCGTGCTCCTCTTTAATATGCAGATACAAAGCATTCGCTCCCCCAGACTCTCTGCAGGTTTTCATGTACCAATTATGGAATCTTCGCATCATCGTTGTTAGAGATTTTTCATCTTTGACGAGAGGCTTCCCGTACTCGTATCTGTGTTCGTCCACCCTCAAGAAATCAGGAAGTTGATCGTCAGGCAGGTAATCTGCAAGATTTCCATAACCGACCACCGTCCCCGGAGCATTAGCAATGATGTCGCCGCTAGACACATTGAGCGGGGGGCACGATTGCTTTGCTTGTTTGCCGAGCTGGGAAAAACTCGTTCTTTTAACCTTTTATCACTGACAGTACTTCCCGACTGCTCCGCTTCGAGATATGTCTATTCAGTAATGCGCTCATAGTTGGTTCTCGGCGGAGACTTTGGTGCTTTCCTCAGGGCATCCATAGTGCGCTTTGCTTTCACCGGATCTACCTTCTCCTCCGGAGGTGGATGTCTCTTTGCTTTCAACCCTTCAAAGAAGACGTCCACTTCGGCCTGCACGATCTTCGTGTTTTCCTCCTTGGTCCTCTCGTACGGTAACTTCTCTAGAGGCTTGAGAGAAGGACCGTATCTGTATTGCCTCCCGCCTCTGCTGGCTGTACTGCTAAATGCCAGAGCAGACAGAGTGGCTGCAGCGTCTGTCTTCTTTCGTGCTTTCTTACGAGGCGGAGGAGAAGGACTACGATGCGCCGGAGCAGTCGGGGCGGCGGCGGGTCTCTTCCGCCCTTGCTGACGAGGCGGAGAAGGAGGAGGTTGCTGGCTGCTCGAGTGCGCCGGCGCAGGCAGAGAAGGAGGCGGAGTGCCGTCACGCGCCGGAGAAGGAGGCCGAGTGCGCTGATCCTCACTCGCCGGAGGAGGAGGCGGTGGAGGAGGCGGAGTGCCCTGACTCGCCGGAGGAGGAGGAGGCGTCCAGTTCGGAAGCTTGATGAACTCCTTCCGCCATAGGCATGGAGTCTTCAGAGCAGAACCCAGCCGAGTCTCCCCTTCACCGGTAGGGTGGTCAAGCTGGAGGTCCTCAAATCCCTCCATTATTTCTTCCACCGTCACCCTAACATATCCTTCTAGAATCGGACGACAATGAAAAGTTGCGCCGGGTTCAGAAGGTCGAACTTGGCCGACAGCCGCCTTGACTTTTAAGTTTTGCCATTGCGTCATAAGGTGACAACTTTAAGCCTCCGTGATAAAATCCACGGGGTAGCTAGCAGGAGCCGTCAAGACATGCTCCGACTGAAGCAGCTCAGTGGAAGACACGCTGCTTCTCCGGTGAGATGGCAGGGTAGCTTCGGGGGAAGCTTCGGTAGGTCGTTTGCTGCGATCTGCTTCTCGTTCTTCTAGCCCTTGTACCCTTTCGCGCAGCGCCTGCAGTTGGCTCTGCTTCAGTTTCTTCCTCCTCTCGTGGGTTTTGTAACCCCCTGCGTCCGGAAAACCAACCTTCCACAGAATGGAGCCTGGCGTGCCTCGTGTCCGTCCAGGGTGCTCAGGATTCCCGAGGGCCATTATGAGCTCGTCCTTCTCCCTGTCTGGAACGAATGTCCCTTGCTGCGCTACATCGATATAGTGCCGAAGCCTGTTGACTGGTGTTTTCAGTTGCTCGTCCGTCCAACGACACTTCCCTGATACAGGGTCCAAGGTTCCGCCAGCCCCGAAGAACCAAGTCCAGCAACGGTCTAGCCATTTCATTGTCTCTGGTTCGATCCCTTTATCAAGCAGATCATTCTCAGCCTTGGACCACTTAGGCCGGGATTTGAGGTAGCCACCTGACCCCGTGCGATGGTGAAACTTCTTCTTCGCAACATTTTGCTTGTTTGTCACCGACATCTTCTTACTCTTTTCCGATGTCGTGTGGGCCACAAATGCGGGCCAGTGATCTCTGATCTTCTCCTATTTGCCGATGAATTCTGGTGTCTCTTCTTTGTCGACAAACTTTTTCAGCTCTTTCCTACACCTCCTGAATAGGCCTGCCATCTTCTTAAGAGCACAAGACTTGATTAATTGCTCTTTAACTGGCTTCTCTGGATCCTCCTCTGGCGCTAGGGTGAAATTTGCCTTCAGCTCAGTCCAAAGATCATCTTTCTGCATATCATTGACATAATACACCTGAGGGTCTTCCTCCTTAGGCATATACCATTGGTGGATGCTGATTGGGATCTTGTCCCTAACAAGAACCCCGCACTGAGCAGCAAATGTGTTGTTTGGGTTCAATCGGTTCGTCGTCGTGCGCGATTGCTGTGATCTCAAACCTTTCATCCGAGCTCAACTTTTTCTTCGGGCCTCGTCTCCTTACCGAAGTTGTGCTCGATCCGGAGGGCTAGAAAAAAGAAGAAAAACGAGAGTTAACTAATATGTGTACATATACCAAAACAATGAATGCATCAATTAGCTAGTCAGCACAGGCTTAACTAATATATATACCTGGCCAGACTCGATTCGGTCATTGGAGCCATCATCACGGTCTCCTTCTTGCACCGTCATTAGGTCACCGGAGCCGTCCTCATGGTATCCTTCTTGAACCGGCATTGGGTCAAAGGAGCCATCATAATTGCCTACTTCTTCACCCTGTCCTTCCACACCATCGGTGTCGTTCAGAAATGATAAGACGGCATCACATTCATGTGCGACCCGATAAAACATAAGAAAACAAAGAAGAAATAAAACATAAGAAAATGAAGAAGAAATAAAAAGAGGAGAAGAAGAAAGGAACAGAGGAGAAGATCGAAGAAAAAAAAGAAGAAAAAAAGAGGATAAGAAGAAAGGAATAGAGGAGAAGAAGAAAGGAATATTCTTCTTCTCCTCTTCCTTTTCTTCTTTTTTCTTCTTCTTATTTATTTCTCCTCTTCTTCCTCTCCTTATTTCCTTTTTCGTCTCATTCTTTTTCTTCTTCTTCCTTCTTAAAAACACATGAAGTAGTATTGCTTGTTTTTTTAAAATAATGTTCAAATAGAAATTTGAGAAAAAAAGTAAAGGTTTTGCCTAATTCATTGTTCATATGAATATTATCGGGGAGGGGGTATATCGAAACCCCCCCACGTGTTGAAGTTATCAGGAGGGGGTATATCGACCCCGGCCCCATCGTGTTGAAGTTATCGGGAGGGGGTATATCGACCCCCCCACGTGTTGAAGTTATCGGGAGGGGTATATCGAACCCCCCTTGTGTTGAAGTTATCGGGAGGGGGTATATCGACCCCCCCCACGTGTTGAAGTTATCGGGAGTTTATATCGACACGACATACTACACGAAAATAATATTATCGGGGAGGGGGTATATCGACCCCCCCCCCCACATCCTTCTTAATATCACTTAGAAACTTTTGCAACGATAGGGAGGGGGTGCTCCCGTGGTCTAAACTCCGTCTATGCACGATAGAAAATTCTAAAAAAATACATCTATGATCCCTCGACGTCCCTGCCTCTCTCATAAACAAAAAACAATCCGTGAATAAAAAAACATCATGTTCTATGAACAAAAAACATCATATTTCATCCACATCCGTGCATACATCATATATGTGATCATCTATGAAAAAAACATCATATTCTATAAAAAATCGTCACATATATATATGAACAAAAACAATTATGATAACAAGCATATATATCATCATATACATAAAAACAAGCATATATATGAAAAAAAACAAGCATATATATGAAAAAAAATGCTAGGGAGGGCGCCGGCCGGACCAAGGTGAGGAGGACCGCGGGTCGGCGGCGAGGATGGCAACGGGGCAGTGGGCGCGCGCTCGGGGTAGGGGGGCGACATCGACGAAGGGTGAGGCAGGGCGACGGTGACGAC
>NC_041389.1:700755783-700777478 GCF_002162155.2 Triticum dicoccoides | reverse complement strand
TTTTAAAACACTTTTTTTGTTTTTTGTTTTCTTTGTTGCTTTATTTATTTTATTTTGTTTCTACTTACAACAACATACTTATTGTTGCTATTTTTATTTTGTTTCTAGTTTTTTTGTTTTGTTTTCTGCATTATTTATTTTCTTTTGTTTTTTGCTTTATTTTTAATTCTTTTTGCTTTTAGGTCAGCAAAATTATAAACTTTCTGTTAGTGCCATTAATTTTCAAATTTGAATAGTTAAAATTTGAATTCTTTGAAATTTGTGTGAATCACAAGTTTGTGATTAACTTTACTAAAAGATGAACATAGATGCGCCTATAGAGAAAATTCAACCTAAATTCATAATAAATTTCTATGAATTTCAAAGAAATTCACTATGAATTTAGGTCAAATTTCCTGTATAGGGGCATCTATTTTCACTTGGAGAGGAGCTCAACAACGCAGAGAGGGACAGGCTTATAAACCGGTGTGAGCGCCCTTCGGTTGGCGAGGTGGGACTAAACTCTGAGCGCAACTAGGACCAACCCTTTAGTCTCGGTTTGTGGCACAAACCGGGACTAATGGTCATGGGCCAGGGGCGAGGCGCATTGGGCCCGGTTCGTGCGTGGAACCGGGACCAAAAGGTCCAAACAAACCCGGACCAATGGCCCACGTGGCTGCCCTCTTGAGAGTGTTCTTGGTGAGAACATAGTTGACAAGGAGCAAACCGGGATTAATGGTATTACGAGGGCCGTACCATAAGACATTAAAGCATTTCAAATGAACTCTGAAAAAGTTGAAAGTTGGCATGGTATCATAATTTCACCCACATAGCATGTGCATGTACAAAACGGACAATGATATCATACTCGTGTGTTACAAAGTTGGCATGGTATCATCATAATAGTTGCGGGAGAAAGTCTTCACTTTTTCTTCGCTTGTGTCATTTGTTTATTGCGCCGTAACCATGGATAATCTTCATCGTTTATCAGGATGCTGGGGTCAGCCTTGACTTTGAAGGGAGGAATTTCATGAAAATTTTCATAATCTTCAGACATGTCTGTCTTGCCCTCCACTCCCACGATGTCCTTTTTTCCTGAAAGAACAATGTGGCGCTTTGGCTCAACGTATGATGTATTCGCTTTCTTATCTTTTCTTTTTCTCGGTCTGGTAGACATGTCCTTCACATAGATAACCTATGCCACATCATTGGCTAGGACGAAGTTCATCAGTGTACCCAAGATTTTTCAGATCCACTATTGTCATTCCGTACTGTGGGTCTACCTATACCCCGCCTCCTGACAGATTGACCCATTTGCACTTAAACAAAGGGACCTTAAAATCATGTCCGTAGTCAAGTTCCCATATTTTCACTATGTAACCATAATATGTGTCCTTTCCCCTCTCGGTGGCTGCATTAAAGCGGACACCGCTGTTTTGGTTGGTGCTCTTTTGATCTTGGTCAATCGTGTAAAATGTATTCCCATTTATCTCGTATCCTTTCCAAATCGTAACAGTCGAAGATGGTCCCCTGGACAACAAGTCCAACTCATCACAAACAGTGTTGTCACCTCTGAGACGTGTTTCCAACCAACTGCTGAAAGTCCTGATGTGTTCACATGTAATCCAGTCGTCGCACTGCTCCGGGTGTTTGGAGCGCAGACTGTTCTTGTGTTCATCGACATAAGGGGTCACCAAGGTAGAGTTCTGTAGAGCTGTGCAGTGTGCTTGAGACCAAGAATATCCGTCCCTGCATATTATTGAGTCCCTTCCAAGCATGCCTTTTCCAGTCAGTCTCCCCTCATACCGCGATTTAGGGAGACCTATCTTCTTAAGGCCAGGAATGAAGTTAACACAAAACCCGATGACATCCTCTGTTTGATGGCCCATGGAGATGCTTCCTTCTGGCCTAGCGCGGTTACAGACATATTTCTTTAGGACTCCCATGAACCTCTTAAAGGGGAACATATTGTGTAGAAATACGGCGCCCAGAATGACAATCTCGTCGACTAGATGAACTAGGACGTGCGTCATGATATTGAAGAAGGATGGTGGGAACACCAGCTCGAAACTGACAAGACATTGTGCCACATCACTCCTTAGCCTTGGTATGATTTCTGGATCAATCACCTTCTGAGAGATTGCATTGAGGAATGCACATAGCTTCACAATGGCTAATCGGACGTTTTCTGGTAGAAGCCCCCTCAATGCAACCGGAAGCAGTTGCGTCATAATCACGTGGCAGTCATGAGATTTTAGGTTCTGAAACTTTTTCTCTGCCATATTTATTATTCCCTTTATGTTCGACGAGAAGCCAGTCGGGAACTTCATACTAAGCAGGCATTCAAAGAATATTTCCTTCTCTTCTTTGGTAAGAGCGTAGCTGGCAGGACCTTCATACTGCTTCGGAGGCATGCCTTCTTTTTTGTGCAAACGTTGTAGGTCCTCCCGTGCCTCAGGTGTATCTTTTGTCTTCCCATACACGCCCAAGAAGCCTAGCAGGTTCACGCAAAGGTTCTTCATCACGTGCATCACGTCGATCGAAGAGCGGACCTCTAGGTCTTTTCAGTAGGGTAGGTCCCAAAATATAGATTTCTTCTTCCACATGGGTGTGTGTTCCCCAGCGTCGCTCGGAACAGCTAGTCCACCGGGACCCTTTCCAAAGATTACGTGTAAATCATTGACCATAGCAAGTATGTGATCACTGGTACGCATGGAGGGCTTCTTCCGGTGATCTGCCTCACCTTTGAAATGCTTGCCTTTCTTTCGACATTGATGGTTGGTCGGAAGAAATCGACGATGGCCCAGGTACACATTCTTCCTGCAGCTTCCCAGGTATATACTTTCGGTGTCAAGTAAACAGCGTGTGCATGCGTGGTATCCCTTGTTTGTCTGTCCTGAAAGGTTACTGAGAGCGGGCCAATCGTTGATGGTCATGAATAGCAACGCCTTTAGGTCAAATTCCTCCTGTTTGTGCTTATCCCACGTACGTACACCGTTTCCATTCCACGGCTATAAAAGTTCTTCAACTAATGGCCTTAGGTACACATCAATGTAGTTGCCGGGTTGCTTAGGGCCTTGGATGAGAACTGGCATCATAATGAACTTCTGCTTCATGCACATACAAGGAGGAAGGTTATACATAAATAGAGTTAGGGGCCAGGTGCTATGATTGCTGCTCTGCTCCCAAAGGATTAATGCCATCCGCGCTTAAACCAAACCATACGTTCCTTGGGTCACTTGCAAACTCATCCCAGTACTTTCTCTCGATTTTTCACCACTGTGACCTGTCAGCGGGTGCTCTCAACTTCTCGTCTTTCTTACGGTCCTCACTGTGCCATCACATCAACTTGGCATGCTCTCCGTTTTTGAACAGACGTTTTAACCGTGGTATTATAGGAGCATACCACATCACCTTCGCAGGAACCCTCTTCCTAGGGGGCTCGCCGTCAACATCACCAGGGTCATCTCGTCTGATCTTATACTGTAATGCACCACATACCGGGCATGCGTTCAGATCCTTGTATGCACCGCGGTAGAGGATGCAGTCATTAGGGCATGCATGTATCTTCTGGACCTCCAATCCTAGAGGGCATACAACCTTCTTTGATGCGTATGTACTGTCAGGCAATTCGTTATCTTTTGGAAGCTTCTTCTTCAATATTTTCAGTAGCTTCTCAAATCCTTTGTCTGGCACAGCATTCTCTGCCTTCCACTGCAGCAATTCCAGTACGGTACCGAGCTTTGTGTTGCCATCTTCGCAATTGGGGTACAACCCTCTTTTGTGATCCTCTAACATGCGATCAAACTTTAGCTTCTCCTTTTGACTTTCGCATTGCGTCCTTGCATCGACAATGACCTGGCGGAGATCATCATCATCATCGGGAACATCGTCTGGTTCCTCTTGATCTTCAGCAGCTTCGCCTGTTGCAGCATCATCGTGCACATCATCTGGTTCCTCTTGATGTTCAGTAGCATCACCGTATTCAGGGGGCACATAGTTGTCATCGTACTCTTTTTCTTCGCCGTCTTCCATCATAACCCCTATTTCTCCGTGCCTCGTCCAAACATTATAGTGTGGGATGAAACCCTTGTAAAGCAGGTGGGTGTGAAGGATTTTCCGGTCAGAGTAAGACTTCATATTCCCACATATAGGGCATGGACAAAACATAAAACCATTCTGCTTGTTTGCCTTAGCCTCTTCGAGAAAATCATGCACGCCCTTAATGTACTCGGAGGTGTGTCCGTTATCGCACATCCATTGCAGGTTCATCTGCGTGCATTATATATAATTAAGTGTGTCAAAAATCATTACAGAACATCATGAATAGATAATTAAGTGACCAAATTAATATAAGTTCATCATCACATTAAAACCAAAGTACATACATAGTTCTCATCTTCAAGCGAAAATCATTACAGAACAACATAAAGCTCTGCAGAGCATCTAAATTAATTAAACCATACATTGAAACTATGTAAAGCATTTCAATGCGAAAACAAATGCGATCATAATCGCAACCAAGGTAACAACTGATCCAACGGCATAATGATACCAAGCCTCGGTATGAATGGCATATTTTCTAATCTTTCTAATCTTTAAGCGCATTGCATCCATCTTGATCTTGTGATCATCGACGACATCCGCAACATGCAACTCCAATATCATCTTCTCCTCCTCAATTTTTCTTATTTTTTCCTTCAAGAAATTGTTTTCTTCTTCAACTAAATTTAACCTCTCGATAATAGGGTCGGTTGGAATTTCCGGTTCAACAACCTCCTAGATAAATAAAATCTATGTCACGTTGGTCAGCATAATTTTCATAAACAATAAATGAACCAATAGTTATGAAAAGATAATATATACCACATCCGAATCATAGACAGGATGAGGGCCGACGGGGGCGGATACCAAAACCATCGCACTATATAAGATGCAATAGTAAAAGTAAGAAAATAATACAAGTATCTATCTAAACATACAAGTAAGAATATTTTTCCTTTCAGAAAGAAGATAAGAAGAAGAGGCTCACCATGGTGGTGCCGGCGATGAGATCGGCGCGTGTGATCGACGGAGGTGAAGACGGGGACGGGGCGTGACGGACCGCTAAACCTAGACAAATATTGAGGAAAATGGAGCTTGGAGGTCGAGCTTGGAGAGGAGAAAGCTTAAGTAGTGTGGCTCGGGCATTGCATGGAATACCTTGTGTGCATAGGAGGTGAGCTAGAGCACCACCAAGCCCTCTCCCCCTCGGCGGCCAGAAAAAACAGAGCAGTGTGCTCTGCTCTTACGCGAGGGGGTATATATAGGCACCTCATTGGTCCCGGTTGGTGGCATGAACCGGGAATAAAGGGAAGCCTTTGGTCTCGGTTCGAGCCACCAACCGGGACCAATGGTGGTGGGTCAGGAGCGAGGCCCATTGGTCCTAGTTTGTCCCACCAAGCGGGACCAAAAGGTCCAGAAGAACCGGGACCAATGGCCCACGTGGCCCGGCTGGCCCCCGGGGCTCACGAACCGGGTCCAATGCCACCATGGGTCCCGGTTCTGGACTGAACCGGGACTAATGGGCTAACCCGGCCTGGACCTGTGCCCCCTTTTCTACTAGTGATATAACCCAAAGTAACCGTCCTGTTTGGATATTTTTGGGTTAGTTGAGTCCAACCTAACCCAAACTAACTCTAACTAATGGATCCAAATAGGGTCGTTGTGTTTTAGATTTTGTTGAGTTCATCGCATGAAGATACCACACTTCGGGCAGGTGTAACAAAATCAACACCACTATTCGCTTCTCTTTTTTCATGTTAATATCATGTCTAGGGAAACTTGTTACAATACGGTCTAAACACTGTATGACGTGTTGTATCCGACCGTGCGGCCTCACCTGTTAGGTGACACGGTGGCCAATTGGCATCTGCCGCTCCGCTGACTAGGATGAAGCGAGCTCGGTCAGTGTATATGCGTCGGTCGAACTGATTCGAACCGGACGAACTACCCTCGAACCCTAGTCCCCTCTCTTGCTCCCGCCCTCCTGTCTCCGATTCGCCACCGACCGCCGTGCAGTCCGCCACCGCCTCCACACCATGGTGCATGAGGGATGAGAGCAGCGACGACTACTCCAACATGTAGTACAACAACTCCTCTGACGGCACGCGGTACATGGTGAGTGGTAGAGCTACGGTTAGGGTTAGGGTTTCTGCTTTGGTGGTTTGATTTTGGATTTCGGGGTTTTGGTTTATTTTTCTCCTATAGATCCCTGCTAGCAATGAAGACCAAGACTACCAATTTAAGATGGGCAGGAGGTTTCTAGTTTGTCCTCAGAGAGTACGATTCTATGCATTCTCTATTTTTTGTATTAAAATTGGTAGTAGCATGTTCTTTGTATTAAAATTAGTACTAGTTTGTGCTAGCAAGTAAGATTCTGCTCTTAGTAGTACTAGTGGTCATTTTTTAGCCATTTAGTAGTACTGATGCTCAACATTTGAGTAGGTTGTGTAGGCATGTGCTCATGCACTCCTTGTATATTTAATTTGGCAAGAAGATGTTAATTTTATATTACCAAAAAAGGGTTTCCTCCGCTTTATATTATAAAGTAACGATCACCGAAACCGACAACGATAACCACACAACACCACACCACACCATCAGACAACACACCCAAGGCTGGATACAGCAGGTACATGAACATCCACAACACCCCAACACTCCAAACATACAACAAATGAGCAACAAGGGCAGAGCTTGAAGTAGTCGGAGAAGTCCACCATGACAGAATGTCACGGAGAGACGAGGCTGAGCTCGGCGAATGTAGGCCTCCAAGACGGCGCTTCAAGAAGGGGAACGACACCGGAGCACCGTCGCCGCCGGATCATTCAAAGGGGGAGAGTAGCCATGACGACACCTTCAGGAAGGAGACGAGGCCCTGCGACGCCGTCCTCGTCGGCCCGACCGAAGCCGAGCAAGGAATCTCCCCTGGCACGCACGCTCCACCTTCGAAATGCCACCGCTCACCGAAGCACCGGCCGCCGGCCTTGACCTCTCCTGAGATGCCGGCCTCGTCCACGCTGCAGCCGCCGGCCTCGTCCTCGCCGCAGCCACCGCACCGCACCACCAGGGGCAGGGACCAGGAGGCCTCTGCCTCCCTCCCGGGTGCACCCTACCACCACCGGCCGGCCAACGGCACCCGCCGAGCCACCAACGTCCACCAACAGGTCGCCACCGTCCGCCAACACCCCGAGCTGAGCAGCAAGCGAGAGAGGGTCGACCACCACCGTCATGGGCCACCCCCACCAGTCGGAAGGCGAGGCAGGGGCCACCGCCCGTGACCAGCACCGTCCCCGGCCCGTGCCGCCCGGAGGGCCAGATCTGGCGGAGCCGTATTTGGCCTGGAGTTTAGTTTGCAGTGAAGGTGCTCATTGTTTAATTGGGCAACTCGATGATTGTTTAGTGCAGATGCTCAAAGTTCAATGCTTTATAGCTGTTGTACTTTTTGTAAAGTTCATTTCTTAAATTATTTGCCCAGGAGATTAGTTTGCAATGCAGATGGTCTGATGTTATTTAGTTTACTTTGGGTTGTTGCACCCTCTGAGTCATCAATACTCGTATATCCCTTCTCTGCCACTTCTTCCACCACAGATTTGAGCTTCTTCTTACTAACATTTCTGCTCTTTTGTGTGCACGTATCAGGAGGTTGTACACTTGTACTTCACTACTGCTGCTGCACTGGCTCTCAAAAACAATACGTTGATCATCAACAACAAGCACAACAGGCTCATTGAGATCATACATAAGAGGTGGTTCATATACAATTGCGGCTAATTCTTCTTCTCTGTGAGATGCAGTGCTGTCAGGTGTCGTTGCCCTCACTAAAAAATTCAGAACTCTACTCTCCTCATACTGCTTCTTAAGTTGCTGCAGTTTGATGTTTGTGTCTACCAATTCTAAGACATGCTCTCTCTGCTCTCCTATGCATGGATTCTCCATGTGGTACAATTTATCTGAGAAAGTAAATCCTTGTGTTTGCAAGAATGCATACACATTCAGAAATGTGACATCTGAGTTAAATATCTTACTATCCAAATTATGCTGAGCATCAAAGTGAATCCTAACACCCCAAACATCATCATCTAAACTACAAGTGACAGTAAATTTGTACATTTTCAGTAAACACTAGCCCCCAAGTATGGCATAAAATGAAGACAGAAAGAAGAGAGGAGAGGAACTTACAACACGCCACCCACTCCGTGGGTCCATCGATGGCTCGTGGTCGGGTTGGCCGCCCAAATCTCAGCCAGCCGCACCTGCTGCTCCATGGACATCGGCGGCTCCATGCACTCGTCATTATCGTTAGAGTAATATGAAGAACTAGAGTAACCACCGTCGATTCCTCCGTGTGCATCGCTCCCAAAGCCAAGAAGGTTTCCGTAGCCGCCCACACCGCCACCGCTACAATAACCACCGGCATCGCCACCCTGAGTCACCGCCGCCATCGCCTGAGAGCCGCGTGGGGAGAGGCGTTGGAGCAGCATAGGTCGTTGGATTAACCTGACTTGATGGTTCAGATTACTTGGATCTGCCCATTTGAGTCTTTTTATATTTGTATTGATATAGCTATACATATTTATTGCATACTAAACATGTTGAGAGCTCACCATGGAAGTAATCTAGGTTATTCTATTATCATTGATTTATGACATAAATTACTTGGATACGCCTCTTCGGGTATTTTTATACTGATACAGATTTTAGGAAATATTGTAGAAAAATGCCACTATGCTATTACTAATTACCAAATAATATGTGGGTCTTGTTGGGCATGAAATGCAGACATAGAACTTAGTATTTTCTAGCAAAATCAAGTGAGACGAAGAAACAATATAAGGCCAAGACCATTGAGCAAAATGTTTAGTTTAGGACTTTGATCCATTATAAATGTTCACGAGAAGTACAAAGCATCCCAGCATAATTAAGAATTACATCAAGATCCTTGGAACATTGAACGACCAGTACCGCTGCAAGAACGAGTTGCCGATGCCAAGCAGTCGTCGAAATCTTGTTGTCTTGCATGCACACGAAGAAACCCTAACCTCACCGTCCAGAACATCCATATTTCTTATCATAAAATTTCAAATCAAAATTAGAAACATTGCTCGAGATACATAAATGATAAATTTAACATCAATATAAAATGGATCAAATCTAAAGCCCAGCTTATATACTATTTTGTGTTAAATTTGACATTTCTTTATCTCAAGAAATGATAACTTTGATTTCAAAATTTACAACATCAAATAGTGATGTTGTGTGGATGTGCTTAATTGTTTTCATATTTTTTTAACATTTTAAAATGTGCTATGGAGAACCGGTGCACCGGCAGCATCACAAGCACCGGTGCACTCAGATATTTCCTAAGTAGCAACTCGTACTGCTCAACTCCCATGCCTTTGACGTGGACAGCTCGGCCATAGTCCATCAATCCTTGTCGTGGACATGATGCTGGCTCAAGCTAGCTAATTGAGTAAGAGAGAGAGGGGAGATTTTCCTATGCAAGTTCTGGTCAGATATGCCTGTTCTCAGTGAAATACAGTGATCCCGTGCGGCCACAGTTCCATGGCACAGAAAAGGAGGGAACACAAAGAATACTGGGATGATTTTATTATGCAGACGTCAAAAGATAGAATGCACTATAGCGATAATTGCATCTAAATATATCATGTACACCAATCTAGATGACGTGGATAATCTCGGAAGAGAGGGCGGATTGTGACAGGCCTAGTGCAAGGACTACACCAAAGATTCTTACACCGACTACTTCTATCCGATTCTAGGAGATATTGTAGAAAAAATGCCGCATCACTATTATTGATTACCAAATAAAGCGTCTGGTTGGGCATGAAATAAAGACATAGAAACTCAGTATTTTTCTAGCAAAACCAAGTGAGAGGACGAAACAATAAAGACATAGGAACATGTTTAGTTTATTTATTTATTTTGCGAAAAGGACATGATTCATTATAAGCGTTCACCAAAAGTATGAAGCATTTCAACTGTAAATTTTGGGGAGAGGGATTGTGTGCATCGATATTTTCATTGATCGTGCACTAGGCACATATATAGGTACAAGGGGGCAACTGGTGTCTTGTCTCCCAAGATACAAGTAGATACAGGGGGAGAGAGACACTACAGGTGCAGCATACAAAACCCGAACCTACATACGTATATACATGTTCAACACACCCCACCCACTCCCCGCAGTCGAAGTGTTGCCAGTGACGCAAAGACTGGACCAAACGCCCTTGAAAGTCAAGGTAGGTAGTCCCTTCGTCATGACATCTGCGAACTGCAAACTGCTGATCAGTGGGCACATGCAAAACTTGAACACGACCAAGTGCGACGTGCTCCCGGACGAATTGGATGTCAAGCTCAATATGCTTCGTTCGGCGATGATGAACAGGGTTGGCAGAGAGTTAGACCGCGGAGACGTTGTCATAGTAGACAATCGCGGCCTTGGGAACCTCACATAGCAACTCCTGAAGTAGCTATCGGAGCCAGGAGCACTCCGCGACGGCGTTAGCCATAGTCCTGTACTCAGCCTTGGCGCTCGACTGTGAAACAGTTGGTTGTCGTTTAGATGACCACGAGATCAGAGAGGGCCCGAGGTAGACAGAGTAGCCGGAGGTGGAGCGCTGTGTTTCGGGGCACCCAGCCCAGTCTACGTCGGAGTAGGCGACGAGGCCGGTGTCAGAGGATGCTATCAGGGTGAGACCCATAGCCATGGTGCCACATATGTACCAGAGGATACGTTTCACCAGAGCCCAATGGGTGTCACAAGGGGCACGCATGTGAAGGCACACCTACTGAACAACATACTGAATATCCGGCCGCGTCAGCGTGAAATACTGAAGAGCACCGACGATGGATCGGTAGAAGGGAGTGTCGGACGCCGGAGAGCCCTCGACGGCGGACACCTTAGCCTTCGTATCGACAGGCGTGGAAGCACGCTTGCAATTAAGCATGCCCGTTCGCTCTGAAGCTTGTAGGCGTACTTGTGCTGATGCAGAAAGAAGCCAGTGGCACGGCGAACGACCTCAATGCCAAGGAAGTAGTGGAGAGCCCCCAAGTCCTTGAGGGAAAACTCGGTGCCAAGGCGAGCGGTGATCTGCTGAAGTAACGCTCGCGAGGACACAGTCAGGATGATGTCGTTAATGTACAGAAGAAGGTACACGGTAGCGGCGCCCTCGTGATAAACAAACAAGGAGACATCAGACCATGTGGACCAGAACCCCTGTTGCTGAAGGAAGGCCGCAATACACTGGTACCAGGCCCGAGGTGCCCGCTTCAACCCGTAAAGAGAACGGGAGAGAAAGCACACGTGGCCCGGATAGGCGGTGTCGACGAAGTTAGTGGGCTGCTGACAAAACACCTGCTCATCGAGGTGACCATGCAAGAAGGCATTGGACACGTCGAGCTGGAGAATTGGCTGATACGTCTCCAACGTATCTATAATTTTTGATTGTTCCATGCTATTATATTACCTGTTTTGGATGTCTATGGGCTTTATTTTACACATTTATATCATTTTTGGGACTAACCTACTAACCGGAGGCCTAGTCCGTATTGCTGTTTTTTTTTTGCCTATTTTAGTATTTCGAAGAAAAGGAATATCAAACAGAGTCCAAACGGAATGAAACCTTCGGGAGCGTGATTTTTGGAACAAACGTGATCCGGAGAACTTGGAGTGCAAGCCAAGAAGCAACCGAGGCGGCCACGAGATAGGAGGGTGCACCCACCCCTCCTGGGCGCGCCCCTGTTTCGTGGACCCCTCGGGCGGTCACCAACGTACGTCTTCCTCCTATATAAGCCTACATACCCCGAAACATCCAGAGAGCCACCGAAGAAATATTTCCGCCATCGTAACCTTCTGTATCCGCGAGACCCCATCTTGGAGCCGTCACCGGTGTTCTGTCGGAGGGGGAATCCACCACGGAGGGCTTCTACATCAACACCATAGCCCCTCCAATGAGTTGTGAGTAGTTTACCACAGACCTTCGGGTCCATAGTTATTAGCTAGATGGCTTCTTCTCTCTTTTTGGATCTCAGTAAAATGTTCTCCCCCTCTCTTGTGGAGATCTATTCGATGTAATCTCTTTTTGTGGTGTGTTTGTCGAGATCCGATGAATTGTGGGTTTATGATCAAGTTTATCCATGAATAATGATTGAATCTTCTCTGAATTCTTTTATGTATGATTGAGTTATCTTTGCAAGTCTCTTCGAATTATCGGTTTGGTTTGGCCTACTAGATTGATCTTTCTTGCCATGGGAGAAGTCCTTAGCTTTGGGTTCAATCTTGCGGTGTTCTTACCCAGTGACAAAAAGGGTTACAAGACACGTATTGTATTGTTGCCATCGAGGATAAAAAGATGGGGTTTATATCATATTGCTTGAGTTTATCCCTCTACATCATGTCATCTTTCTTAATGCGTTACTCTGTTCTTATGAACTTAATACTCTAGATGTATGCTGGATAGCGGTCGATGTGTGGCGTAATAGTAGTAGATGCAGGCAGGAGTCAGTCTACTTGTCATGGAAGTGATGCCTATATACATGATCATGCCTAGATAACATCATAATTATTTGCTTTTCTATCAATTGCTCGACAGTAATTTGTTCACCCACGGTAACACTTATGCTATCTTGAGAGAAGCCTCTAGTGAAACCTATGGCCCCCGGGTCTATTCTTTATCATATAAGCTTTCAATCTACTTTTATTTGCATCTTTACTTTCTGCATCTATATCACAAAATACCAAAAATATATTTATCTTATAATATTATCTCTACCAGATCTCACTTTCGCAAGTGGTCGTGAAGGGATTGACAACCCCTTTATCTCGTTGGTTGCGAGTTCTTTGTTCGTTTGTGTAGGTTCGTGGGACTTGTGAGGAGCCTCCTACTGGATTGATACCTTGTTCTCAAAAACTGAGGGAAATACTTACGCTACTGTGCTGCATCACCCTTTCATCTTCAAGGAAAACCAACACAAGCTCAAGACGTAGCAAGAAGGATTTCTGGTGCCGTTGCCGGGGAGGTCTTCGCTCAAGTCAAGACATACCAAGTACCCATCACAAACTCATCTCCCTCGCATTTACTTTATTTGCCTTTTGCCTCTCGTTTTCCTCTCCCCCACTTCACCCTTGCCGTTTTATTTGCCCTCTCTTTCCCAATCTCCTCTCTTTTCCGCTTGCCTTCTTCTGTTTGCTTGTGTGTTGGATTACTTGTTGCCATGGCGCAAGATAATACCAAATTGTGTGATTTCTCCAATACCAATAATAATGATTTCCTTAGTACTCCGATTGCTCCTCTTAATGATGTTGAGTCTTGTGAAATCAATGCTGCTTTCCTGAATCTTGTTATGAAAGATCAATTCTCCGGCCTTCCTAGTGAAGATGCCGCTACTCATCTAAATAACTTTGTTGATTTGTGTGAGATGCAAAAGAAAAAAGATATGAATAATGATATTGTTAAATTGATGTTATTTTCGTTTTCACTTAGAGATCGTGCTAAAGTTTGGTTTTCGTCTTTGCCTAAAAATAGTATTGATTCTTGGAACAAGTGCAAAGATGCTTTTATCTCTAAATATTTTCCTCCCGCTAAGATCATCTCGCTTAGGAATGATATTATGAATTTTAAACAACTTGATCATGACCATATTGCCCAATCTTGGGAAAGAATGAAATTTATGATTCGCAATTGCCCTACTCATGGTTTGAATTGATGGATGATCATAGAAAAATTTTATGCCGGTTTGAACTTTGCTTCTAGAAATCTTTTAGATTCGGCCGCTGGAGGCACGTTTATGGAAATCACTTTAGGAGATGCTACAAAACTTCTTGATAATATTATGGCTAATTATTCTCAGTGGCACACCGAACGATCTACTAGTAAAAAGTGCATGCTATAGAAGAAATTAATGTTTTGAGTGGAAAGATGGATGAGCTTATGATATTGTTTGCCACTAAGAGTTCTTCTATTTATCCCAATGATATTCCTTTATCTACCTTAATTGAGAATAATAATGAATCTATGGATGTAAATTTTGTTGGTAGGAATAATTTCAATGCTTATAGAGGAAACTTTAATCCTAGACCGTTCCCTATCAATTCCTCTAATAATTACGGAAATTCCTACAATAATTCTTATGGTAATTTTAATAAGTTTCCCTATGATTTTGAAAATAGTGTGAAAGAATTTATGATCTCTCAAAAGAATTTTAATGCTTTACTTGAAGAAAAATTGCTCAAAGTTGATGATTTGGCTAGGAACGTTGATAGGCTTTCGCTTGCTGTTGATTCTTTGAAACTTAGATCTACTCCTCCTAAGCATGATATCAATGAGTCTCTCAAAGCTATGAGAAGTTCCATTGACGAGTGCAAAGAAAGAACCGCTAGATTGCGTGCTAAGAAAGATTGCTTCATAAAAGCGTGTTCTTCTAGTTTCCATGAAAATAATGATGAATATCTTAAAGTCATTGATGTGTCCCTTATTAGATCCTTGTTTTGCAATATGAATCTTGATAATAATGGGACTGAAAATGAATCAACTTTTGTTAAAAAATGTTCCGATAATTTGGAGTTTTTAGACCTTGATGCTAAATTTGGTAAAAGTGCAATTGGAGAGGTCAAAACTTTAAATAGTACTGAACCCACTATCTCGGATTTCAAGGAATTTGATTATGATAATTGTTCTTTAGAAAGTTGTATTTCCTTGTTGCAATCCGTTGTTAATCTCCTCATGCTTATAGTCAAAATATAGCCTTTACCAAACATATTGTTGATGCCTTGATGCAATCTTTTGATGAAAAACTTAATTTGGAAGTTTCTATACCTAGAAAACTTAATGATGAGTGGGAACCTACTATAAAGATTAAAATTAAATATTATGAGTGTTTTGCTTTGTGTTATTTGGGTGCTAGTGTTTCCACGATTCCGAAAACTTTATATGATATTCTAGGTTTCCGTGATCTTGATGATTGCTCTTTAAATTTACACCTTGCGGATTCCACCATTAAAAAGCCAATGGGAAAATCAATGATGTTCTAATTGTTGCAAATAGAAATTTGGTGCTCATTGATTTTATCGTTCTTGATATAGATTGCATTCTTTCTTGCCCTATTATTCTTGGTAGACCTTTTCTTAGAACGATTGGCGCGATTATTGATATGAAGGAAGGGAATATTAGATTCCAATTTCCATTAAAGAAAGGCACGGAGCACTTTCGAAGAAAGAAAGTCAAATTACCCTATGAATCCATTATGCGAGCAACCTATGAATCAAGTGCCAAAGATGGCACTACTTAGATCTATCTTCGCTTTTATGCTTAGCTAGGGGCGTTAAACGATAGCGCTAGTTGGGAGGCAACCCAATTTTCTTTGTGTTTCTTGTTTTTATTCCTGTTTTGTAATAAATTTCGCTTCTACTTTCTGTTTAGATGTGTTTTCATGTTTTACTTAGTGTTTGTGCCAAGTAGAACCTATAGGATAACCTATGATATGAGTTGGTTTGATTCTGCTGAAAAACAGAAACTTTGCACTCACGAGGAAAAATTCAATAAATCACATGAACGTGCTTTTGCATTGATTCTTTCTGCTGCTGATCAATAGAAAAATTGTTTAGGACTTCCTATTTTATTAGGAGTTTTGAGGTTCCAGAAGTTTGCGTTAGTTACAGATTGCTACAGACTGTTCTGTTTTTGACAGATTCTGCCTTTCGTGTGTTGTTTGCTTATTTTGATGCATCTATGGCTAGTATGTAAGGGTATGAACCATAGAGAACTTGGAATACAGTAGGTTTAACACCAATATAAATAAAGAATGAGTTCATTACAGTACCTTATGTGGTGGTTTTGTTTTCTTTCACTAACGGAGCTTATGAGATTTCCTGTTGAGTTTTGTGTTGTGAAGTTTTCAAGTTTTGGGTAAAGATTTGATGGACTATGGATTAAAGGGTGGCAAAAGACTATGCTTGGGGATTACCATGGCATCCCAAGATATTCAAGAATAGCCAAAAGCCTAATCTTGGGGATGCCCCCGGAAGGCATTCCCTCTTTCGTCTTTGTTCATTGGTAACTTTACTTGGAGCTATATTTTTATTCGCCACATGATATGTGTTTTGCTTGGAGTGTCCTGTATTATATTAGTCTTTGCATGTTAGTTTACCACAATCATCCTTGCTGTACACACCTTTTGGGAGAAGCCTACTTGATTGAAATTTTATTACAATATGCTATGTGCTTCACTTATATCTTTTGAGCTAGATAGTTTTTGCTCTAGTACTTCACTTATATCTTTTAGAGCACGGTGGTGGATTAATTTTGAAGAAATTGTTGATCTATCATGCTTCACTTATATTATTTTGAGAGTCTTTTAGAACAGCATGGTATTTTGCATAGTTATGAATTTGGTCCTAGAATGATGAGCATCCAAGTTGGGTATAATAAAAACTATCATAGAAAGTGCATTAAACACTAGGATCAATTTGATGCTTGATAATTGTTTTGAGATATAAAGGTAGTAATGCTAGGGTCATGCTAGAGTACAATTATGAAATTGAGAAATACTTGTGTTGAAGTTGGCAAGTCCCGTAGCATGCACGTATGGTAAAAGTTGTGTGACAAATTTGTTGCATGAGGTGTTCTTTTGATTGTCTTCCTTATGAGTGGCAGTCGGGGACGAGCAATGGTCTTTTCCTGCCAATCTATCCCTCTAGGGGCATGCATAGTAGTACTTTGCTTCGAGGGCTAAGTAGATTTTGCAATAAGTATATGAGTTCTTTATGACTAATGTGAGTCCATGGATATACGCACACTCATCCTTCCACTATGCTAGCCTCTATTTTACCGCACAATTTTTGCCGGTATCATGAACCCATTATTTACCTTCCTCAAAACAGCCACCATACCTACCTACTATGGCATTTCCATAGCCATTCCGAGATATATCGCCATGCAACTTTCCACCGTTCCGTTTATTATGACACGTTCCATCATTGTCATATTGCTCTTTGCATGATCATGTAGTTGACATCGTATTTGTGGCAAAGCCACCTTCATAATTTTCATACATGTCACTCTTGATTCATTGCATATCCCGGTACACCGCCGGAGGCATTCATATAGAGTCATATCTTGTTCTAGCTTTGAGTTGTAATTCTTGAGTTGTAAATCAATAAAAGTGTGATGATCTTCATTATTAGAGCATTGTTCCAGTGAGGAAAGGATGATGAAGACTATAAGTCGGGATGAGATTTCGGACTTTATAAAAATAAAAGAGGCCAAAGAAGCCCACCAAAAAGAAAGAAAAAAAGAGAAAGAAAAAAAGAAAAAAAAGAAAAGGAAAGAAAATAAAGAAAATAAAGAAAAGGAATGAAAATAAAGAAAATAAAAAAATAAAATGAGAGAAAAAGAGAGAAGGGACAATTGCTACTATCTCTTTTCCACACTTGTGCTTCAAAATAGCACCATGATCTTCATGATAGAGAGTCTCCTATGTTGTGACTTTCATATACTAGTGGGAATTTTTCATTATAGAACTTGGCTTGTATATTCCAATGATGGGCTTCCTCAAAATGCCTTAGGTCTTCGTGAGAAAGCAAGTTGGATGCACACCCACTTAGTTTCTTTTGTTGAGCTTTCATACATTTATATCTCTAATGCATCCGTTGCATGGCAATCCCTACTCACTCACATTGATATCTATTAATGCGCATCTCCATAGCCCGTTGATATGCCTAGTTGATGTGAGACTATCTTCTCCCTTTTTGACCTTACAACCACCACCATAGACCACCATAGTGCTTTGTCCATGGCTTGCACTCATGTATTGAGTAAGAGTTGAAAAAAGCTGAAGCGCGTTAAAAAGTATGAACCAATTGCTCGGCTCGTCATCGGGGTTGTACATGATGGGAGTATTTTGTGCAATGAAAATGAAGCATGGCCTAACTATATGATTTTGTAGGGATAAGCTTTCTTTGGCTATGCTATTTTGATAGGACATGATTATTTGTTAGTATGCTTCAAAGTATTATCATTTTTATGTTTTATAAGCTTTTATCTTGAATCATTTGGATCTGAACATTCATTCCACAATAAAGAAAATTACATTGAGAATTATGCTAGGTAGCATTCCACATCAAAAATTCTATTTTTTATCATTTACCTACTCGAGGACGAGCGGGAATAAAGCTTGGGGATGCTTGATACGTCTCCTATGTATCTATAATTTTTGATTGTTCCATGATATTATATTACCTGTTTTGGATGTCTATGGGCTTTATTTTAGACATCTATCATTTTTGGGACTAACCTACTAACCGGAGGCCCAGCCCGTATTGCTGTTTTTTTGCCTATTTCAGTATTTCGAAGAAAAGGAATATCGAATGGAGTCCAAACGCAATGAAACCTTCGGGAGCGTGATTTTTGGAATGAACGTGATCCGGAGAACTTGGAGTGCAAGCCAAGAAGCAGCTGAGGCGGCCACGAGATAGGAGGGCGCGCCCACCCCTCCTGGGCGCGCCCCCTATCTGGTGGACCCCTCGGGCGGCCACCGATGTACTTCTTCCTCCTATATAAGCCTACATACCCCGAAAACATCCAGGAAGCCACCGAAGAAATATTTCCTCCACCGTAACCTTCTATATCCGCGAGATCCCATCTTGGAGCCATCGCCGGTGTTATGTCGGAGGGGGAATCCACCATGGAGGGCTTCTACATCAACACCATAGCCCCTCCAATGAGTTGTGAGTAGTTTACCACAGACCTTTGGGTCCATATTTATTAGCTAGATGGCTTCTTCTCTCTTTTTGGATCTCAATACAATGTTCTCCCCCTCTCTTGTGGAGATCTATTCGATGTAATATCTTTTTGCAGTGTGTTTGTCGAGATCCGATGAATTGTGGGTTTATGATCAAGTTTATCTATGAATAATAATTGAATCTTCTCTGAATTCTTTTATGTATGATTGAGTAATCTTTGCAAGTCTCTTCAAATTATCGGTTTGGTTTGGCCTACTAGATTGATCTTTCTTGCCATGGGAAAATTGCTTAGCTTTGGGTTCAATCTTGCGGTGTTCTTACCCAGTGATAGAAAGGGTTGCAAGACACGTATTGTATTGTTGCCATCGAGGATAAAAAGATGGGGTTTATATCATATTGCTTGAGTTTATCCCTCTACATCATGTCATCTTTCTTAATGCGTTACTCTGTTCTTATGAACTTAATACTCTAGATGCATGCTGGATAGCGGTCGATGTGTGGAGTAATAGTAGTAGATGCAGGCAGGAGTCGGTCTACTTGTCATGGACGTGATGCCTATATACATGATCATGCCTAGATAACATCATAATTATTCGCTTTTCTATCAAATGCTCGATAGTAATTTGTTCACCCACCGTAATACTTATGCTATCTTGAGAGAAGCCTCTAGTGAAACCTATGGCCCCCGGGTCTATTCTTTATCATATAAGCTTTCAATCTACTTTTATTTGCATATGTACTTTCTGCATCTATATCACAAAATACCAAAAATATATTTATCTTATCATATTATCTCTATCAGATCTCACTTTCGCAAGTGGCCGTGAAGGGATTGACAACCCCTTTATCACGTTGGTTGCGAGTTCTTTGTTTGTTTGTGTAGGTTCGTGGGACTTGTGAAGAGCCTCCTACTGGATTGATACCTTGGTTCTCAAAAACTGAGGGTAATATTTACGCTACTGTGTTGCATCACCCTTTCCTCCTCAAGGAAAACCAACACAAGCTCAAGACGTAGCACTGGCCAGGTGCGAGAGATAGCTAGCTAGAGAACGGCGCGAATCGTGCCCAGTTTGAACCGGGGCGAAGGTGTCGGTGAAGTCCACGCCAGCATGCTGTCGGAAGTCGCGCACCACCCAACGTGCCTTATTACGCTCGAGGGAACCGTTGGGGCGAGTCTTGTGGCGGAAAACCCACTTGCTAGTGATAACATTGCCACGGTGAGGCCACGATACAAACTGCCACGTACGGTTACGCTGCAGGGCATCGAACTCCTCACGCATCGCAGCCAGTTTGGATCCCGCAGGGCTGCGCGAGCCGAGGTGGGTAGCGGAGACGGGGCCGAGGAAGACGCGTCACATGCGTACTCGTGGAGGTGTAGCTCGTGCTAGGACGAAACGTCCCGATCCGAGCCCGAGTGAGCACACTGGTGAGGGGTGTGATACGTCCATTTTGTATGATGCTTTTATATCAATATTTAGTGCATTATGGGCTGTTATTACACATTATATATCAATACTTATGGCTATTCTATCTTATTTTGTAAGGTTTACCATGAAGAGGGGGAATGCCGGCAGCTGGAATTCTGGCTGAAAAGGGAGCAAATATTGGAAACCTATTCTGCACTGCTCCAAAAGACCTGAAACTCCACCAAACCTATTTTGGATTTAATAAGAATTATTGAGCGGAAAAAATACCTCAGGGGGCCCACACCCTGTCCAGGACGGTGGGGGGCGCGCCCACCCCTACTGGGCGCGCCCCCCTGTCTCCTGGCCCCCCTGGTGGCCTCCCGTTGTCCCTCTTTCGCTATATGAAAGGTTTTATCCTGGAAAAAATCGAGGGCAAGCTTACGAGATGAAACTCCACCACCACGAGGCGGAACCTTGGCGGAACCAATCTAGAGCTCCGGTAGAGCTGTTCTGTCGGGGACACTTCCCTCCGGGAGGGGGAAATCATCACCATCGTCATCACCAACGATCCTCTCATCGGGAGGGGGTCAATCTCCATCAACATCTTCATCAGCACCATCTCCGCTCAAACCCTAGTTCGTCTCTTGTATCCAATCTTTTATCCTAAACCACAAATTGGTACCTGTGGGTTTCTAGTAGTGTTGATTACTCCTTGTAGTTGATACTTATTGGTTTACTTGGTGGAAGATCATCTGTTCAGATCCTTAATGCTTATTATTACACTTCTGATTATGAACATGAATATGCTTTTTGAGTAGTTACATTTGTTCCTAAGGACATGCATGGGTGAAGTCTTGCTATTAGTAGTCATGTGAATTTGGTATTCGTTCGATATTTTGATAAGATGTGTGTTGTATTTCCTCTAGTGGTGTTATGTGAACGTCGACTACATGACACTTCATTTGGGCCTAGAGGAAGGCATTGGGAAGTAATAAGTAGATGATCGGTTGCTAGCACTACAAAAAAAAGACACATCCGTGACATTTTGGGCCGAACGAAAAAAATTCTGTCATACATATGACACTTCTATGACGATAATTGTGACAAAACCCGGTATCATCATAGATGTGGTGGGCTCCTACTTCTATGACAAAAAATCAAGACATAAAATGGGCTTTTCGTCCTGGGCGGGCCGGAGACGCAGCTGCATGACATTCTTTGGGCCGTCCATGACGGAAAAAACCGTGGTAGAAGCGAGGGGGGCGGGAATTTCGGGGAGTTGCCGGTTATGGTGGGAGGTCGGGGGTGGAGCGATGCGCGTTTCTCTCGGACGTACGCGTGTGTGTGCGAGGCGTTGGCTCTAACTGAAGCCGAGCGAGGCGTTGGGCTCTAACTGAACCCGAGCGATTGCACTACAGGCTACGCGTTACTGAACCCGAGCGATCGATCGATGGCTGTTAACTGAACCCGATGGAGCGATTCCTTCGCTACTGCTGCTAACTGAAGCC
>NC_041389.1:700709846-700755621 GCF_002162155.2 Triticum dicoccoides | reverse complement strand
TGAACAGTAGATGGTGGAGGGGTGGCCGTGGAGGGGTGGTTGAACAGGACCCCGTGGTGTGGAGGGCTGGATGAACAGTAGACGGTGGAGGGGTGTCCGTGGAGGGGTGGTTGAACAGTAGCCGATGGAGTAGCGCGCGGTGGAGGATGGATGAACAGGAGCCCATGGAGGCTGGAGGAGGTCGACGGTGGAGATTAACAGTATCCCGTGAAGTCCCGTTTTGCGGTACGCCACACCCCTCCCCCCCCATTTTGACCGTAGCGCTCCAACACAAGTCCGTTTCATCCGTTTTGCGGTACGCCACACCCCTCCCGATGAACAGGACCCCCGTTTCGACCGGAGGAGGTCTGTTTCGTCCGTTTTGCGGTACGCCACACCCCTCCCGATCAACAGGACCCCCGTTTCGACTGTAGGAGGTCCGTTTCCTCCGTTTTGCGATACGCCAGGCCCCTCCCGATCAACAGGACCCCGTTTCGAACGTGGCCGGTCGAACACAAGGCCGTTTCCTCCGTTGTGCGGTACGCCAGGCCTCGTTTCCATCGCCTGTTCCGTCCAAGCCCTCCCGATGAACACGACCACGCATTCCGTTCCGACCCAGCCGGTTGGCTCCCCATGAACACGACGATGACGCTATTTCTCTGTTCCGACCCAGCCATGTACGTATGCGCGATAGGCGTGAGAGACCCTGCCCGTATGTATGTACGTGGCCGTATTTTCTTTCTTGCACCCTCGCCGTTGTACGTACGTGTACATGCTACGTGCGCGCCTCTACTACGACACGTGCGCGCCTCTATATCTACGACACGTGCGCGGCTCTACATCGACCACTATGTACGTACACATTCGCGACCAGAATGACAATGCTACGTACGCTTCGACCAGGTGGGTCCCGACTGTCAGGCACTTCCTTGCGTGCGAAGATGTAGCTGGTGGGTCCCAGCAGTCAGGGGGGCGAATCGTTTTTTTGCCCGGACGCACTTCCTTGCGTGCGAAGATGTAGCTGGTGGGTCCCAGCAGTCAGGCGGCGAATCGTTTTTTCGTGAAATACGATGGCCCGTCCGGTGGGTCCCCACTGTCAGGTGGAGGAATCATTATTTTGCGCGTAATAAGGAGGCACTTCCTTGCGGCGGCCGTGGACCCAGCTGTCAGCCTCTCCACGTACAGTCCATGTCCGATGGAAGTCATTCCTTGACCACGTTGACCATGCCGTGCCGAGAGCACCACGACGGTGGACGACGGCGAGGCCTAGGAAGGGGACGACTCGGAGCCGGGGAAGACGCAGCAGTGGATGCCCATGCGAAGAGGAGTACGAGGGTTCACTGGTTTGACTGCGGTGTGAGGCTGCTGTCGCCGCAGAATAACAGGGGGTGTGGGTGAGTAGAGGGATTGCCTGGACAACAGTGGGAGTAGTAGGGGGCGGTGAGGCCTCCGCGGCATCACAACCGGCCACGGGAGGCAGGAGCACACGGCACAACCGGCGCTGGTTTGGGCGGCTGGAGCAAGAAGACCAGAGGTTGAACAAGAACTACGGCCGTTGGATGAACATCATACGGTAACAGGAGCTAGAATCGTTCATATTGACTAAGTTGACAAAGCCCTCCGTCCCCGTCAACTTGGTAGGCCCACAAGTCAGCCTCCCACTATGCTGGGTTCCAGCTGGCAGGGGGAGTATTCATTTTTTTGTGCATAATAAGGAGGCACTTCCTTGCGTGCGAAGATAGCTGGTGGGTCCGACATGTTAGCTGGGGGCATGTTTTTTTCGCAAAATACAGAAGCCCTTCCGGTGGGTCCCAGATGTCAGGTGGAGGAATAATTATTTTGCGCGTAATAATGAGACACTTCCTTGTTGCGGCCGTGGACCCAGCTGTCAGCCTCTCCACGTACAGTCCACGTCCGATGGAAGCCGTTCCTTGAGCACGTTGACCACGCCGCGCCGAGAGCACTAGGGCGATGGACGACGGCGAGGCCTAGGAAGGGAACGGCACGGAGGCAGGGAAGACTCGACAGTTGTTTCCCACGCGGAGGGGAGTACGACTGTACGAGGGTTTACTGGTTCGTCTCCCTCGCCGGAGAATAACAGCAGGTGTGGCCGTGTGGGAGGAGGGAGCAGGCAGTCCCGCTGGCGCTTGTTTGAATGGCTGGAGCAGGAAGAGCAGAGATTGAAGAAGTACGACGGTCGTTGGATGGACATCGTACGGTCAATGGAGCTAGAATCGTTCATATTGACTAAGTTGACAAAGCCCTATGTCCCCATCAACTTAGTAGGCCCACAAGTCAGCCTCCCACCATGGTGGGTCCCAGCTAGCAGGGGGATTATTCATTTTTCTGTGCATAATAAGGGGGCACTTCCGGTGGGTCCGAGCTGACAGCGGGGGGAATGTTTTTTTCGCGAAATACGGTGGTCCGTCCGGTGGGTCCCAGCAGTCAGGGGCAAACATTTTTTTTCGCGAAATACGGTGGCCCGTCTGGGGGTCACAACAGTCAGGGGGGAAACGTTTTTTCCATGAAATACTGGTGGCCCGTCCGGTGGGTCCCTGCTGTCAGGTGGAGGAATAATTATTTTGCGTGTAATAAGGAGGCACTTCCTTGCAGCTACCGTGGACCCAGCTGTCAGCCTCTCCACGTACAGTACTCTTCCGATGGAAGTCGGTCGTTGACCACATTGACCACGCCGCGCCAAGAGCACCAGGACGGTGAACGACGGCGAGGCCTAGGAAGGGGACGACGTGGATCCGGGGAAGACGCGACAGTGGATGCCCAGGCGGAGAGGAGTATGAGGGTTCACTGGTTCGGCTGCGGTGTGAGGCTGCGTCGCTGCAGAATAACAGGAGGAGTGTGTGAGTAGAGGGATGGCCTGGCCAGCAGTGGGAGTAGTATGGGGTCAGTGAGGCCTCAGCGGCAGCACAGCAGGCCACGGGAGGCAGGAGCATGCGGCACGACCGGTGCTGCTTTGGGCGGCTGGGGCAAGAAGACCAGAGGTTGAAGAAGCACTACGGCCGTTGGATGGACATCCTTGACCACGTCGCACCGAGAGCACCAGGGCGGTGGACTACGGTGAGGCCTCGAAGGGAACGACAGGGAGCCGGCGAAGATCCGGCAGTGGCTGCCCACGCGGTGGAGAGTACGAGGGTTGACTGGTTCGGCTGCCGACGCCGGAAAATAACAGGAGGTGTGGGTGAGTAGAGGGATAGATAGGCCAGGGATGCGAGTATGATGGGGTCGTGAGGCCTGCCCGGCAGCACTGCCGGCCACGGGAGGCGGGAGCAGGCGGTTCCGACGGTGCTGGTTTGGGCGGCTGGGGAAGGAAGATCAGAGACTGAAGAAGCACGATTGCCGTTAGATTGACATCTAATGGTCTGACACTGGTAGAGTCGATTGTTGACTAAGTTTCTTTTTTAAGAAACCTTGTGTACGCATGAACTTAGTAGGCCCACAAGTCAGCTTCCAAATCTGTGGCAGACAACATAAAGCCCATTTGCTATTTTTTACAATTTGCAGCCCATTTGCTATTTTCTACAGTCTGTAGCCCATTTGCTAATTCTTAAGTAATTTATTACAGCCCATTTTCTACCCAGGACCATGGTCAAAAAGTTCAACCTTATTTTGCATATTTCGGTGGAGTCCAAATTGTTGTAATCCCGAAATGATAAACATTTTTTTAAGAACTTATTGATTTGCCAAAAAAATCGTTTTGTTTTTGTAAGCAAATAAGACGTGGGACAATTGAGTTGGTTTAAGGGAAAACCAGTGGTAAAAAATCAGCGCTGGGTGGGAAAAAACAACAAAAATAAGGATGTAAATATGAAAAGGGAATTTTATGTGTTTTCAATATAATGATACGTGTATATGAACTAGTAAAACTATAGGTAGAGATTAGAAAACGGATGTAGGACATGCGTTTCAAGAGGAAAATAGAACTGGGTTGTGTGTTTGATTCAGTAACAAAACTGCCTGCGGATGTTGTAAGACAAAATATAACTAACACTGGCGGGCCAGAGGCCAGTAGATACCTGCTGGATCTTTGTGCCCCGTTGTCGTCATGGGCTGGGCCTGTTAAAAACAAAACCAACCCTGGTCAGTCTACAGCCCAGTTGAAACTTGCTCGACCTGAAAAAACAATATACGTGCTCAATAAACGAGAGAATTCTTCAAGCACAGACTGATAACTCGGACACAGCACGGATATTGTTTTTTTATCGTGATAATAAGTACATGCACTTGTTTCAACAAAACTGCAGAACTGGGAATTCGAACGGCGGGTGCTTATGCTACCCATCAAATAAAAATCAGGTTCCTGAGAATTCGTTTCGAAACAAATGATTCAGCTTTATATCCACGTCGACCCTCGGCATGATGGTTGGAATCAAATGCAAGTTCATACCAAAAGATCATTAACAACAATACCAACTTGCGGACGACAAGGTAGTACAACTACCAATACCAAACTACTCCTGGCCCTAGTGTTCGTCTGGTAGAAAATCTTGAAGAGGACCAGCTCCCGCTCCTTCTCTTGCTCCAGGTCCCCGATGTGGTACTGGTGCATCACCCAGTTGGTCCTCTGCTGGTCGAAGTTCTTGTTGGTGTGCAGCACCAGAACCTTTTTTGCTGCCCGTCTGCCGGCCGTTGACCATCACAAGCAAGGTATTGCCGATCTTGTGCCACATCGCGTGCGTGCCGCACTCCAACTTTATCTTGTGACGCGTCCACGTGCCCCTTTTGAATGCCCTGGAATTGTGCTGGAAGAAATGCTTCCTTAGGCCACTCAGTGTGATACCTGCAGTATTGTGGAATACAGGTTTTAGTGTACCTAGTTGGCATTTTCATAACATCTTTGGCATGTTGCAGTCACTTGTTTCACTTTTTATTAACTGTCAAATTGTAATTGTTTCACCAGGTCTGCGTCTAAAAAAATAGAGCTATAAACAAAGGAATATGTTTGTCCAAGTAGACGGCCAATCGGTGTCTTAACTGGAAGTTTCTCAGGTTGGGTGTAGCATATGCCGTACTCGCTGTCGATGGTTAGTATGAACAAATCGATGAGAGACTGAAATCTTGTGCTGTCAACACTCACTTTGGCCTCAAGGTGCTCGATCAGCTCCTGATCCGTGGGATCGAACTTGACGCCAGCCGGCAGCACCGGCCAATCCTTCTTCGACTTGCATTGGTAATTCCAGTTATATGGTACTCAATGTATGACCAATCGACTATTTTAAGTGAATGATGAAAGATTCCGACAGAGTAAAAACTCGTGCTTCTTCGACAGTTGTACGAGAGTAATTCCATGCCGTTTTGCAAGGGCGCTTGTAAAAACTCTAAACTCTATTCTCCTCTTATTTAATGGATGAGGCAAATCTTTTGCCTCCGTTTCGAAAAAAAAGATTTTGACAGATAAGTGGTACTCCAAATCTGAAGTCCGGAATACCCTAACACGCCGCCGGGATTCTTGTGTCACCTCACGTGCAGCGTGTTGTCACGTCAATTCAATGTGTGGACATGATGAATAATTTGACCGACGTATACTAGTACTGCTACTGTACTACTTACTAGTCGTATTTAGTGTCACAATTTATACATAGGTTTAACTAACAAGTACGCACTTGAAGCCTAACTGATATATATGTATATATATGGCTTCTGCGCAGCTTCTCCATCATCATTATCAGTACATCCTACGCAGGTGAGTTAGGATGCACTTGATCCCAGGAAGGTATCTATCCTTCAAACCAGAGAAGTGCTTCAAACTAACAACAATACATAATATCCAACAAAAGAGGGTCGTGCTACAGCAGCAGAATACATGGCTCAGTCTAGATATCATCATGAATCAAGTTGTGCATATTTGCTGTTGGCATGAACCACATTGCCGCATGTCAGGTTTGCAAAAGCCATCCATCGCTTGGAAGCTTGATGCCTTTCACACACTGAAGATTACCTGGCAATAAGCCGTGTTGACGAATCTCTGGATATGGTGATTCATGAAACCCATGGTATGATGTGTAAACACAGCCCCCCCCCTCACGAATGGAACTTGCATAGTACAGTAATCATCGCCGGTCATATGATCGATGATTGGTTGGATGATCGGATAATTGAGCCCGAGGAACAAGGAGTGGTTGCCGAGGCTGTAAACCCGTCTCCAGTTGAATACGCCTGGCCCAACGGAGCTGGGATCTTTCTCGAACAGGAAGCAACCATAGCCATCAATGTCACGAACGCCCCACACATTGTACTGCATGTGGTTTGATGTAATGGTTTGGTCAATTTGGTATGTGCGAATGAGCATCAAATGACCGTCGTCAGCTGAACGAGCGATAAACCAACACCCATCGGCTGGTATGATTCCAGATCCTGGAATCATGAAGGCCAGTGCATTTGCGTCTGCTGCAACAATTCAAATTGGAGACCAAAATGACAAAAATAAACAATCATATTCAGAGTATGTGTGGAATTAAGATTATTATAATAGTGACACATATCATAGACAGAGAATAGCAATGCCGTGGTCATAATCATACCGCAAGTTAAAAAAATAAGCCAATGGCTTTCATATTCTAGCAACATGTCATGGTTCAAACATCATGTAACAATGAGAGGAAAACAGCTATGACAGGGCCTACTCATATTCTACCATAGCACTTACTACTACTATTCTCATATCAACTCTAAGCAATAACATGCGTTGTTATAAAAATCTAGTAAACGAGAGTAACATATAGCAATCATGATGTTATGCTCATAATATGTATTCTAACAATCATTAGATGCCAATTGTTCTCATATCAACTCTAACAATAACATGTGTGGTGATAAAAATCTAGGAAATGAGAGGAACATATAGCAATGATGTGGTTATAGACATGCTATGCATTCTAAATTTGTAACAAATGAACAGGAAGTCGTATTCATAAGGTAAATATGAGATGATATAGAAAATTACACGACGATAGATTCCACTAGTATAGGCAGCCAATCTGTGCGTCGACCGCGTAAACGATGCCATCGTGCACTATAGCATCAGACAGAAATGTTGCCTCAACATGATTGATGATGAGCCATAACCATGTATGGCGACCGGATTCCAGATAGACTAATCCCATGTTGAACAAGGCAATGAGCTTGTAATCCATGTAGTCTTCTGATGGTGTGGGCACTTCGCAGATTACAACTTTCTGCAAACAGAGGTCGAGCCAAAAGCTTGACGCGTCTCGTGCGTAGTAGGCAGGAGTGTCCGGCGGGCCGCGAGGCTCGATGTTGGCGGTATCCAACAATGAAAGGGTGATCTCTCGCTGGATGTAGATATCCACGAGACACCACGAACTACCGGTGTGGTGGATGAGGACAATCTAGTTGGCCTTCATGCCCGCCCGGTAGTGGCCGTGCATGAAGGACAGGTGGACGGGTAGTGGTAGCATGTCGAGGGGCACCACGGCAACCTCGGTAGGATCGTCAAGTCGGTGTCTGGGCCACCTAGTCTTGCAGCGGTGAGGACGTCGGAGCGGCGTGCGATTTCTCCTAGAGGATCGTCGTCCAAGGTTTCCCAGCCCCGACGAGGAGGAGAACCGCCTGGCGAATCCATGGGAGCAGCGACGAACTGCCTTCTCTTTGGGGGGGGGGGACTAGCGAGGAGGAGATAAGAGCGTAGTAACCGCAAGCCTCGTCCCTTCCAACTGTAGATCGTTCCTCAGCGAAGGGGTGAGGCTATTATTTACTACTAGTACTAGCATTATGGAACGTTATGGGATTGCATTATACTGTAAATAATAGCACTAGTAAGAAATTTTTGGCACTAGGTAGTAGTTTTTGGCGTGGATTAAAAAATTTTGGGTATGTTTTTGCCATTTTTTGTACACGCCAACTAGTGTCAAAAAACGTCTTACATTATGTGACGGAAGAGTACGTACTCGTACTGTAGCAGTACCAGTACTACTTTTCTCAACTACGAGTATTAGTGCGATGTACTGTACTTCTAGTCTAGTCTAGTCTAGTATAGTGCACCAGTTTTGAACTCTTGAATCTCAGGGCCAAGGAGCTACAGTTGGAAGTGGAGGGTACTACTGTTCTGTAGAACCATTGTTGTACTATCAATGCAGGGGAAGTACACCTGCGTAGTGGCCTAGTGGGTACTCTCGGTGCTATATTCAGTCGCTCCTCTCACGTAGGAGTAGCTGGCCTACTCAGCCGCTCCTCTCACGCACACACTAGCAGCCTGTTTATCAGCGACGGCTACTGCGGTCTGCGGGGGCATAACATTTGAGTTATTTGATACAGCGAGACTAGGCTTTTCGCTTCAATTTGTGGAGGTGTAATGGATCTCGTCTAACTTTGTTAGTAGTTCCTTCTTTATGAATGAGATGAAGCAAAGCTTTTGCCTCCGTTTCAAAAAAAACACGTCAAGAGGAATTTCTTTTATAGTAGAGCCGATAATGGAGTGAAGTCCATGCGTGCAACGCCACAAGCTACAGAGTACTAGTAGTACAACACTTTACATAGAGTACAGAACCATATTGCACAGTTCCCAATGCCCTGCCAGGCTTTTCCGGCTCCTCGGGCTTAATTGGGAGGCGCTAGTTTAAATATGCTACTACTAGCTGATGAGGAAGCTGCAAGCGAGGTGCGGCTAGGGCGAGCACGCGAGCCACGGGATGCTGGAAAGGAAAACCCGTTCACGTGGCTAGGCTGTCCAGTGCACCCAGATTGTGGGGCCGCACGTCCGTTTGACTTCAGAACTCAAACTACCCGTGTACTAGTACTATTTTTAAAAAAAGGCCGCCGTGCGTTCGGCCGGGATCGAACCCACAAAAAAAGGTATACACTCCTGCGACCACTAGTAATACTCGTTGGAGTACAACGCAACCTAGAATCGCCTTTTGTCGCTAGTAGTACGCACATTGTTCCTTACAAGAAACCCCTAATAATGCAAGAAACCACTAAAATGCCAAGAAACTACTACCACTTGCATACGTGGCAGACTTAAGATAAGACTACCTTATCAACCATTGTACATGCTCTTACCAACCAAAATCCTCGAGTGACCTCCTACCTCCGGCCCGTCCACCTAGTCATCCTCGGCCATGGGACGCAGCTACCGCCGCCGGCAGAAGGCGAGGTCAAAACCGCCGGCGGTGCGGAGCCCATGTTGCGGCAGCCCGGATGCCAGCTCCGTCCGGCGCTCATGGCTGCTAGCTAGCCAAGATAGCTCCGTCCAGCTGCTTGTCTGCAAGGTTTGCTAGCTAGATTGGCACGGCAGCGCAGCGGCTTGCTCGCGTGCGCCGCGCTCAGGCCAGCCATCTGGCTCGAGCGAAGGCCAGCGCGGCGGCTTGCTCGCTCGTGAGTCACGCTCGGTCCAGCCTGCCAACCCGTGCGGAGGCCAGCGCGGTGGCCAACTCGCTCATCACCGGCGCCACCGACGAACACGTATCAGTACTGTTTGAAGTAATGTTCAGGAAAAATAATGATTTGAGGGGGAATAACAGGATAGAAGGTCAGATGTGGGTCCCTCGTGTCAACGGTCAAACAAAATGTGTTGGTTTAAGCTGCCTCGTCAGCACGGACGTGTGGGCCAACCCAGTCATAAATGGGTTTAAACGAACCTAATCGGTAGGAGTACTAGGTAGTACTAGAAGTTTTTGGCGTGGATTAAGAAATTTTTGGTATGTTTTTGCTATTTTTTGTACAATAGATTCTTCCTAGGGCTGGTTGAAAGTGGTAGTTTTTTGTTAAATACTCTACATATTGTAAGTAGGAGTGAAAGTTAAGCTTTGGAAGCCAATAAGCAAGGCTAGTTACATAGTGCATATGTGTACATGATTGAAAGTAAATATCAACCATGAGTGACTAATATCTTGATGGAAAACTTGAAACTATGGAATACTGGAAAAAAATACATGGTTGGAAATACTAGCAATGTTCATGTCCGTTGCAACGAATCATAATTAGAATAATACTTATTCACAAACTTGGTACAAAACACCCTAATTTTGATATACATATGTATATTATGTTTCAATTATAATATATTCCTTGGGCTGTTTTGGTGAGGTCAGGGAGGGATGTGGTTGGTTTTAAGATACTAATTATGTGTTTTGCTGCAAATTGGTAGACAAGTGGGATGTTGGTGAGAAAAGGCAAGAACTTACCTCACAATCGTTAGATGTAGATCTAATGGTCAGAAACGACGGATGGCAGACACACCAGCATCACCAACTTAGTCTTGTGTAGGAGTACTAGCAAGATCCGTGCATTAACGGAACATCAAGATGCATTTTTTTATAAAATACTTGTTGTGATTGACCCTTGCGGGAGTAATACCACGTGTAAAAACTAATGATATCTCGATAAATATGAGATAAGGTGAAGAGGAGTTGGGTGTGGTGGTGGTTGTTGGTCGGACTGAGCGGAGGCATGGGGATTGACGACGCCAGCAGCGGGCACTAGGCCAGTTTGTTCCAGAGGCTTCCTTTCTTAATTGCTCAAGAATGAGGTTTGTTGGATATAAGGATGAACGAGGGAAGGCATTGTCTGTAAATGTGGAGAGGGGTGCTGGTATATTTTAGTTTAATTCCCATCCGTCAGATATAGATCAGACGGTCTATATTGCAAGATGGCACACGTACCATCATCACCAACTCGGTTTTTTATAAAAGAAGAAATATAAGTATGGAGATGCAAACGTATTATCGATACTTGCTTCCGTAAACTAGCATCTACATTCTATTCAACGCCTCGGCATGTGGGGCCTTAGCACAATGACTTCTCGACTGTGCAAAACAAAGATTTTCCCGTCGCCGACAAGGAGGGGGTGACGGCGGCGCGCTTTTTGGCTTGCTCTAGTCCTACTAGGTGGTCTAAGCACGTGTAGATTTATTCTTTTTCACGTCTCGTGTTCGCCGTACTGCCACGACTGTTGATGAGTAGACGGTAAGTTATTCACGGGGAAACCCTTGTTGAGCGTGTTTGCGAGAGAGAGAGAGAGAGAGAGAGAGAGAGAGAGACAGTGTGCGTGTGCGATATGTTAGAGACTGAGGCAATGATAACAGATTCTTTGTGTCTATGTGTGTGGAGGATAGAGAGAGACATGTACATGGGGCTTTGTGTTGTGTAACGTGGAGACACATATACATAATTAGAGAGTCAGTGTGTGAGATACACATGTGGACATGGGGAGAGATGAGGATCCAGATAAATGGGTGTTTGTGCGTGTCTGTGTGTGTTTGTGCACGCGTTTGTGTGTGACAGGGAGAGAGTGTATGTGGAGTAGAGAGACCACTGATGATGTAAACCTAGTATAAGGGAAGGGGGAATGGTGTGACATGTGTAGTAGCGAGATAGCACGGGTGCGGGCCGGGGGAGCAGACTATTTGGAAGAGACATCGTGTGTGTGTGGGAGAGGGGTGTGAGAGCGAGAGAAAGATAGAGCTAGCGACGAGAGAGAGAGAGAGAGAGAGAGAGAGAGAGAGAGGTGAGAGGGGTCATTTGTGTCCATAAATGGCGTATAGATAGGGAGACAATGTTGATGTTGTCCGAAATTGGCCTATGAACGGAGACGCAGGGGAAGCGAGTCATCGTGTGTGTGATAGGGACTTCATGAGAGATCTAGAATAGATGTTGTAGAGAACAATGTGCGAAATCGAGAACGGTCAAAGAAATAAACATTATATTTCAGGTAACCCTATCAATGTAGAAACTAATATTATTGAAACTGTAACCCCGGAGGAATACATAAGGGACACTTTCCAGAACGTTTCAGACTCCGAAAAGGAATATGTATGTGGTACGGTAAGTAAACCGACTCCAAAACAATTCTAAAGGCAATTTTTATCAGTTTTGGAATATTTGAGAATTTTAGGAAGAAAGAAGTAGTCTGGGGAGGGCACGAGGCCTCCACGAGACTAGGGGGCGCGCCGACCCCTACTGGGCACGCCCCCCTGTCTTGTGGACACCTCGTGTGCCTCCCGGACTCTGTTTTTCTTGCACATTACGTATTTTGGTCGGTAAAAATTCATTATATAATCTGCAGAAAGTTTTGACCACCGTATCACGCAAATATCCTCTGTTTTCGTTTCGAGCTGTTCTCTGTTACAGATCTAGAGCACCATGGCGTCACCCTCCTTCGACAATGAAGACAAGGATGCTTGGCTATTGAAGATAGAGCTGAAAAGAGAAGAACCGGAAGATATCAACAAGGATGAAGGGATCAAGGAAGCCATGGAGGTTCAAGCCCCGGCAGTGAAAGAAGAAGACATCCCTCAACCTTTACCTAACCTCTTTACTCCAACTGAGATTGAAGCTTTTAAGATGACTGAGTTAGCTCGCATACAGAATAAGTATCTCACACAGGAGAATATTTTGTTGAAGGATCATATCGCTGGTCTCAAGGGCATTATCCGTAAGTTGGAGGAACTTTTATGCTCGATGTGCGATTATCCATCATCATCATCACCACCTCCATCACCTTCGAAGACATAATCATATGGGTATGGGCACTCACCTTAGCAACTACCAAGCTTGGGGGAGATGCCCCGGTATTGTATCACCATCACACTCGTATCTTTACCGTTTTGTTTAGTTCGATCCTTTTAGTAGTATCTTGATCTAGTACATTGAAGTTTTGATATCAAGTAGTTTTGAGTTTGCTTTGTGATCTCTTTTATGTAGTCGAGTCGGTGAGCTATCTATAATAAAGATTAGTGTTGAGTCAAGGGCTTTGCTTTCTTGCTATGATCTTGATAAAAATAAAGAATAAAAAGAATAAAAGAGTTCCTATGGATCTTATGGATAGTGATAACTTCACACATAGAAAGTATGAGGCATAAAACTTGTTGGGAGTTGATTTACATAGTTTTGGTCATCGTTGCAATTAATAGGAAGTAATAAGGAAAGAGAGGTTTCACATATAAATACACTATCTTGGACATCTTTTATAATTGTGAGCACTCATTAAGTATGACATGCTAAAAGAGTCGAGGTTGGACAAGGAAGACAACATAATGGTTTATGTTTCCTCACATATCAGTTAAAGTATATTGTCATTGACCTTCCGAACATGTTGAGCTTGCCTTTCCCCCTCATGCTAGCCAAATTCCTAGCACCAAGTAGAGATACTACTTGTGCTTCCAAATATCCTTAAACCCAGTTTTGCCATGAGTGTCCACCATATCTACCTATGGATTGAGTAAGATCCTTCAAGTAAGTTGTCATCGGTGCAAGCAATAAGAATTGCTCTCTAAATATGCATGACTTATTAGTGCGAAGAAAATAAGCTTTATACGATCTTGTTATGGAAGCAATAAAAGCGACGGATTGCATAATAAAGGTCCATACACAAGTGGCAATATAAAGTGACGTTCTTTCGTACTAAGATTTTGTGTATCCAACCGTAAAAGCGCATGACAACCTCTTCTTCCCTCTATGAAAGGCCTATCTTTTACTTTATGTTCTTACTTTATGCTTTTTACTTTACGCTTCAGTCAAGGTGACCTTCACCTTTCCCTTTTTCATTTTATCCTTTCGCAAGCTCCTCGTGTTTGAAAGATCATGATGTATATATCCGATTGGATGTTTGTTAGCATGGACTGTTATTGTTGACATCACCTAAAGGTGAATACGTTGGGAGGCAACACAATAAGCCCCTATCTTTCTCAGTGTCCGGCTGAAACTCTATAACCACAAGTATTGCGTGAGTGTTAGCAATTGTAGAAGATTATATGATAGTTGAGTATGTGGACTTGCCGAAAAGCTCTATTCTTGACTCTTTGTGATGTTACGATAAATTGCAATTGCTTCAATGTCTGAGATTATAGTTTGTTAGCTTCAATGAATTTTCTGAACCATGCTTGACATTGTGAATTGATTGTTACTTGATCATAAGAATTCATATGACAAAATCTATATATGTTGCTGTTATAAGAATGATCATGATGCCCTCATGTCCATATTTTCTTTTTATCGACACCTCTATCTCTAAACATGTGGACATATTTTTCGATTTCGGCTTCCGCTTGAGGACAAGCGAGGTCTAAGCTTGGGGGAGTTGATACGTCCATTTTGCATCATGCTTTTATATCAATATTTAGTGCATTATGGGCTGTTATTACACATTATATATCAATACTTATGGCTATTCTCTCTTATTTTGTAAGGTTCGCCATGAAAAGGGGGAATGCCGGCAGCTGGAATTCTGGCTGAAAAGGGAGCAAACATTGGAAACCTATTCTGCACTGCTCCAAAAGACCTGAAACTCCACGAAACCTATTTTTGGATTTAATGAGAATTATTGAGCGGAAGAAATACCTCAGGGGGCCCACACCCTGTCCAGGAGGGTGGGGGCACGCCCACCCCTACCGGGCGCGCCCCCTGTCTCCTGGGCCCCCTGGTAGCCTCCCGGTGTCCCTCTTCTGCTATATGAAGGGTTTTATCCTGGAAAAATCGGGGGCAAGCTTACGAGACGAAACTCCGCCGCCACGAGGCGGAACCTTGGCGGAACCAATCTAGAGCTCCGGTAGAGCTGTTCTGCCGGGGACACTTCCCTCCGGGAGGGGGAAATCATCACCATCATCATCACCAACGATCCTTTCATCGGGAGGGGGTCAATCTCCATCAACATCTTCATCAGCACCATCTCCTCTCAAACCCTAGTTCATCTCTTGTATCCAATCTTGTATCCTAAACCACAAATTGGTACCTGTGGGTTGCTAGTAGTGGTGATTACTCCTTGTAGTTGATACTTATTGGTTTACTTGGTGGAAGATCATATGTTCAGATCCTTAATGCATATTATTACACCTCTGATTATGAACATGAATATGCTTTGCTAGTAGTTACGTTTGTTCCTGAGGACATGGGTGAAGTCTTGCTATTAGTAGTCATGTGAATTTCGTATTCGTTCGATATTTTGATAAGATGTGTGTTGTCTTTCCTCTAGTGGTGTTATGTGAACATCGACTACATGACACCTCACCATTATTTGGGCCTAGAGGAAGGCATTGGGAAGTAATAAGTAGATGATGGGTTGCTAGAGTGACAGAAGCTTAAACCCTAGTTTATGCGTTGCTTTGTTAGGGGCTGATTTGGATCCATATGTTTCATGCTATGGTTAGGTTTACCTTAATACTTTTGTTGTAGTTGTGGATGCTTGCAATAGGGGTTAATCATAAGTGGGACGCTTGTCCAAGTAAGGGCAGTACCCAAGCACCGGTCCACCCACATATCAAATTATCAAAGTAACGAATGTGAATCATATGAGTGTGATGAAACTAGCTTGACGATAATTCCCATGTGTCCTCGGGAGCGCTTTTTTCAATATAAGAAATTGTCCAAGCTTATCCTTTGATACAAAAAGGACTGGGCCACCTTGCTGCACCTTATTTACTTTTATTATTTATTACTTGCTACAATTTATCTTATCACGAAACTATCTATTACCTACAATTTCAGCGCTTGGAGAGAAAACCTTACTGAAAACCGCTTATCATTTCCTTCTGCTCCTCGTTGGGTTCGACACTCTTACTTATCGAAAGGACTATGATAGATCTCCTACACTTGTGGATCATCAGGGTGCAGTCGCCGCCGGCGGAGCCGAAGTGGTGATCGGCGATGAGGAGGTCGAGCCGGTCTCCAATGATAGTGAGAGATCCGCGACAGCGCCCGGCGGGACTGAGTCAGATACTACGATGGTGGGGGCACCCGAGGGGGCGTCAGAGACCATGGTGGCAGGGGCGTCCGAGGAAGGGGCCTCACCTGAGGAGCCGGCCGCTTGAGGGGCGGCTGAACCCACGACGTCTTTGGGGATCTGGAGGGGGCGGCCAGGCTAGAGGGTGCGGGGTGTGTGGGAGGGGCCTGGGTCTGGGCGCTTCTCGATGAAGGGGGCGGCCCGTTGTAGGTGGTGGAGGGAGCGAGCTGCGCTGCGAGAGGCGCCGAAGGCTGCACGGGGAGGGACGGTACCTGCTGAAAAGTAAACACCATCTCATCAAAGTACACGTGCCGCGATGTATAAATGCGGTGGGACACTGGATCATAGCACCGGTAACCTTTGGCGTTGGGAGGTTAACCGAGAAAGATGCAAGGGACCGACCGGGGAGCGAGTTTGTGAGGAGTGGTGGACGTGGTGCTAGGATAACAAAGGCACCCGAAGATGTGAAGGCCATCATAAGAGGGGGCCGCACCAAAGAGGAGCTGGTGGGGAGCATAGTTCCAGCGAGGGTGGCCCGGGCGGATGTTAATGTGGAGGCTGGCGGTGGCGAGAACCGAGGAGGCACGTTGGAAGGGAAGAGGAACGTGCGGACGCAGTCATTAAGAGTGCGAATGACGCGCTCGGCGCGGTCATTTTGCTGGGACGTGTAAGGACAAGTGAGGCGAAAGATGGTGCCATGAGAAGCGAGGAGATTACCGACGGCGATGTTGTCAAACTCCTTTCTGTTGTTAGTTTGTAGTGCAAGGATAGGACGACCAAACTATGTGGTGACGTAGGAATAAACGATGGTGAGTTTGGTGAGAGCGTCGGACTTGCGACGGAGTGGAAACTTCCGCACATAATGAGAGAAATTATCCAATATCACCTAATAGTATGGGTAGCCCGTGTTGCTTGCAACCGGGGACGTCCAAACATCACTATGCAATAATTGAAACGGAAAAGTGGAAATGTGTGTAGACTCGCTAAAGAGAAGACGAACGTGCTTACCGAGATGGCATGCCGCACAAGTGTGGTTGTCAACCTTATTACATGAGAAGGAAAAACTCTGAAGAATATGACACAAAACTGAGGAGTTGGGATGACCAAGATGAGCGTGCCAAAGGTCGACGCTAGCGGCGAGGGCGGCTGGACGGGTGGAGGTGGTGGTAGAGGGATGCACCGGGTAGAGCTCGTCGGGGCTATCACATCAGTGGAGTACCATCCGTGTGTACGGGCATCCTTCATAGAAAAGCCAACATCGTCAAACTCGACAGTAATAGGATTCTCACGAGCAAGGCGACGAACAGATACAAGGTTTGTGACTAAGTCAGGAGAGACAAGAATATTAGATATGTCAATAGGAGTAGAAGTAGATGGAAACGACATATGACCCGACATGTGTAATGGTAAAGAGGAACCGTTACCAAAGGTGATGTGAGTGGGAGTATGAACGGGAGTGGAAGACGTAAGGTTACCAGGATGAAATGTCATATGAGCGGTGGCGCCCGAGTCCATGTACCAGTCACCGCCGCCATCGTAGTTGCTAGGTGGCGGAGCCGAGTGCAAGGTGGCGAGTAGGGCGGGATCCCACGGCGGCTGAACCAGGGGCGGGTAGGACCTGCCGTAAGGTGGCTCGGGAGCGGCGCCATAGCCGCCTGTGGACGGCGATGCAGGGAGGGCCGGGTAGGGGGCGGCGTAGGGTGCGGCGCCGGGCGCGGCGAGATTTTCCTGGTGGCTCGCTGGACGGGGCCCAAGGATGCCCGGGGCAGGTGGCCGGGGCACCGGCATCGAGTATGCGTGGACAACTCCTGTCCACGGGTTGGTGCCATAAGTCCACGACGGGGAGGGCTGTTGCTGATGAAGTGCCCCCCGTACTCCTGGTCGCCCCCGTGCGCCTGCTGCTTGCGCCCGCCCTGGCGGCGGTTGCCGCGCCGCCCGCCGCCTTGAGGCTGCTGTTAGGGAGCAGCGGGTGGGGTCGGAGTCGCGGGCGGGAGGGGATAATACCCCAGGGGCGCAGGGGGCGGCATCTGTTGCCGTGGCGCGGGTGGGACGGGTGGTGGTGGGGTGCCACGAGAGGTGCCGGCGGCGAGGGCGTGGTGCTGCACGCTCTTCTTCACCCCCTTCATCCGGCGCCCCTCCAACCGCAAGTACGCCACAAACTTGGGGAAGGAGGGCTCCGGCATCAAGGTGAGGTTGGCGGCGGCGTTGCCGAGGCCCTCGTTGAGGCTAGCGGTGAGCGTGCTTTGAAGGAGGTCGTCATCAATCCTGGCGCCGATGTCACGGAGCTCATCCGACAACGTCTTGAGGCGGCGGCAATAGTCATCAATGGACTATTCATCCTAATGACAGTCAAAAATTCCTGCTGCAGAAAGACGCAACATTGAAGGTTGTTGTCGGGTGAAGAGGCCATTGAGCTTGACCGATATGGCGCGTGCATCATCCCCATCAGTCACGACCGTGTGAATCAGGTCCTTGGAGATGGTGGTGAAGAACCACCGAATGAGCGTAGTGTCGATCGCGGTCATCTCGGAGTCGTCCACCATGGCGCGATAACCAGCAAGTATACAGATAGTTGTAGCCTCTTTCGATAAGTAAGAGTGTCGAACCCAACGAGGAGCTAAAGGTAGAACAAATACTCTCTCAAGTCCTATCGGCCACTGATACGACTCTACGCACGCTTGACGTTCGCTTTACCTAGAACAAGTATGAAACTAGAAGTACTTTGTAGGTGTGATAAGATAGGTTTGCAAGATAATAAAGAACACGTAAATATAAACTAGGGGCTGTTTAGATAGAGATGCAATAAAGTAAATATAGAGAGTGTGGAAAAGTGGTGGTAGGAGTTGTGAAATTGTCCCTAAGCAATTGACTATGTTACTAGACCGGTAATCACTATTGCAATTCTATTTGAGGGAGAGACATAAGCTAACATACTTTCTCTACTTGGATCATATGCACTTATGATTGGAACTCTAGCAAGCATCTGCAACTACTAAAGATTCATTAAGGTAAAACCCAACCATAGCATTAAAGCATCAAGTCCCCTTTATCCCATACGCAACAATCCCCTTACTCGGGTTTGTGTTTCAGTCACTCACGCAACCCACTATAAGCGAATCATGAACGCATTGCAACACCTTACAGCAGGAATCCCTCACGCTTGCGTGACACGGAGGGCACCATAGGACAGCACCAATAATAAAACATGCAACTCAAACCAATCGTAGCAATTCATCAATCACCGTTAGGACAACGGAAATCTACTCAGACATCATAGGATGGCAACACATCATTGGATTATAATATGAAGCATAAAGCACCATGTTCAAGTAGAGGGTACAGCATGATGCGGGAGAGTGGACCGCTGAATATAGATGGGGGAAGGTGATGGAGATGTTGCTGAAGATGGCGGAGGTGTTGGTGTAGATCGCGGTGATGATGATGGCCCCCCGGCGGCGTTCCGGCGCCACCGGAAGCAAGGGGGAGAGAGCCCCCCTTCTTATTCTTCTTACTTGACCTCCTCCCTAGATGGGAGAAGGGTTTTCCCTCTGGTCATTGGCTCCCATGGCGTGGGAGGGGCGAGAGCCCCTCCGTGATTGGATCTATCCCTCTGTTTCTGCGTTCTCAGATTCTACCCCTTCACTGTTTGTTAAATATCCGGAGATCCATAACTCCGATTGGGGTGAATCTTTCGCCCAGATTTTTCTCATAAAATTAGCTTTTTTGCGGCAAAAGAAGGGCATCAACCTACTTACGGGTGGCCCACGTGAGGGTCAGGCACGCCCAGGGGGTGGGCGCACCCCCTGTCTCGTGGCCACCTCGGACACCGTTTCGCGTTGATTCTTCCTCCGGAAAATCCCAAATATTCCAAAATAATTCTCAGTCCATTTTTATCCCGTTTGGACTCTGTTTGATATTGGTTTTCTGCGAAACATAAAACATGCAACAAACAGGAACTGGCACTGGGCACTGGATCAATATGTTAGTCCCAAAAATAGTATAAAAAGTTGCCAAAAGTATATGAAAGTTGAAGAATATTGGCATGGAACAATCAAAAATTATAGATACGACGGGGACGTATCAGTATCCCCAAGCTTAATTTCTGCTCGTCCTCGAGTAGGTAAATGATAAAAAAGATAATTTTTGATGTGGAATGCTACCTAGCATAATCTTGATCATATGTCTAATCATGGCATGAATATTAAGACACGAGTGATTCAAAGCAATAGTCTATCATTTGACATAAAAACGATAATACTTCAAGTGTACCAATAAAGCAATCATGTCTTTTCAAAACAACAAGGCCAAAGCAAGCTTATCCCTACAAAATCATACAGTTTGGCCATGCTTCATCTTCGTCACACAAAAATGCTCCCATCATGCACAACCCCGATGACGAGCCGAGCAATTGGTTCATACTTTTTAACGCGCTTCAGCTTTTTCAACCCTCACGCAATACATGAGCGCAAGCCATGGATATAGCACTATAGGTGGAATAGAATATAATGGTGGAGGTTTATATGGAGAAGGCAAAAAGGGAGAAAGTCTCACATCGACGCGGCTAATTAACGGGCTATGGAGATGCCCATCAATTGATGTCAATGCGAGGAGTAGGGATGCCATGCAACAGATGTACTAGAGCTATAAGTGTATGAAAGCTCAAACTGAAAACTAAGTGGGTGTGCATCCAACTTGCTTGCTCATGAAGACCTAGGGCATTTGAGGAAGCCCATCGTTGGAATATACAAGCCAAGTTCTATAATGAAAAATTCCCACTAGTATATGGAAGTGACAACATAAGAGATTCTCTATACGAAGAACATGGCGCTACTTTGAAGCACAAGTGTGGAAAAAGGATAGTAACATTGCCCCTTTGTTTTTTCTTTTTTTCATTTTTTTCTTTTTTTTCCTTTTTTGGTGGGCTTCTTTGGCCCCCTTTTTTTATTTAGGCTTCTTTGGCCTTTCCTTTTTATTTATTTTTTTCCTTTTTCTTTCTTTTTTCTTGGGGCAATGCTCTATAATGATGATCATCACACTTTTATTTACTTACAACTCAATATTACAACTCGATACTAGAACAAAGATATGACTCTATATGAATGCCTCCGACAGTGTACCGGGATGTGCAATGATCGAGCGTAGAAATGACATCAAAAGCCATGAAAACATCATGCTAGCTATCTTACGATCATGCGAGGCAATACGACAATGAATGCTCAAGTCATGTATATGATGATGATGGAGGTTGCATGGCAATATATCTCGGAATGGCTATGGAAATGCCATAATAGGTAGGTATGGTGGCTGTTTTGAGGAAGATATATTGAGGCTTATGTGTGATAGAGCGTATCATATCACGGGGTTTGGATGCACCGCGAAGTTTGCACCAACTCTCGAGGTGAGAAAGGGCAATGCACGGTACCGAAGAGGCTAGCAATGATTGCAAGGTAAAAGTGCGTATAATCCATGGACTCACATTAGTCATAAAGAACTCATATACTTATTGCAAAAGTTTATTAGTCCTCGAAGCAAAGTACTACTATGCATGCCCCTAGGGGGATAGATTGGTAGGAAAAGACCATCGCTCGTCCCCGACTGCAACTCATAAGGAAGACAATCAAAGAAACACCCCATGCTTCAAATTTGTCACACAACAGTTACCATACGTGCATGCTACGGGACTTGCAAACCTCAACACAAGTGTCTCTACAATCCACAACCACCCACTAGCATAACTCTAATATCACCATCTTTATATCGCAAAACTATTGCAAGCAATCAAACATATCATATTCAGCGATCTACAAGTTTATGTAGAATTTTATGACTAACTATGTGAATGACCAATTCATGTCATCTCTCTAAATAGATATAAATGAAGCAAGAGAGTTTAATTTTTTCTACAAAAGATATGCCCACGCTCTAACAAATATAAATGAAGCAAAAAGAGCATTCTACAAATGGCGGTTTTCTATGTGAAGAGAAACAGGCAATCCAAACTTCAAACGATATACGTGAAGCACATGAAGCATTCTATAAAGCCATACTCAAAAGATTTAAATGAAGTGCAATGAGAATTCTATAAATCAACCAAGGACTATCTCATACCAGCATGGTGCATAAAAGAAAAATGAAAAATAATGCAAAAGACGCTCCGAGACTTGCACATAATGCATGAACGAAACGAATTCGAAAACATACCGATACTTGTTGAAAAAAGAGGGGATGCCTTTCGGGGCATCCCGAAGCTTAGACGCTTGAGTCCCCTTGAATATTTACTTGGGGTGTGTCGGGGTCAAAACCGGCGGATCTCGGTTAGGGGGTCCCGAACTGTGCGTCTAGGCGGATGGTAACAGGAGACAAGGGACATGATGTTTTTACCCAGGTTCGGGCCCTCTCGATGGAGGTAAAACCCTACTCCTGCTTGATTAATATTGATGATATGGGTAGTACAAGAGTTGATCTACCACGAGATCATAGAGGCTAAGCCCTATAAGCTAGCCTATGGTATGATTGTTGTTCGTCCTACGGAGTAAAACTCTCCAGTTTATATAGACATCGGAGAGGGCTAGGGTTACACAGAGTCGGTTACAAGGGGAGGAGATCTACATATCGTATCGCCAAGCTTGCCTTCCACGCCAAGGAAAGTCCTATCCGGACACGGGACGAAGTCTTCAATCTTGTATGTTCATAGTCCGGGAGTTCGGCCAAAGGTCACAGTCCGGCCATCCGAACACCACCTAATCCAGGACTCCCTCAGTAGCCCCTGAACCAGGCTTCAATGACGATGAGTCCGGCGCGCAAATTGTCTTCGGCATTGCAAGGCGGGTTCCTCCTCCGAATACTTCATAGAAGATGTTGAACACAAGGATAGTGTCCGGCTCTGCAAGATAATTTCCACATACCACCATAGAGAGAATAATATTTACACAAATCTAATCTGCTAACGTATTCCGTAGTGTGACATCATGCCACGGCCAAGCCTTTATTCGTTTTACTATGCCACCTCGGCGCATTTATAGAGGCTGTTTCCTTGGCACGTCTTGTCAAAGCAGAGATCGTGTCCCCTTATTCCGGGATCCTCATCAATACAGGCGTGGGTAACCCAGCCGTGCCATTGGTATGACTTCGTAATTGAAAGTGAGTCCCAAACGGTCACGGGGAGGGCTCTTGGTATTCAACCTCTTTATAAAGAGACTAAGGCTCGACTCCTTTCTTTTAATCCAATCAAATCCGCCTCACGCCTCGAGTTCCAACACCCAAAGCGCCAGATTCAGGCGCTTCGGACCTTCGATGATGTCTGGCTCCGACCTCCAAGGCCGGTGGATGCCTTCCTCCGTTACGGAAGAAGACGTGCGAAAGCTGAGAGATGCCAGGTACCTGACCGGCGAAATCTCGCATAGGCTGCCCGCTCAAGGGCAGGCTATTCCCACTCCCCATCCCAGTGAGAGTGTGGTGTTCACATCTCACTTCCTTCGGGGGCTAGGCTTCCCGATTGATCCCTTCGTGAGGGGGCTCACGTTTTATTACGGGCTGGAATTTCATGACTTAGCTCCGGAGTCCATCCTCCAAATCTCATCGTTCATTGTCGTGTGCGAGGCCTTCCTCCATATTACTCCTCACTACGGGCTATGGCTTAAAACCTTCAAGGTAGAACCGAAGATGATCGAGGGGCAGCACGCTGAGTGCGGAGGTGCTATTATAAGCAAGATTGCCGACGCTCCATGGCCCGAGGGCTCTTTTCAAGAAGAGCTCGGCTTATGGCAACGAGAGGGGTTTTACATCACAGCTCCCAGGGGCACCACGTGGGTGGCGCCACCTGCTTTTTGCTCAGGTCCCCCACCACGGCTAGCGTCATGGGTCAATAAAGGGCTTAACTGGGGGCCGTTCAAGGACGTGCCCTTGCTGCAGGGCCGCGTTCGAGATCTCCTAGAGAGAGATATCAATTTGGCCGTAGTAGCGCAGGTTATGCTGATTCGCCGCATACTTCCCTACAAACGTTGCCCCCTCCGCCTGTGGGAATTTAATCTGGAGGGGCCACAAGCTCTCCAACACTTTATGGGCACGACGCCAGTGGAGATGTACAAATTTTTCTTCGGATCACCAGCAAGGTGTCCGGACTTGTCCAAGGGCGCAGGTCTGAGCTGCAATCGTCTGGATACTCAAGTAAGTAGCCCCGTATCCGGACACGCCATCCGTACATTTATCATAAAACTGCCTTTAAAAGAGCTATCCTTTAAACAGGAGTGGATAGCGGAAGCAAAGCTTATCAGGTGTCCGGCCCCCCTCCCTGAGACCACGTCGGATCCCGTGTTGACTAGGATGCGGGAGATTGCACCTTTTGAAGAAGGCGAAGAGGGGAACAAAGAAGCTACAGCCTCCATGAAGGAGGCTGTCAGGAAGGGAGGAATCGAGAACTCCTCTATCCAGGGAAAGAAGAGGAACGCCTCTGAAGACCCGGAGGCAATGGCCTCAAAGCGGGGGAAGAAATCTTTGTTAGAGGGTTCGCCGCCGGAGAGTGCCCCGGCCGCATTGCACCCCCAAGGGGATCAGCTCTTCACCGAGCCGTAAGTAAAGAGAGGGGTTTAAAAATGAGTGATATCCCTATTTTATTTCTGAGGAAGATAACCAAAATTTTACCTTGCAGTTCGGATCTCAACCCTTCTCAGCAGAGCTCATCTTCAGGGGATCTCCGTCCAGAGATGATGGAGAGCGAAACAACTCCCCCAGCTGTACCGTTTTGCGAGGCGGGCGACCCCGAGGTGTCGTCTCGGAGGGTTTCTCCAAATCCGGACTTTGAAAAAGGTCGTCGGACTAGTCCGGCACCTTTCGGTGCACGGTCGGAGGGGCTGAAGGATCTGCTCGGGCGAGCGTCTATCTCAGAAGAACACCGTGTGTTGATGAACACGGTGATTGGAGGGATTTCATCCGTGGAAAGAGGATTGTACGAGGCCGCCAGGAGTTTACTGACAGGTTTCGAGGTACGCGAAAAGATGTACCTTTTGACAGAGCCGCATATATAAAATGCGCCCTGTATAGATAGTAGCCCCTGGGACTCTGTGTGTTGTCAAAAAATGACGACGCACAGAGGATCATATTCTCAGGTATAATATGTCGCCTATCCTATGTAGGTGGCGAGGTGTTCGGTGGTTAGCCGGACTGATAAATTTGCCGAGCTAAAGCGGCAACTTGACGTGGCAGATGCCGACATCGCGCTTGTAAATGAGCGGCTAGACGAGGCACAAGGTATGTAATGTCTCCAAAGACATCTGGTAAGAGGAGCTTGATACTCGTACCTTATAACATATGTGCCTAATGCAGATGGTACCGCTGCCGTGGAGAACCTTCGGGCGAAACTTGCCCGAGCCAAGGAGCAAGGGAGGAAAAGCGATGCGGCTGCCGTTAAAGCGGTTGAAGAGATAAAAGCCGAACAGGCTGCTCACTGCCAGAGCAAGAAAGAAATGGCCGAGATGGCTGTAAAATTGAAGGATGCTGCCGACCGTTGTAAGCTTCTTGAAAAAGAAGATAGGGTGGCACAGAAGGACCTAGAAAAGGTCACTGCCGAGGCCAAGGACACTCGCTCTGCAATGAGAGCTATCAAGGAGGAGCTATGTCAGGCCAGAGATATCGCGGCTGGAAATCCCTATATGCGGCGGATGAAGTTCGGGGATCCTAAGTATGCTCCGTTAGACCGGAAGTGGAGTGCGGCGAACACTTATCTGGATTTGGCGGCGATTGCCGCGGACGCGACCGAACACTTCCCGGGTCTAGGTGACCATGAATTGGAAGAATTTTTTTTGGTCGCAGTTCCACAATCCAGAGCGCCCACTTTCGGTATCCGACCGTTTAGCCGCTTGGGCAGAGCTGAACAGGTTATCCGGACTCGCCATGAGGTACGTCGCGAGTCGTCTGTGGCCGGAAGGGCCAGAGCCGAAGAGTTATTTTAGCTTGGTGCAGCAGTTCCTTGGTACGGTGCCGCATATTGATGGAATGAAGAGGTCAGTGTGCATAGAGGGTGCACAGATGGCTGTTGCCCGTGTCAAAACATACTGGGCGGATATGAAGGCTAGTGTTGTTGCATCCTAGGATTCAGACGAAAGCCGAGTACCTGCCAAGCACTACTTTGAGGAAGTTCTGCAGGGCGCTCGTTTAATAGAGACGCAATGCTCGAAGGATGTTGTGTTGGAATAACATGTGCTATTGTAAAACAATGTTTTGATGGAATATAAAAGCTTTTTATACTTGTGCTTTCAAGAAGTAGAATGCCTCCTGTGTGGCCGTTAATGTATATGTGTATATAACCTGAAAGATGGCAGTCGTTGGCTTCAGCCCCCACGCATATAATGCGGGGGTGTTCGCAGAAGGCGCATTTTCACACTTGATCCAACATCTTGGTCCTATAAAGGAGGTGGTAGCGCAGCGAACTAGGCAACCAGACTATAATGCTTTATCACTTTCACTTAGCCATAGGACTTTGACAGTGGGGCTACTGAATAGCCCCTAGGGGCACCGCGGTCGCCTGAATTCGGGGCACGTGTGTGCCTGACCGGGAAACGGCCCTTCGTTAATGTGGAGGAATCCTAAAGATTCCGGCAAGTCATCGAGTGGTTGACCAGTCTCTCGCTATATCATGACAGTCAGTTTTCGGCTTTCTCTACTGAGGTGCTCGCCTGGCCGAACCGGGGCACAATCGCAGTAGTTCTCCTGGTGCCGCCTTAGCCAATAGAGCGAAACATAAGGCAGCAAAACACAGGAGCCGGGCAAACCCAACATTTGACCAAAGACATGATTCGGAGCTGATGCATATAAGGCCAAACTCGCGACGCCGAACACTCCCTAAGGTATTCGGTCTTTATGAAAGCGGGCCGAACAAAACCCTTGGTAAGAAGCCCCTGGTGTCCAGGTACGTGCAAAATTTTGGTGTGGCCACATGCCAAGACGCTAGCCTCCTCCTCGGTTATAGCAACAAACCGAGGGATGTGATCAACAAGAGACAGTAAGAAAGGTTTAAGCAGGGTCTTAATCTGAAAAGAATCCTTGAAACGGGTCCCTACTACATGTCTGCGCCTGTGTCTCCGTTGTGCCGTATCCTGGACGGGTGTAGCATGGTGTTCGTCTGCAAAAGAGGAACTTAGTGGAAGACAATCGTGTGAGCAATATATGTTAAAATAAACAAGGTATAATACAGAAAAATGGGTAGAAGTGAGCTTTATTGTCTCCTGGTGTAAACGCGCAGAGCCCCCTGTACAGGGTTATACGGCTGTTAAGCCTGTGTATGTTTATGCCGGACTTGTCGAGCCATGTCTGGGGTCTTTAACGACCTATTTAGGTGCTCGAACTAGTAAAGTTGGATTAGTGTGCGGCTGTCGAGGCAGCCGCACCATCGTCCGCGCTCGAGGAACACTTGATACTTCCTTTTAATGAGATGATGCCTCGTGGAGCGGGCATTTTGAGTGTGAGGGATGCATAATGCGGTATTGCGTTAAAGCGGGCGAAAGTTTCGCGTCCCAGTAGTGCTTGATAGCCACTTATGAATTCGGCGATATGGAAGGTTAGCTTTTTGCTTCGGAAGTTGTCGGGGGAGCCGAACATAACTTCTAACGAGAGGGAACCCATACAATGGGTATCTGGGCCTGGCGTGACCCCTTGAAAGGAAGTGTTGCCATGGCGAATTTTTTCTGGGTTTCACCCCATTTTGCGTATTGTGTCTTGATATAGCAGGTTTAGGTCATTGCCGCCGTCCATTAGGACTTGTGTGAAGTGGAGTCCGTCAATTATCGGATCTAAGACCAAGGTAGTCCAGCCTGCGTTCCAGATACCTCTAGAGTAATCCTGATGATTGAAGGTGATTAGTTGTAACAACCAGTGGCGGGACTCCTCTGGGACAGGCCGTATGGCGCATATCTCCATGGGCGCCACTCTGTTATTGCCTTTTGTCACATGAAGTGAATTTACTGTTTTGACTTCTTGTGGGAACTTCTTTTGTTCTCCGGTGTTCTGCTTGTGGGGTTCGTCGTCATCCTCGCTTGGTATGTCGAGCCCCTTGTGTTCGGCGTTGAGTTTGCCGGATTGCTTGAGGACCCAACAATCTCTGTGGGTGTGGTTTGCAGGCCTCCCGGCAGTACTGTGGATTTGACATATTTTGTCCAAGATTTTGTTGAGGTTAGATAGCTCGTCCCTATTATCTTTGGGGGGCGTCTTTTTCTGGTTTTGCCGAGATCTCTTGAATCCTGCATTGACTGTCGTGCTCTTCGGGCTGTTATCCTTGAACCGGCGCCGTTCCTTGCTATGGCGTGGTTTCCTGTTTCCATCTCTGACTTCGGATGTACTTGGGTAGCTGGTGTTGCTTCTTGCCAACCAGCTATCCTCTCCTGCGCAAAAGCGGGTCATCAGGCTTGTCAGTGCAGCCATTGTTCTTGGCTTTTCTTGGCCGAGGTGTCTGGCGAGCCATTCGTCTCGAACGCTATGTTTGAAAGCTGCTAAGGCTTCGGCGTCCGGATAGTCGACTATCTGATTCTTTTTAGTAAGAAATCTGTTCCAGAGTTTCCGGGCTTACTCTCCGGGTTGTTGAGTTATATGACTTAGATCGTCTGCATCAGGAGATCGGACATAGGTCCCTTGAAAATTTGCCCGAAAAGCGTCCTCGAGCTCTTCCCAACTTCCTATGGTGTTTTCGGGAAGGCTTTTAAGCTAGTGTCGGGCTGGCCCTTTGAGCTTGAGGGGTAGGTATTTTATGGCGTGGAGGTCATCTCCTCTAGCCATGTGTATGTGGAGGATATAATCCTCAATCCAGATTCCAGGGTCTGTTGTTCTGTCGTATGCCTCTATGCTTACGGGCTTGAATCCCGCTAGAAATTCATGGTCCAGCACCTCATTGGTGAAACATAGGGGATGTGCGGCGCCCCTGTATTTGGGTGTGCCGCAATGTTTGGGTATTTGTTGTGTTGCATTGCTCACTAGAGCTTGCTTTCTTGGCCCGTAGATAGATCTAATTGGGCCGTCTTTTTGATGTGAATCCTTCTGCGGATCGTGCCCCGGATAGAGTGTGGCGCCCTTTGCCGCTCGATGTCGGTCATGGGGTCGTCTATCAGACCAGGTGGCTCCCTTGTTTTTTGACCGTGGGGGCTCTAAGGCCTCCTCATCAAATTCCGGTAGTAATTTTCGCGTCGGATAGATCTTTGTGTGGTGACTATCGCCGTACTTGTGTGCGGTGTTGAGTACTCTGTCCCATCTAATTCTGAGTGCATCTTCCGCTGTTTTGAGCTTCTGCTTCTACTTTTTCAGGCTACACGCAGTGGCGACGAACCTTTGGTGGAGGTTCTTCTTCTCCAGCAACTTGTCCGGCGTGAGGTTGTCCGGACTGTTATCTTCGCCGGGGACGGGATGTTTGGTTTGTTTCTCCAAGTTGCCCTGTCCGGACGGTTGCTCGATGGTATGTTCGTCGTCCGCCGGTTCATCCTGCTCTATGGCTGGATCTCTATCGAGGTGGGGTTTGGCGTGGCGTTTCAGCCGCCGCATTGATTGCTTTTCGAGGGAATGATCCCTCGGTGCGCCCCTTTGATCCTGGTCGTTGTTTCTTTTAGGTGTGTCCACCATGTATACATCGTGAGATGAGGTGGTTGTCCAGTGCCCTATAGGCACTGGTTCTTGTTCGTCTTTTTCATCGGCGTCCATACCGTCGATGTCTTCGGAGTCAAAGTCGAGCATGTCGGTTGAATCGTCGACAGTGGCTACGATGTGGGTGGTGGGTTGGTTTCGAATTTCTTCGTCGTCCGCAACCCAACCTTGCTGACCCTAGTCCGGCTAGGGCTCTCCTGATAAAGAGAGAGACTTTAGTGATTTCAGGATGTCGCCAAAGGGCGAGTGCTGAAAGATGTCCGCGGCGGTGAACTCCATGATCGGAGCCCAATTGGGTTCGATCGGAAGGGGTACGGAAGATTCGGAGTCCGGAAAAGATTCCGGCACCTTGGAGTCACGAGCTCCGCGAGGGACAAGATTGGTGTTCGGCTCGATCGCCGTAGAGATTGCAGCCCCCGAGGCGGCGTCTAGCCACCCGTCCTCGGCCGGCGTAGTCGGCTCCGAGCTGAGCGTCGGAGCAGACACCTGAGCGGCACTCTGGGCACTGTCTGGCGGCATAGCTAGATCATGCCCATCATGACAGCACGGTGCGTTCGGCTGCGGCTCGAATCTGTCGAAGATCAAGTCTCCGGGATGTCAGCCGTGTATTTTTAAACTTCCAAATCTGACCTGATGGCCAGGGGCGTAGCTTTCAATCCGCTCCAGATGGCCAAGTGAATTGGCCCGCAGTGCCAAGCCGCCGAATACGAAGATCTGTCCGGGGAGAAAAGTCTCACCCTGGACCGCGTCGTGGTTGATGATCGAAGAAGCCATCGGGCCTAAAGGTGACGACACAGAGGAACTCTCAATGAAAGCACCAATGTCGGTGTCAAAACCGGCGGATCTCGGGTAGGGGGTCCCGAACTGTGCGTCTAGGCGGATGGTAACAGGAGACAAGGGACACGATGTTTTTACCCAGGTTCGGGCCCTCTCGATGGAGGTAAAACCCTACTCCTACTTGATTAATATTGATGATATGGGTAGTGCAAGAGTTGATCTACCACGAGATCAGAGAGGCTAAACCCTAGAAGCTAGCCTATGGTATGATTGTTGTTCGTCCTACGGAATAAAACTCTCCGATTTATATAGACACCGGAGAGGGCTAGGGTTACACAGAGTCGGTTACAAGGGGAGGAGATCTACATATCGTATCGCCAAGCTTGCCTTCCACGCCAAGGAAAGTCCTAGCCGGACACGGGACGAAGTCTTCAATCTTGTATCTTCATAGTCCGGGAGTCCGACCAAAGGTCACAGTCCGGCCATCCGAACACCCCCTAATCCAGGACTCCCTCAGGGTGCCTTGGGCATCCCCAAGCTTGATTTCTTGCCTCTCTTCCTTGTCCTTATATCGAGATCTCCTCATCTTTTTCATCCAATGAGCTCACAGTTTCATCAATTTCTTCTTCCATAGCTTCCTGCAAAATATTGTTGGGAAACGTAGCAGAAATTCAAAATTTTCCTACGAGTCACCAAGATCTATCTATGGAGAGACTAGAGGCGAGAGAGAGGGGAGTGCATCTACATACCCTTGTAGATCGCTAAGCGGAAGCATTCAAGAGAACGGGGTTGAGGGAGTCGTACTCGTGGTGATCCAAATCACCGGAGATCCTAGTGCCGAACGGACGGCACCTCCGCGTTCAACACACGTGCTGCCCAGTGACGTCTCCCACGCCTTGATCCAGCAAGTGTTGGAAATATGCCCTAGAGGCAATAATAAAAGTGTTATTATTATATTTCTTTGTTCATGATAATAGTCTCTTATTCATGCTATAACTGTATTATCCGGAAATCGTAATACACGTGTGAATACATAGACCACAATATGTCCCTAGTGAGCCTCTAGTTGACTAGCTCGTTGTGATCAACAGATAGTCATGGTTTCCTGGCTATGGACATTGGATGTCGTTGATAACGGGATCACATCATTAGAAGAATGATGTAATGGACAAGACCCAATCCTAAGCATAGCACAAAGATCGTGTAGTTCGTTTGCTAGAGCTTTGCCAATGTCAAGTATCTCTTCCTTTGACCATGAGAGCGTGTAACTCCTGGATACCGTAGGAGTGCTTTGGGTGTATCAAACGTCACAACGTAACTGGGTGACTATAAAGGTGCACTACAGGTATCTCCGAAAGTATCTATTGTTTTATGCGGATCGAGACTGGGATTTGTCACTCCGTATGACGGAGAGGTATCTCTGGGCCCACTCGGTAATGCATCATCATAATGAGCTCAAGGTGACCAAGGTGTTGGCCACGGGATCATGCATTACGGTACGAGTAAAGTGACTTGCCGGTAACGAGACTGAACAAGGTATTGGGATACCGACGATCGAGTCTCGGGCAAGTAACGTACTGATTGACAAAGGGAATTGTATACAGGGTTTGATCGAATCCTCGACATCGTGGTTCAACCGATGAAATCATCGAGGAGCATGTCGGAGCCAACATGGGTATCCAGACCCCGCTGTTGGTTATTGCCCGAGAGTGGTCTCGATCATGTCTGCATGTCTCCCGAGCCCGTAGGGTCTACACACTTAAGGTTCGGTGACGCTAGGGTTGTTAGGAAGACTAGTATGTGACTACCGAATGTTGTTCGGAGTCCCGGATGAGATCCCGGACGTCAGGAGGAGTTCCGGAATGGTCCGGAGGTAAAGTTTTATATATGGGAAGTTGTTAAACGGGCACCGGAAAGTTTCGGGGTCATACCGGTATTGTACCGGGACCACCGGGAAGGTTCCGGGGGTCCACCGGGAGGGACCACCCCTCCCGGGGGGCCACTTGGGCTGCGTAGGGATAGCAGCCAGCCCCTAGTGGGCTTGGCGCCCCCCCCCTTGGGCCCATGCGCCTAGGGTTGGGGGGGGAAACCCTAAAGGGGGCGCACCCCCTTGCTTGGGGGGCAAGCCCCCCCACCCCTTGGCCGCCGCCCCCCCTAGGGTTTTCCCTAGAGGGCCGGCCCCCCTTGCCCTTTCCCCTATATATAGAGGGGTGAGGGGAGGGCTGCAATACACCACAAGCCAAGGCGCAGCCCCTCCCCTCCCCAACACCTTTCCTCCTCCGTACGTGCTTGGCGAAGCCCTGTCGGAATACTGCCGCGTCAACTGCACCACGCCATCGTGCTGCCGTTGGAGCAATCTTCCTCAACCTCTCCTTCCCCCTTGCTGGATCAAGAAGGAGGAGACGTCCCCGTCCCGTACGTGTGTTGAACGCGGAGGTGCTGTCCGTTCAGCACTTGGACATCGGTGATCCGAATCACGTTCGAGTACGACTCCATCATCACCATCCCCTTGGCAAGCTTCCGCTCGTGATCTACAAGTGGTATGTAGATGCAAACTCTCTCCCTTGACTCGTTGCTTAGATGAACTCATAGATGGATCTTGGTGAAACCGTAGGAAAAATTTTAATTTTCTGCAACGTTCCCCAACAGCAAGGAGAGAGGGAGAGGTTGGGGAAGACTCTGTCCAGCAGCAGCACAATGGCGTGGTGGTGGTGGAGGAGCGTGGCACTCCAGTAGGGCTTCGCCAAGCACCGCAAGAGACGAGGTGGGAGAGAGGTAGGGCTGTGCCAAGAAGAGGATTAACTCGTATAGGGGAAGGGGAGGGGCTGTGCCCCCATCTAGGGTTCCCTCCCTAGGGGTGGCGGCAGCCCCAAAACCCATCTAGGGTGCGGCCAAGGGGGGGAGGGAGAGAGGGGGAAACTTGCCCCCCAAGCAAGGTGGAGGCGCCCCCTCCCCAAACCCTAGGCGCCTTGGGCACTGGTGGGGGGAGCACCAGCCCACATGGGGCTGGTCCCCTCCCACACTTGACCCATGCAGCCCTCTGGGGCCGGTGGCCCCACCTGGTGGACCCCCGGGACCCTCCCGGTGGTCCCGGTACGTTACCGATAGCACCCGAAACTTTTCCGATGACCAAAACAGGACTTCCCATATATAAATCTTTACCTCCGGATCATTCCGGAACTCCTCGTGATGTCCTGGATCTCATCCGGGACTCCGAACAACATTCGGTAACCACGTATATCTATTCCCTATAACCCTAGCATCATCGAACCTTAAGTGTGTAGACCCTACGGGTTCAGGAACCATGCAGACATGACCGAGATGTTCTCCGGTCAATAACCAACAGCGGGATCTGGATACCCATGTTGGCTCCCACATATTCCATGATGATCTCATCGGATGAACAACGATGTCGAGGATTTAATCAATCCTGTATTCAATTCCCTTTGTCTAGCGGTATAGTACTTGCCCGAGATTCGATCGTCGGTATCCCGATACCTTGTTCGATCTCGTTATTGGCAAGTCTCTTTACTCGTTCCGTAACACGTCATCCTGTCATCAACCCCTTGGTCACATTGTGCACATTATGATGATGTCCTATCGAGTGGGCCCAGAGATACCTCTCCGTCACACGGAGTGACAAATCCCAGTCTTGATTCGTGCTTACCCAACAGACACTTTCGGAGATACCTGTAGTGCACCTTTATAGCCACCCTGTTATGTTGTGACGTTTGGTACACCCAAAGCATTCCTATGGTATCCGGGAGTTGCACAATCTCATGGTCTAAGGACATGATACTTGACATTAGAAAAGCTTTAACATACGAACTACACGATCTTTGTGCTAGGCTTAGGATTGGGTCTTGTCCATCACATCATTCTCCTAATGATGTGATCCCGTTATCAATGATATCCAATGTCCATGGTCAGGAAACCGTAACCATCTATTGATCAACGAGCTAGTCAACTAGAGACTTACTAGGGACATGGTGTTGTCTATGTACCCACACATGTATCTGAGTTTCCTATCAATATAATTATAGCATGGATAATAAACGATTATCATGAACAAGGAAATATAATAATAATAACTAATCTATTGTTGCCTCTAGGGCATATTTCCAACAGTCTCCCACTTGCACTAGAGTCAATAATCTAGTTCACATCGCCATGTGATTAACACTCACAGGTCACATCGCCATGTGACCAACGTCGAAAGAGTTTACTAGTGTCACTAAACTAGTTCACATCATCATGTGATTAAGACTCAATGACTTCTAGGGTTTGATCATGTTTTGCTTGTGAGAGAGGTTTTTAGTCAACGGGTCTGCAACATTCATATCCATATGTACTTCGCAAATCTCTAGGTCATACTGTAAATGCTGCTTCCAGGCTCCACTTGGAGCTGTTCCAAATGGTTGCTCCACTATACGTATCCGGTTTGCTACTCAGAGTCATTCCGATAGGTGTTAAAGCATGCATCGACGTAACCCTTCACGCCGAACTCTTTATCACCTCCATAATCGAGAAACATGTCCTTATTTACTCCAAGGACAATTTTGACCGCTGTCCAATGATCCATTCCTGGATCACTCTTGTACCCCCCCCCCTTGCCAGACACGTGGCAAGGCACATATCAAGTGCGGTACAAAGCATGACATACTGTATAGAGCCCATGGCTAAGGCATAGGGGGCGACATTCGTCCTTTCTCTTTCTTCTGCCGTGATCGAGCTTTAAGTCTTAACTTCATACCTTACAACTCAGGCAAGAACTCCTTCTTTGACTGATCCATCTTGAACACCTTCAAGATCATGTCGAGGTATGTGCTCATTTGAAAGTACCATTTAGCGTTTGTGATCTATCCTCATAGATCTTGATGCTCAATGTTCAAGCTGCTTAATCCAGGTTTTCCATTGAAAAACACCTTTCAAACAACCCTATATGCTTTCCAGAAATTCTACGTCATTTCCGATCAACAATATGTCAACAACATATACTCATCAGAAATGCTATAGTGCTCCCACTCACTTCTTTGGAAATACCAGTTTCTCATAAACTTTGTATAAACCCAAAATCTTTGATCATTTAATCAAAGCGTATATTCCAACTCCGAGATGCTTACTCCAGTCCTTAGAAGGATTGCTGGAGCTTTGCATACTTGTTAGCATCTTTCGGGATTGACAAAACCTTCTGGTTTTATCACATACAACCTTTCCTCAAGAATAACATCGATGAAACAATGTTTTGACATCCTATCTGCAAGATTTCATAAATCATGCAGTAATTGCTAATATAATTCCAACAGACTCTTAGCATCGCTATGAATGAGAAAGTCTCATCGCAGTCAACTTCTTGAACTTTTCGGAAAACATCTTAACGACAAGTCGAGCTTTCTTAATGGTGACACTTACCATCATTGTTCGTCTTCCTTTTAAAATCCATCTATACTCAATAGCCTTATGACCATCAAGAAGTTCTTCCAAAGTCTACACTTTGTTTTCATACATGGATCCTCTCTCTGATTTTATGGCCTCAAGCCTTTTGTCGGAATTCGGGCCCACCATCGCTTCTCCATAGCTCGTAGGTTCATTGCTGTCTAGCAATATGACCTTCAAGACAGGATTACTGGACCACTCTGAAGTAGTACACATCCTTGTCACCCTACGAGATACGGTAGAGACTTGATCCAAAATTTCATGATCACTATCATAAGCTTCTACTGCAATTGGTGTAGGCGCCACAGGAACAACTTCCTGTGCCCTGCTACACACTAGTTGAAGTGATGGTTCAATAACCTTATCAAGTCTCCACCATCCTCCCACTCAATTCTTTCGAGAGAAACTTTTCCTCGAGAAAGGACCTGATTCTAGAAACAACCCCTTTTGCTTCCGGAACTGAGACTGGTGGTATACCCAACTGTTTTGGGTGTCCTATGAAGATGCATTTATCCGCTTTGGGTTCGAGCTTATCAACCTGAAACTTTTCACATAAGCGTCGCAGCCCCAAACTTTTAAGAAACGACAACTTAGGTTTCTCCAAACCATAGTTCAAACGGTGTCGTCTCAACGGAATTACGTGGTGCCCTATTAAAGTGAGTGCGGTTGTCTCTAATGCCTAACCCATGAACGATAGTGGTAATTCGATAAGAGACATCATGGTACGCATCATATCCAATAGGGTGCAACTATGATGTTCGGACACACCATCACACTATGGTGTTCCAGGCGGTATTAATTATGAAACAATTTCCACAATGTCTTAATTGCGTGCCAAAGCTCATAACTCAGATACTCATCTCCATGATCATATCATAGACATTTTATCCTCTTGTCACGACAATCTTCAACTTCACTCTGAAATTACTTGAACCATTCAATAATTCAGACTTGTGTATCATCAAGTAAATATCCAGCACCTACTCAAATCATCTGTGATGTAAGAACACAATGATATCCACTGCGTGCCTCGACACTCATTGGACAGCACACATCAAAATGTATTACTTCCAACAAGTTGCTCTCTTGTTCCATCTTACTGAAAAACGAGGCTTTTCAGTCATCTTGCCCATGTGGTATGATCTGCATGTCTCAAGTGATTTAGAATCAAGTGAGTCCAAACGATCCATCTTCATGGAGTTTCTTCATGCGCACATACCAATAGACATGGTTCGCATGTCTCAAACTTTTCAAAAAATGAGTGAGTCCAAAGATCCATCAACACGGAGCTTCTTCATGCGTTTTATACCAATATGACTCAAATGGCAGTGCCACAAGTATGTGGTACTATCATCACTATCTTATATCTTTTGGCATGAACATGTGTATCACTACGATCGAGATTCAATAAACCATTCATTTTAGGTGTAAGACCATTGAAGGTATTATTCAAATAAACAGAGTAACTATTATTCTCCTTAAATGAATGACCGTATTGCGATAGACATAATCCAATCATGTCTATGCTCAATGCAAACACCAAATAACAATTATTTAGGTTTATCACCAATCTCAATGGTAGAGGGATTATGCGATGCTTGATCTCATCAAGCTTGGAAACACTTCCAACACATATCGTCATCTCACCTTTAGCTAGTCTCCGTTTATTCCGCAGCTTTTATTTCGAGTTACTAACACTTAGCAACCGAACCGATATCTAATACCCTGGTGCTACTAGGAGTAATAGTAAAGTACAAAGTAACATAATGTATATCCAATATACTTCTATCGACCTTGCCAGCCTTCTCATCTACCAAGTATCTAGGGTAATTCTGCTCCAGTGACTGTTCCCCTTATTACAGAAGCACTTAGTCTCGGGTTTGGGTTCAACCTTGGGTTTCTTCACTAGAGCAGCAGTTGATTTGCCATTTCATGAAGTACCCCTTCTTGCCCTTGCCCTTCTTGAAACTAGTGGTTTCACCAACCATCAATAATTGATGCTCCTTCTTGATTTCTACTTTCGCGGTGTCAAACATCACGAATATCTCAAGGATCATCATATCTATCCCTAATATGTTATAGTTCATCACGAAGCTCTAGCAGCTTGGTGGTAATGACTTTGGAGAAACATCACTATCTCATCTGGAAGATCAACTCCCACTCGATTCAAGTGATTGTTGTACTCAGACAATCTGAGCACAAGCTCAACGATTGAGCTTTTCTCCCTTAGTTTGCAGGCTAAGAAAATCGTCAGAGGTCTTATACCTCTTGACGTGGGAACGAGCCTGAAATCCCAATTTCAGCCCTCGAAACATCTCATATGTTCCGCGACGTTTCGAAATCGTCTTTGGTGCCTCAACTCTAAACCATTTAACGTTACCCACTGAACTATCACGTAGTCATCAAAACGTGTATGTCAGATGTTCGCAACATCCACAAACGACGTTTGAGGTTCAGCACACCGAGCGATGCATTAAGGACATAAGCCTTCTACGCAGCAATGAGGATAATCCTTAGTTTACGGACCTAGTCCGCATAATTGCTACTATAAACTTTCAACTATATTTTCTCTAGGAACATCTAAAACAGTAGAACTAAAGCGCGAGCTACGACATAATTTGCAAAAACCTTTTGACTATGTTCAGAATAATTAAGTTCATCTTATGAACTCCCACTTAGATAGACATCCCTCTAGTCATCCAAGTAATTACATGATCCGAGTTAACTAGGTCGTGTCCGATCATCACGTGAGACAGACTAGTCATCATCGGTGAACATCTTCATGTTGATCGTATCTACCATACGACTCATGCTCGACCTTTCGGTCTCTTGTGTTCTGAGGCCATGTATGTACATGCTAGGCTCATCAAGTCAACCTAAGTGTTTCGCGTGTGTAAATATGGCTTACACCCATTGTATGTGAATGTTAGAATCTATCACACCCGATCATCATGTGGTGCTTTGAAACAACGAACTTTCGCAACGGTGCACAGTTAGGGGGAACACTTTCTTGAAATTTTAAAGAGGGATCATCTTATTTACTACCGTCGTTTTAAGCAAATAAGATGCATAAAACATGATAAACATCACATTCAATAAAAAAGTGACATGATATGGACAATATCATTTTGCTCCTTTTGATCTCCATCTTCGGGGCTCCATGATCATCATCGTCACCGGCATGACACCATGATCTCCATCATCATGGTCTCCATCATCGTGTCTCCATGAAGTTGTCTCGCCAACTATTACTTCTACTACTATGGCTAACGGTTTAGCAATAAAGTAAAGTAATTACATGGCGTTGTTCAATGACACGCATGTCATACAATAAGTTAAGACAACTCCTATGGCTCCTGCCGGTTGTCATACTCATCGACATGCAAGTCGTGATTCCTATTACAAGAACATGATCAATCTCATATATCACATATCATTCATCACATTCTTTTGGCCATATCACATCACATAGCATACCCTGCAAAAACAAGTTAGACGTCCTCTAATTGTTGTTTGCATGTTTTACGTGGCTGCTATCGGTTTCTAGCAATAACGTTTCTTACCTACGCAAAAGCCACAACGTGATATGCCAATTGCTATTTACCCTTCATAAGGACCCTTTTCATCGAATCCGATCCGACTAAAGTGGGAGAGGCTGGCACCCGCTAGCCACCTTATGCAACAAGTGCATGTTAGTCGGTGGAACCTGTCTCACGTAAGAGTACGTGTAAGGTCGGTCCATGCCGCTTCATCCCACAATGCCGCCGAATCAAGATAAGACTAGTAACGGTAAGCAAATTGAACAAAATCAACGCCCACAACTACTTTGTGTTCTACTTGTGCAAAGAATCTACGCATAGACCTAGCTCATGATGCCACTGGGGAACGTAACAGAAATTCAAAATTTTCCTACGAGTCACCAAGATCTATCTATGGAGAGACTAGCAACGAGAGAGAGGGGAGTGCATCTACATACCCTTGTAGATCGCTAAGCGGAAGCATTCAAGAGAACGGGGTTGAGGGAGTCGTACTCGTCGTGATCCAGATCACCGGAGATCCTAGTGCCGAACGGATGGCACCTCCGCGTTAAACACATGTGTAGCCCGGTGACGTCTCCCACGCCTTGATCCAGCAAGGAGAGAGGGATATGTTGGGGAAGACTCCATCCAGCAGCAGCACAACGGCGTGGTGGTGGTGGAGGAGCGTGTCACTCCAGCACGGCTTCGCCAAGAACCGCGAGAGACGAGGAGGGAGAGAGGTAGGGCTTCGCCAAGAAGAGGATTAACTCGTATGTTTGCAGCCCCCAATACCTCAAGTATATATAGGGGAAGGGGAAGGGCTGCGCCCCCATCTAGGGTTCCCTCCCTAGGGGTGGCGGCATCCCAAAACCCATCTAGGGTGCGGCCAAGGGGGGAGAGGGGGAAACTTGCCCCCAAGCAAGGTGGAGGCGCCCCCTCCCCAAACCCTAGGCGCCTTGGGCCCTGGTGGGGGGTGCACCAGCCTACCTGGGGCTGGTCCCCTCCCACACTTGACCCATGCAGCCCTCTGGGGCCGGTGGCCCCACCTGGTGGACCCCCGGGACCCTCCCGGTGGTCCCGGTACGTTACCGATAGCACCCGAAACTTTTCCGGTGACCAAAACAGGACTTCCCATATATAAATATTTACCTCCGGATCATTCCGGAACTCCTCGTGACGTCTGGGATCTCATTCGGGACTCCGAACAACATTCGATAACCACGTATATCTATTCCCTATAACCCTAGCATCATCGAACCTTATGTGTGTAGACCCTACGGGTTCGGGAACCATGCAGACATGACCGAGACGTTCTCCGGTCAATAATCAACAGCGGGATCTGGATACCCATATTGGCTCCCACATGTTCCACGATGATCTCATCAGATGAACCACGATGTCGAGGATTCAATCAATATCGTATTCAATTCCCTTTGTCTAGCGGTATAGTACTTGCCCGAGATTCGATCGTCGATATCTCGATACCTTGTTCAATCTCGTTACCGGCAAGTCTCTTTACTTGTTCCGTAACACATCATCCCGTGATCAACCCCTTGGTCACATTGTGCACATTATGATGATGTCCTACTGAGTGGGCCCAGAGATACCTCTCCGTCACACGGAGTGACAAATCCCTGTCTCGATTCATGACAACCCAACAAACACTTTCGGAGATACCCGTAGTGCACCTTTATAGCCACCCTGTTACGTTGTGACGTTTGGTACACCCAAAGCATTCCTACGGTATCCGGGAGTTGCACAATCTCATGGTCTAAGGACATGATACTTGACATTAGAAAAGCTTTAGCATACGAACTACACAATCTTTGTGCTAGGCTTAGGATTGGGTCTTGTCCATCACATCATTCTCCTAATGATGTGATCCCGTTATCAACAACATCCAATGTCCATGGTCAGGAAACCGTAACCATCTATTGATCAACGAGCTAGTCAACTAGAGGCTTACTAGGGACATGGTGTTGTCTATGTACCCACACATGTATCTGAGTTTCCTATCAATACAATTATATCATGGATAATAAACGATTATCATGAACAAGGAAATATAATAATAATAATAATAATAATAATAATAATAATAACTAATTTATTATTGCCTCTAGGGCATATTTCCAACAAATATTAGTCTCTTCTTGGACAGCGGGGAAGACCTCGATATATGGTTTAACATAGGCATTAGAAGCATAATTATCATAACAATATTCAAGTATGGCAAAGTTTTCAGATTTGTAGAGAGTAGCATCATACTTTTCAATCAAAGAAGCAATTTCATAAGCACCCTTAAAAGCAACAAATTCTTTAATTTGTTGAACATCATAGTAATTATAAACACCTTTAGCATATGAAGATACAATCCCATTATCAAACTCACATTGGTAGGGAAGGTGTTTCTTAGGGTTTTCAGAACAACAAGTAATATCATATATTTCACATAAATTCCAAGCATAGCATTGCAAACGTTGAATTTGATCCCATAATAGTTTCCCTTTTTCAGATATACGGTGTCGCACATAACAGGCATGCTCATCTAAAGATTTTCCCTCAACTAAGCTAGTGGGGGTTTCAGCATGAGCACATAGGGATCGAAGACGATGCAAGTAAAAAGCTTCAGGAGTGCGATAGATTTTGAGTGGTTCTTCAACCATTGGTGCAGTAGGTACAACTAATTTTTTTGGTATTTTGCGTTTCCTACCCATAACTAAAGATAGAAAACAACTAAGAGCAGCAAATAAAAATTACTTAGTGATAAAGCAAACAAGCACACACGAGAATGTTCACCCCACGCTATGACTCCCCGGCAACGGCGCCAGAAAAAGATCTTGATAACCCGCAAGTATACAGGATAGTTGTCGCCTCTTTCGATAAGTAAGAGTGTCGAACCCAACGAGGAGCTAAAGGTAGAACAAATACTCTCTCAAGTCCTATCGGCCACTGATACGACTCTACGCATGCTTGACGTTCGCTTTACCTAGAACAAGTATGAAACTAGAAGTACTTTGTAGGTGTGATAGGATAGGTTTGCAAGATAATAAAGAACACGTAAATATAAACTAGGGGCTGTTTAGATAAAGATGCAATAAAGTAAATATAGCGAGTGTGGAAAAGTGGTGGTAGGAGTTGTGAAATTGTCCCTAAGCAATTGACTACGTTACTAGACCGGTAATCACTATTGCAATTCTATTTGAGGGAGAGGCATAAGCTAACATACTTTCTCTACTTGGATCATATGCACTTATGATTGGAACTCTAGCAAGCATCCGCAACTACTAAAGATTCATTAAGGTAAAACCCAACCATAGCATTAAAGCATCAAGTCCCCTTTATCCCATACGCAACAATCCCCTTACTCGGGTTTGTGTTTCAGTCACTCACGCAACCCACTATAAGCGAATCATGAACGCATTGCAACACCCTACAGCGGGAATCCCTCATGCTTGCACGACACGGAGGGCACCATAGGACAGCACCACTAATAAAACATGCAACTCAAACCAATCATAGCAATTCATCAATCACCGATAGGACAACGGAAATCTACTCAGACATCATAGGATGGCAACACATCATTGGATAACAATATGAAGCATAAAGCACCATGTTCAAGTAGAGGGTACAGCGGGATGCGGGAGAGTGGACCGCTGAATATAGATGGGGGAAGGTGATGGAGATGTTGGTGAAGATGGCGGAGGTGTAGATCGCGGTGATGATGATGGCCCCCCGGCGGCGTTCCGGCGCCACCGGGAGCAAGGGGGAGAGAGCCCCCTTCTTCTTCTTCTTCCTTGACCTCCTCCCTAGATGGGAGAAGGGTTTCCCCTCTGGTCCTTGGCTCCCATGGCGTGGGAGGGGCGAGAGCCCCTCCGAGATTGGATCTATCTCTCTGTTTCTGTGTTCTTAGATTCTACCCCTTCACCGTTTCTTAAATATCCAGAGATCCGTAACTCCGATTGGGGTGAATCTTTCGCCTAGATTTTTCTCATAAAATTAGCTTTCTTGCGGCAAAAGAAGGGCATCAACCGCCTTATGGGTGGCCCACGAGAGGGTCAGGCGCGCCCAGGGGGTGGGCACACCCCCCTGTCTCGTGGCCACCTCGGACACCGTTTTGCGTTGATTCTTCCTCCGGAAAATCTTAAATGTTCCAAAATAATTCTCCGTCAGTTTTTATCCCGTTTGGACTCTGTTTGATATTGATTTTCTGCGAAACATAAAACATGCAACAAACAGGAACTGGCACTTGGCACTGGATCAATATGTTAGTCCCAAAAATAGTATAAAAAGTTGCCAAAAGTATATGAAAGTTGAAGAATATTGGTATGGAACAATCAAAAATTATAGATACGACGGAGACATATCAGCCATCGACGTGATCCACGATATTGTTCTCGTGGAAATGGAGCGAGAAATATGTCTTCCACGTGTAGTACGTGGAGTTGGTGGCATCGAGGATCACAAGAAAGTGGTCATGGATGTTGATGTCGCGAATGTCGGCAGGGTCTGGACCGCAAAGGGGTTGGAGGCGAATGAGGCGACGGACATGGTGGCGGCACGCGAGGGAAGGGGACGGCGTATAGGGTGAAGGTGGCGGCTAGGGTTTGAGAAGGGGTGGCGGCGGCGCGGCGGCTGGTGGAGGGCGCGGCTGCAGGAAGGGGGGCAGCGACATGGGGAGGTGGTGGCGGCGGCTAGGGTTGCGGAAGCGGTTAGGAAAGGATAAATACGGTAGCTGAAACCATGTAAGTTTGGGAGAGAGGGATTGTGTGCATCGATATTCTCTTCGATCGTGCACTAGGCACATATATAAGTACAAGGGGTGCGACCGGTGTCTTGTCTTCCAAGATACAAGTAGATACAGGGGGAGACAAGCACTACAGATGCAGCATACAAAACCCGGACCTACATACATATATACATGTTCAACTTCAACATAATGAAGAATTACAATGAGATCCTTAGACCACTGAACGACCACTATAGTCACAAGAGTGAGCTGTTGACGGCGCGTAGTCATCACAATCTTTTCGTCTTGCATGCAGAATGAAAAATCTTAACCTCACTGCCCCTGCTTCATTGTGCTGACAAGGGCAAAGATGCTCGTATCTCATTGGGCCAAAGGACTGAAACATCTCCTGCATCACCTCCTTCGCGCTCTTCACTCTTCAGTAGGTCGTCCCTTTTCTCGAGCTCACGCATCACCGTCTGGATCTCCGTCCTCATCGCCTCACTTAGGGGGTGTTTGTTTACAGGGACTTATTGGTGTAGGGACTTGAAAAAGTCCCTTTTAGTCCCATCTAAATCAAACAGGAGGGACTTATCCATTGTTGGACCTGAAAAATGCCCACATTAAATCCCTATAAGTCCCTGTATACAAGAGTTGGACCACAAACTCATAGTTTGTATACAAGGCCACAAACTCATATTACAGGTACTAAGGTAAACATTAATGTCGGTTTTATCCATTGTCGAAATCTAGCTTTCCTTCTTTTTTGGTGTATCAATTAATGTGTATTTTTCTGTTCAACTCACAACAAGACAACCATCTCACTCCTTATTGGTTGATTAATGCAGCGCATTCAAACTAAACTTCTTATTGCTGCATGCATGCAAGGGATATTATTGCCCTTGGTTGCTAGTATGAGACAAACACCATTAATTTTGCATCGATTACTGTTAGTGGCCTAATATAGCTGAAAATTATAATTCTGACAGTGAACTTATATATAAAAATGGAGGGAGTAACTTTTTGGCCCTGGTCAAATTAGTGAAGAGCCGATCCGCCTTGGTCTTCAGGGTGGTGTGAGACGCAGCTATGAAAAGATCCACAAGTTCCACTTGCCTTCTCGGCGCCCATAGCCTACACTTTCCTTCTAGCCGTCCACAACCTCCGCTATCACGCGACGGACTGGTGATGATCTCGGGTATGAGTGGGATCGCCGTGAAGCGATGTCAAAACTTATACTCACAATCTCATGGGACATATAACGATTTCATTAATTGTTTCCTTATGTGTCCCCAAAATGTTTAGTATAATTTTTATCATTGGGTGCAGTGGCGGAGCCACAGGAGAATGCTTGGGGGCTAGAACACAAAATGTGAACATTTAAGAGGGCAAAATGCTAATTTTTCTTCCAACTAAGTACTCCCTCCGTCTGAAAATACTTGTCGGAGAAATGGATGAATCTAGATGTATTTTAGTTATAAATACATCCAATTTTGTTCATTTCTCCGACAAATATTTTGGAAAAATTAGTATTTCCTTCACAAAATTGTCTAAGGTTGGGGGGGCCACAGCCCCCAGCAATACACTAAGCTCCGCCAGTGATTGGGTGGATTTGTGCGTGTGGACGAGCAGTTTGTCATCATGTGCTATGTATGTGTGCTCTAGTTGTGAAGTCGTGAAATCAATGGTGATGCTTGAAAATTGTGAAAAGCACTATGACAGGCATCCACAGTTTGAGTATCACCGTCGGAATCGAGTCACCACTGCTGGAATCAAGTTGCCACTATCGCCACCGAAATCAATACCCAACAGAATCGTCCTCGCCCTCGCCTTCGTGCTCGTGGTCGTCCAAGCCCTCGCCGTCGTGCTCGGATTTAACATGTTATTCATTTAACTAAATGTGTATTGAAAATTGGGAAAAAAAGGACATGCCACTGACTAGAGGTCCTACAATACTAATGCAGCCATTATAAAAGACTAACTTTCGTCTTGTCTCAACGGCCTCCATAAGAGCATCTCCAGCGGTTG
>NC_041389.1:700696495-700709536 GCF_002162155.2 Triticum dicoccoides | reverse complement strand
AAAAATCAGCCCTTGGGGGCAATGCCGGCGATACATTCGGCGCTGGGGCCGATTTTACGCCCAGTCGTCGGCCCCAGCTCGCCCCCAGGGCGCCGATGTTGGCCCACTTTTTAGCCCCATTTCGACGAATAAAGCCCATATGGGCAAGAATAGGTCCATATTCGGCGTGGTTCGCCGTGGCTCGGCGTTCAATTGTCAACATAAATATTTTTTTATCACATATTTCATCACTGAAAAATCAAATACTTCAACAAAATAGTATTCCCTCCTTACCGGTTTACAAGGCTCATATCTGAAATCCTACCCACTAAGGTAAATGTCTATTGACTGAGATGAATTGAGCTTATGTAAAAAGTGCCGAATTAGCATACTGGTATTAAATCTCAGCCTGTTCAATTGCCAATGCAATTAAGTACAGCGCCTCAAGCCCGCATGCGTCCCACTCTCTCTCTCTCTCATCCAGATATTCGTTTTTTACCTCGTTTTAATGTCCAGATTGCTGCATGCATGCAGCTGAGGGAAGAAAGGAGCAACGACTTGGCCCTGTGATTAATTTTCTTTTGAAAATGGTACCAGGGAATTAAATGCAACGCAGCAATCGAAAAGACCTCAGCGCTTTAACCAACCTACTCTCAAAACAAGCCTTATAAAACGGAAATCTAAAGATTTTGAGTTGAGCCTTGTAAACCGGTAAGGAGGGAGCACAACAACAAATAGTTCAATACAAATTATATAGTTTAACAAATAAAAACTCATATTTCATCACACGTCGCGCTCGGCGTCGCCCTTGATCCTCCATAGGTGCTCTATCAGATCTTCCTTCAGTTGATGATGCACCTATGGGTCTCGGATCTCCTGACACATACTGAGGTAGGCAGTCCAGGTTGCTGGTAGCTGGTGATTAACTTGGGCAAGAGGACCCTGCCTGTGGTATGGTTCAGTGTCAAACACTGGCTCTTCCTGCTCGCTCTCAATGATCATGCTGTGCAAGATGACACGGCAGGTCATGATCTCCCACATTTGATCTTTCGACCAGGTCTGAGCGGGGTATCGGACAACAGCAAATCGAGATTGGAGCACACCAATTGTCCGCTCGACAACCTTCCTGCAAGCCTCCTGAATCTTCGCAAACACGGCGTTCTTGCCTCCTGGCATAGGGTTTTTGATGGTCTTCACAAATGTCGACCATCTCGGATAGATGCCATCAGCTAGATAGTACCCCTTGTTGTAGTGCCTCATATTGATCTCGAAGTTCACCAGAGGAGAATGACCTTCAACAAGCTTGGCAAAGACAGGAGAACACTACAGCACGTTGATGTCATTGTGAGTTCCTGGCATACCAAAGAAGGAGTGCCAAATCCAGAGGTCTTGTGTGGCCACGGCCTCAAGTACCACACTGCAACCTCCTCTGGCGCCTTTGTACATCCACTGCCAAGCAAATGGCAATTCTTCCATTTCCAATGCATATAGTCGATGCTTCCAAGCATCCCAGGAAATCCTCTTGCTGCATTATGTGCTACGATCCGAGCAGTGTCTTCCGCATTTGGTGTTCTCAAGTATTGCGGTCCAAACACTGCCACCACTGCCCGACAGAACTTGTAGAAACACTCTATGCTGGTGGACTCGGCCATGCGCCCATTGTCGTCCCGTGAGTCACCGGGAGCTCCATATGCAAGCATCCTCATCGCTGTCGTGCATTTTTGGATCGAGGTGAATCCAAGTTTGCTGGTGCAATCCATCTTGCATTTGAAGTAGTTGTCGAACTCCCGGATGGAATTCACAATCCAGAGGAAAAGTTTTCTGCTCATCCGTTAACGACGCCGAAATGTTCTGTCGCCGTGAAGTGGAGCATCGGCGAAGTAGTCGGCGTAGAGCATGCAATAGCCTTCGAGACGATGTCGGTTCTTTGCTTTCACCCGCCCTTGCGCCGAGCCACCTCGTCACGGCTTTTCATTGCTTGCCAGCAGCTGGGCGAGGGCGGCGAGCACCATGACATGCTCTTCTTCCTGGACGTCGGCCTCGGCTTCCTCCTCCAGCAGTGCTGAGGGAGTCCTGGATTAGGGGGTGTCCGGATGGCCGGACTAAGACCTTTGGCCGGACTCCCGGACTATGAAGATACAAGATTGAAGACTCTGTCCCGAGTCCGGATGGAACTTTCCTTGGTGTGGAAGGCAAGCTTGGCGATACGATATGAAGATCTCCTCCCATTGTAACCGACTCTGTGTAAGCCTAGCCCTCTCCGGTGTCTATATAAACCGGAGGGGTTTAGTCCATAGGACGAACAACAATCATACCATAGGCTAGCTTCTAGGGTTTAGCCACTCTGATCTCGTGGTAGATCTACTCTTGTACTACCCATATCATCAATATTAATCAAGCAGGAGTAGGGTTTTACCTCCATCGAGAGGGCCCGAACCTGGGTAAAAACATCGTGTCCCTTGTCTCCTGTTACCATCCGCCTAGACGCACAGTTCGGGACCCCCTACCCGAGATCCGCCGGTTTCGACACCGACATTGGTGCTTTCATTGAGAGTTCCTCTGTGTGGTCACCGTCAGGAAGGATGCCGCATCCCGTCTTTAAAGACGGCGCCGTTGCTAAAGGAGCTTTGGCTGTCGGCCAAACTCTCTGGCTAGGCAGGTTTTTGATGACCGCCTGTTCAGCCGCCGCGCCGACGATGACCTCTCGGGCCATCGAAAGCAATCTTCACATCAGCTCGGAGCTTGCCGAGCAGTTAGATCCAATGGAGCTCCTCTCCCTGAACGAGCTCTTGGATCGCATTGCGGCCCCGGGAGTCGCTACAGATTACGGCCAGATTGGGCTTAAACCCGATCAGAGAGAAATTGACTCTCCCCAGGTGACCCATCACGTCGAAGTGGTGGAAGAACAATGCGGCGAGTCTCCGCCCGCCCTAAGGACCAGATGTGTCCGGATTCCCGATCCCTCCAAGCCGGACACCCGCAGAGGGGAGGATGTCGCCCAAACCCTGAACCTAAAGTCAGGCAGCAGGCTTGATTCATTGAATAATGTCCAAGAAAGCAAGCTTCCGAATTCGGAAACCTCTTGGCCCCTGAATCTTACATCGGGCAAGGTTCCGGATTTAAATCCACCCGCCCACCCAACTATGCGGGATTTCTCCCAAATACGGCAAGAGCCCGGGGAAACAGTACACCACTACTGGGCCAGATTTCTCCTAGTTATGAACAGGATAAAGGACTGCCGCGAGAAAGAAGCAATTTCACTCTTCTGTAACAACTGCACGGACATCGGAATCCTCAACGCCATAAGTCGCCGCGAAATTACACGATTCGCCGACTTGACATCCATAGTACGAAAGTACTGTGCGACTGAAAGCGTTCGGAAAACCGAAGATAAATTCTGGGATAATCCGGCCCCGAATACAACACGAGTCCGAAACAAAAGGGCGCATTATCGCGAGGCATCTGAGCCAAACATCAAAAAACAAAAACCCTCTACAGGGTACGGGACCGTACTAGAGGGATGGCTCAATGGACCCTGTAAAATTCATAATTCAGGGGAAGCCACACCAACTCACAGCCTTAGAGCATGTTGGATACTCCGACAGGTGGCCCGAAGTGGCGAGGAGCTTCTAACTCCAGCACCCGAAGAATACCACCCCAGTACGGTGTCGACAGTCTTTGAGACCTTCACATGAAACAATGCGAGGAAACGAACGCTCCGCAACCTTGCCGAGGTCTACCAAGTAGCAACAATAAACCCATGGAGTGACACGGCTATTACCTTTATTTCCAGTGACGAACCTAAATTCCGGACAGCCCGAGCACCAGCCGCATTCGTCCTCAGTCCGATAGGGGACGGCTTCCGACTTACAAAGGTACTCATGGACGGCGGCATCGGACTCAACCTCATCTATGAGGAAACCCTGCGAAAAATGGAAATTGACTAGAGCCGCATTGAGCGAAGCAACACAACCTTTAGAGGAATAATTCCAAGCCGGGAAGCGTGTTGTTCAGGAAAAATCACACTGAATGTGGTGTTCGGCACGCCGGATAATTACAGATCCGAGGAGGTCACGTTTCAAGTGGCCCCTTTCAGCAGCGGATACCACGCTCTGCTAGGGCGAGAAGCATTTACAATTTTCCAAGCCATACCCCATTACGGGTACATGAAGCTCAAAATGCCTGGACCCAATGGAATCATCACTCTCGCAAGTGATCCGGACATAGCGCTCCGCGCCAAAAACGAGACAGCCGCACTGGCCCTGGAAGCATTATCCGAGGCCCTAGCGGCCGAGGAACTAACTGCGTTGCGCTCCACGATGGACAGGGACGATGTGATACTGGACAAGAGATCCAAGTCCACCTCTTTCAAACCAGCGGACGAAATAGTCAAATTCCAAGTCCATCCAACGGACCCTACAAAAACGGCCTCCATCGGGGCACAACTAAAACCCGATGTCGACGCCGCACTCAAAGTCTTCCTATGAGAAAATTGGGACATTTTGCCTGGCACCCCTCAGATATGCCAGGAATCCCACGCAGGCTGGCTGAGCACAGCCTGAACATCCTAAAAGGGTTTAAACCCGTCAAGCAGACTCTACGGCGTTTTTCCGAACCCAAGAGACAAGCCATGGGAGAGGAGCTAGCAAAACTGCTGGAAGCCGGATTCATCAGAGACATAAAACATCCGGACTGGCTAGCAAACCTGATGATGGTACCAATGAAGGACAAACCTTGGCGCCTATGTGTCAATTTCAAAGACCTAAATAAGGCCTGTCCAAAGGACCCTTTCCCACTCCCCCGAATTGATCAAATCATCGACGCCACCGCAGGACACGACTCATTGTGTTTCCTCGATGCATACTCTGGCTACCACCAAATCAAGATGGCAGAGTCAGACCAAGCTGCAACGGCTTTCATCACCCCATACGGCCCATTCTGCTTCAACACGATGCTCTTCGGGCTCAAAAATTCCGGTGCAACATATCAGCGCATGATTCAGACATGTCTGGCCAACCAGATCGGCAAAACAGTTGAAGCACACGTAGATGACGTGGTCATCAAAAAAAACACGTCGATACTCTAGTAGACGACTTGAGGCTCACGTTCGACAATCTCCGAACATATGACATTAAGCTCAACCCGGAAAAATGCATTTTCGGCGTACCAGCCGGAAAGCTCTTGGGCTTCATTGTATCCGGTAGAGGAATTGAAGCAAACCCAGCCAAGATCCGAGCTCTGTCACAATTGGATACCCCAAAGGACCTCAAACAAATACAAAAATTGACAGGATGCGTGGCGGCTCTAAGCCGCTTTATCTCCCGCTTAGGAGAAAAGGCATTACCCATCTATCGCCTCCTGCGGCGCACCGAACACTTCGAGTGGACGGATGCCGCCACGGCCGGACTCGAAGAAATAAAAGCCATACTGGCAACAAATCCGGTCCTGGCCGTGCCCAACACGGGCGAACCAATGCTATTATACATCACGGCAACCCATCAAGTTGTAAGCGCGGTGCTCGTCGTCGAACGAGAAGCGGACGGACACAAGTTCCCCCTCCAAAAACCAGTGTACTACGTGTCCACGGTACTAACTCCATGCAAGTCACGGTACCCGCATTATCAAAAGATAGCGTACGTGGTGTTCATGGCATCCCGGAAGCTGTGACACTACTTTCAAGAGTGCTCAATAACAGTGGCATCCGAAGTACCCCTTCATGATATTATAAACAACCGCGACACAATGGGCCGGATTGCCAAATGGGCCATCGAGCTCCTCCCGTTCGACATAACTTACAAGCCAAGTCGAGCTATTAAGTCGCAGGTTTTGGCCGACTTCATCGCCGCATGGACTGAAGCCGAACTCCCTAAAGAGTACGGCGCATACTCCAACTGGATCATGCACTTCGACGGCTCCAAAATGTTGGCTGGCCTGGGGGCTGGCGTCGTTCTGACGTCCCCAACCAAAGATACAGTACAATACGTACTTCAGATAATGAACACGGATTCCAACAACGCAGCCGAATATGAGGCCCTTTTACATGGTCTCCGGATGGCAGTCTCCATGGGCATTCAGCGCCTAGAGGTCCGCGGGGATTCAAACCTTGCAATATCCCAAATAAATGGAGACTTCGACGCCAAGGATCCGAAAATGGCAGCTTACCGCAACGCCATCTTAAGGATGTTATCTCGGTTTGAGGGGCTCGAATTTCATCACATAGCCCGGGAAAATAACCAAGCAGCAGACGTGTTGGCACGCATTGGCGCCAAGCGCGAGGCCGTCCCTCCCAACATATTCCTAGAGAGGCTGTTCAAGCCATCCGTATCATGGGAAGGAGAATCCGGAAACAACAGCCCGGACACAACCACACTGCCCCTCACCGAACATTCTGACACAGTTGGGGGCTCCGCCAACGAAACAACACCGTCAGCCCACGCAATAATGGCAGTCATTGCCCCTTGGACAGAACCATTCCTAGCCTACCTAACTAGGCAGGAATTTCCCGAGGACCAAAACGAGGTCCGCTGCATAGTGCGGCGATCTAAAGCCTACAAAGTCCACGAGGGAGAGCTTTACAAGAAAAGCACAACCGGAGTCCTTCAAAGGTGTATCTCCGGAGAGGAATGGCTAGATCTTTGGGCTGAAATTCATGCCGGACTCGGCGGGCACCACGCCGCAGCCCGGTCCCTTGTAAGCAAGGCCTTCCATACAGGATTTTATTGGCCAACGGCCCGGGAAGACGCTCAGGACTTAGTGCAACGATGTGTTGGTTGCCAGTTATTCGCCAACCAAAGCCACATGCCGCCTACCGCCCTACAAACTATACCCATTACCTGGCCGTTTGCGGTCTGGGGGCTTGACATGGTCGGACCCCTTAAAGGAGGAACCCACAAGCAAAAATATCTACTGGTCATGGTGGACAAATTCACCAAATGGATAAAAGCCAAGCCTGTAAAGACGGACGAATCTGGACCAGTGATAGACTTCATATCCGGGGTTGTACACCATTACGGCATCCCCCACAGCATCATAACCGACAACGGCACAAACTTCACGACCGATGAAGTCAAACATTGGTGCAACAACATGGGCATCAAGCTCGACTACGCTTCAGTCTATCACCCTCAAACTAACGGTCAAGTCGAATGGGCCAACGGTCTCATTATGAGCGGCATCAAACCCAGACTGGTGCGATCCCTCAAGGAATCTAACACGCACTGGATAGAGGAGCTTGACTCCGTACTCTGGGGGCTGCGGACCACGCCGAATCGCACTACCGGATTCACACTATTTTTTATGGTATACGACGCAAAGGCAGTACTGTCATGCGACATAATCCATGACTCACCTCGACTGCGCATGTACGAAGAAAGAGAAGCCGAGCTCGATCAGCAGGACAGCTTGGACGCATTGGAAGAGGAGCGCGACGTGGCAAAAGCTCATTTCGCATTCTATCAACAGCAGACTCGAAGATACCAAAGCAGAGAAGTACGGGCCAAAACTTATAACGTTGGCGAACTAGTTGTACGCCTGCCGGACAAAAAAAGGGATAAATTAAAGCCCAAATGGGAGGGCTCCTTCATAATCGACCAAGTACTGACCAGCGGAGCGTACCGTCTGCGAAACGCATCGGATAACCGACTCGAGCCGAACCCATGGAACGCAGCATGCCTACGAAGATTCTACGCCTAGCGCCGGACTCCGTGTTCGTTTCCTTCCTCTGTCCCTTTGTTTTATTTTTATTTTTATTTTTTATTGGTTGTCCGGGATTTTGTTCCTTCTCCCTACCCTTTTTCTTCTCCCAAGCCCTTAGGGGCTTGCCTATGCATTGCTCGCACATACCCGACGCGCTACCCGCGCTCATAATACCTGGGGGCTTCTTTACCAAGAAGTTTATATAAAACGGGCCTCATGCCCAAAACATGTGTGACGCTTCCGCATGAACCTTTTATACACCATTATATGCATAGATATGACTTAAGTTTTGGCCAAGCTGGATTGCCTGGCTCCTGTGCTTACCCCTACGTTCCCGTTCGTTCGGCTAGGTGGTAAAGGGAGCACCTCTGCGATTGTTACTGCCGGGTCAGCCGGATGTGTACCTCAAACTGGGTGAAGCCGAAAGCTAGCGTTCTTAAGGGAATATTCGGTCGGTGAACTAAAAGATGATCTTTCATATTTATTCATCTGCCCTCAGATGCTTTTCTGCTCTTTCTGGCAGTTCGGACATGCACTTTAGGGCATGCCTCCCAGGGAAAGAAACCCCTAATGGAATTATTCTCCCTGGAAGATGTTTCTTACTAACCATGTAATATAACATAATTAGTTGGGCACTTGTCTGCTAAAGCACTTATGACCCCTACGCCTTGTCTCCATGCATGCACCGATTCTTACATAATCGAGAGGGTATTCGGACACACTCCGGACTATAGGGTCCAGAGGTCGAAGCGAAAAGGTCCGCAATGACAAACGATCTACAATCCGGCTAGAAGGCATTTTTATGTCATTTTAAATTACGGAGTCAATCTGACTCGGCATATTCTTCTTCAATACCATCCAACAGGCGGTCTAATTTACAATCCTGTTGGGAATATTTTGCAGCCAGCTCCACCTGGCCATATGCTAAGCTGACTGGGATCTCCTTTCTGTCCGGACCTATACGGACGACCTCGGCCATGTGGTTTCGGTCAGCCTTCGTGTACCGAGTCTTCACCATGGCCCACGCCTCCCTGGCACCTTGACGGCAAGCCGATATCTTCCACAACCGGAAGTGCTGCCGCACTCCCTCCAGCTTCTTTGTAAGCTCCTCAAGGCCTTCGGGCACGGAGAGGGACGGCCACATAGCCTGGATGACGCTTTGCATTTCCTGCCGAACTCGTTCGTGTAGTTGCAACAGCTCAGGAAGAAGGTCTCCCATTGAACCGGGCATTTCCTCCGCAGGACGACCTGTCAGCAGACCTACAGACATAGCTCTGTCAATCGACTTCCTCGCTGAATTCTTATTTCGAAGATTCGTTCAAGCACTTACTAAAAATGTCACGTCGAAGTCGCCGATTCTCCTTCACGGCAGAAGACAGCTGAATACGAACATCTTTTAGTTCCTCGTCCAGCTGGGTATTGGCGTCTTGAAGCTTGTACTTCTCTTGCCTCACCCTCGTCAGCACGCTCTCGCCAGCCTTTAGTTGGCGTAGGAGTTGTTGCTCGTCCGGATTTACTCCGGCTCCATCTGCACTATTATCGTCAGGGTTGCACACCTGCCGCATTTCAAAACGGAATTATCTTTCGAAGCATATATTACCTGCAGGCGTCCCCTTGGCATTTTCTGAAGTGGCCAGTGCGGCCTCGAGCTGGGCCTTGCACTCTTCAAGCTCCTGGGACAGTTGCGTATTCTTCTTTGTAAGACACTGTATAGCACATGATCCTTCAAACAGTTATCTTCACTGTTTCAAGTCTCGGGGGCTATTGACATATATAACCTTCAATTCTACTCACCTGTATGTCTTTTACATACTGCTCCGTGGCTCTGGCTAGACCATTTTGAGCAGCACGGAGATACGCATCTCCTGTATTAAAGGCGTCCAACGCCTCTGGGGAAAAACACGCGTCACGAAGAACAGTCCGGCGACGCCTGTGGTTCAGGGTGCTCTCCACCTCTGAATTGGTGGCAGATAGCCCGTCGGCGTCCTCTGTCGGAGGAGCGCCCAAGGCGCGCCCCATGTCCGTCTCCGCTTCCGGACCCGGCCTTGAACCTTGGCCGGCGGACATATTCCAGCGGGCTCTCTTCTTTCTAAGAAAATCATGAGCATTAGTAAGACTCAAGGGCATAAACCCTAGGCGTTAAATTCGCACGCCGTACCATTGCGCCGGAATCTCAATCTGGTCCGCACTTCTTTTTGGCCCGCCTGGCTTCAGCGGCCCTTGTTGGCTGCCCACCGTGGGCTCGGCCTTCCGCCTCAAGGATTTACCCTACGAAACGCTATTATTTTACGGCATGCAAGATAAAGCATGAGAATACTGGGACTTCGGTCTTAGTTACCTTTGAGGCTGGAAGTAGTCTGGGATAGTCGGCCGTGATGGCCACTAAGGAGGTGTCCTTGCTCAATTGATGAAATACTCCATCAATTAACTCCACACATAAGTCCGAATCTTCTTGGGAGTCCGGATCGAGGGACCGTTTCGGGTCCTCGGGTTGTGGAGCAGGGCTGTTTATTTCCTTCACAGCCTGGCGCAGCTCCTGCGTTTAAACATTACTAGACTAAGTACTCAACTACGGGAATTTCAAAAGCGGATAGGCAAGGGAAAGTGTCCACTCACCCAACTAGGTGGATTGTACATGGAGAATCCGCCCTCCGGGTTGACACGGAGGAATTCTTCTTCTTCTCCTTTGTACAAAGCGGATAAGATTCTCGTTAAAGTGGCGGCCGAATCTGGCCCCTTGCGACCGCACCGGGTGGCGTCATCCTCCCCGTTGAAATCCCACATGGGGTGGCCTCTGTATTGAAGCGGCTGCACCCCTCGCGTAATGCATATGGCCATGACCTTGATCATGGTCAGTCCGGAATGAGCCAATAACCTTATCCGGCTCATCAGGTACAGGACGTCCCTGTCAGCTTCCCTCTGAGGGTTCCGCGGGCGCCAACTCAGGCGCTTCTTCAACGGGGCATTATTGAACTCGGGGAGGCCGATCCGTACAGGGTCCGGCAGGGGGACGTCATCTATATAAAACCACTCCGAGGGCCAGTCTTCGGACGCCCTCTTTGGGGTACCGGATAGATATCCGGTCCCGGCGATGCGCCATAGTTCGGCTCCGCCCACCTGATAAATAGACCCCTCCTGAGAACGGGGCACAAGGCAAAACAACCTCTTCCACAATGCGAAATGGGCCTCAATGCCCAAGAACAGCTCGCAGAGGGCCACGAAGCCCGCGATGTGCAGAATGGAGGCGGGCGTGAGGTTGCGTAGCTGGAGGCCGTAGAACTCCAGCAACCCTCGTAGAAACAGATGAATTGGAAATCCTAGTCGTCTCATCAAATAAGGGACTAAGCATACCCGCTCTCCTTGAGATGGATTGGGGACGCTCTCCGCCTGCTCTCCGCCGCTATAGGCAGCAATCCCGGCTCGAACTGGGACCATATATGCTGGGGGGAGAAGCCCCTTGGACTGAAGCACTACTAACTCGCTATGCGGGGCGGAACACCGCCCCCAATCTCCGGGCCGAGGGCTAGAGAGGCGAGAGGAGGAGCGGCACCGACCGGCCATGATGGAATGGATCCCTGTCGGAGGCGCTCTGATGAAGACTCGCGGAGGGAAGATGGTGCGAATTGGATCTAAATCCCCGTCTCTTTTATGGGCGGCTCATTAACGCAACCAGGGGGGTAAGTGAAAAAAATCCCCTGGCTTTTCACATTCGTTTGACGCGTGGAAGATGGTCATTATGGGGCACAGAAGCCGAGAAGGACAGCACGCGCTAGAAGTCGGACACTATTCGACGGGTACAGGGAATTTGAAGGAGAACCCGCCTTGCAATGCCGAAGACAACTTGCGCGCCGGACTCGTCATCATTGAAGCCTGGTTCGGGGGCTACTGAGGGAGTCCTGGATTAGGGGGTGTCCGGATGGCGGGACTAAGACCTTTGGCCGGACTCCCGGACTATGAAGATACAAGATTGAAGACTCCGTCCCGTGTCCGGATGAAACTTTCCTTGGCGTGGAAGGGAAGCTTGGTGATACGATATGAAGATCTCCTCCCATTGTAACCGACTCTATGTAACCCTAGCCCTCTCCGGTGTCTATATAAACCGGAGGGGTTTAGTCCATAGGACGAACAACAATCATACCATAGGCTAGCTTCTAGGGTTTAGCCACTCCGATCTCGTGGCAGATCTACTCTTGTACTATCCATATCATCAATATTAATCAAGCAGGAGTAGGGTTTTACCTCCATCGAGAGGGCCCGAACCTGGGTAAAAACATTGTGTCCATTGTCTCCTGTTACCATCCGTCTAGACGCACAGTTCGCAACCCCCTACCCGAGATCCGCCGGTTTTGACACCGACAAGCGCGGTGAGCACTTCCTCGTCATCCGAGTCCATCGCTGAGGCAGGCAAATCGCCGAACACCTTGCGCCCGGTGGGCGTGCACCCGCCGGTAAACTGCCCCTCCGCGGTCGGAAATGGCGGCCGGAAACGCCTAGCTGTTGTCGGAGGGGCTGCCGCGATGAACCTCTGCTATTTTTCCGGCGGGGAATGACTATGTACCGGTGAAGGGCGGCGGGCGGCGCCGGGATATAGCTAGTGGTGGCTGAGAGCGCAGGGGGTGGGAGGCAGGTCAGGGAAGAAAATCTTGACTTTTCACATGACGGCGTGGGCCAGCCACGCTTTTCCCTTGCGCCGGAGCCCCCAAGCGCCCCCCAGCGCGTCGGGTTCGGCCTGCGGCCGCCGGGCGAAAAAACGAGCCAAACCGGCCTTTCCGTCGTCCTGGGGGTGCTACTGGGTCGTTTTTTGGCGTCGGCGCCGAAAAAGTCGCCTGGGGGAGCCTGTTGGGGGCGCGGTTGGAGATGCTCTAATGGATATGAAACGCTCTGTATGCATATGCGGGCTGCTATGGCGACTACTGGACCAGCTCTTAGGCCAACTCCAGCGCTAGACCCCATCCGGATGTCCGCTTTTGTCCGTTTGGGGTGCGATTTGGCGGACGTCCGGGGGCGGACAGGAGTATGGGTCATCGGCGCCCAACGCGCAGAAGGCCGCTGGCACCCCAAAAACGGTCCGTCCCGCCTCGCCTCGAGCTCGCTATGCCGCCTCGCGCACACCCGAGAGCCCTAGGCCGCGGCCGCCCTTTCCTCTGTCGTCGCTTCCATCCTTTCCTCTGACGTCGTCGTGCCCAGGCCGCGGCCGCCCTGCCCTGCGCCGTACCCCCGCCCCCGCGCGCCCGCGCCGGTCGGGCTGCCCTGTGCCGCGCCTCCGCGACCGTGCCGCGTGGCGCCGGGCTGGCCGCTCCCCCGCGCCCGCGCGCTCGCGCCGCCCGGGCTGGCGGTGCCCCCGCGCCGGGCTGGCCTGCGCCCGCG
>NC_041389.1:700690333-700695771 GCF_002162155.2 Triticum dicoccoides | reverse complement strand
CGCGCGCCCACGCGCCCACGCCACGCCGGGCGGGCCTGCGCCGCGCCCCGCCGCAGCCCCGACACGCCCGCGCCACCCCGCCCCGTCCTTGCTGCTCTCCGTCCCGTAGCGTCCACTGATTTGTGGGCCAGAGGACGGACACGGGCGGACATGAGCAGACAAGAGGGACGAGAAAAGCGTCCGTTTTCTATCCGTTCGGGAGCATTCGTGACTCAATTTTGGTTTAGGTTTGGGGTTGAGGCGAAGAAATACGGACACGAACGAACGTGCTTGTTCGTTTGGGCGTGATCGTTGGGCCTGATTTTGTCCCATACGGACAAAACCGGACAAGATGAGGTTCTGCGGTGGAGTTATGCAAGGCTCAGTGATCCCGTGCATAGAGGAAGAAGGAACACAAAGAATACTGGAAATAATTTACTATGCGGACATCAAAAGATACGATGCACTGTGGCGCTCGTGTGGCATCTCATGTACGCCAACCTACATGATGTGGGTGATGTGGATAGGCTCGGAAGAGATGGCGGATTGTGACCGGCCTGGTGCACGCAAGGACTACGTCGTCTTTTCTTACGCCGACTAGTTCTATCAACTAATATGTAAATTGTGGGAAAATGCCACAGCGCTATAATAAATTACCAAATAATATGTGGTGCCTGGTTGGGCATGAAAGAAAGACATAAAAACTTATTTTTCTAGCAATCAAAGTGAGACACCGACACTACATAAGGTTAAGATCATTGAAGAGCATGTTCAATTTTCTTTTTCTTTTGTTATGGAAGGGACCCCGATCTATTATAAAGGTTCACCAGAAGAATGAAGTGTCCAAAACACAACGGGAACTAGAAGGGTTGGACGCGCTTTGCTGCATCATTGGTGTTGTTGGGATTCTTTAAAAAAATATTCATTCTGTTTTAAAACATATATGGTGTATTACTTTTTCGAAAAGCCCAACCTCTTTAGATTGATCACATGTATGAAAATATATATCAAAATTCGTAATATCAAATTAGAGTTATTAGATTCATCATGAAATGAATTTTCATCAATTTTTGGCTTAACATTGTGGATGTCGATATTTTTGGCTCTAAACTTGGTCAAAGTCAAAGAAATTTGACTTTCCAAAGAACTAATACCTCTTGTATTTTGGAACTGATGGAATATTTAATTTGGCAGATGTGAGAGATGATGGAGTGTGTTTTATATTTATTTATAATGCGGTTATTTGTGGGCCTTTCATGGTGTGATTCTGTGTTATGCACTACTCACCTCATACTTTTGTGGGTATATTTTGCGTCGGTGCCTACATGTACTATATTGGTGCTATAGTATCATCATATGGCGGCGCTTCATTTTTCTATGTGGTAAGAGGGTGCATAGGATTGATATGTTTTTTTAGCCGGTTGGTGTTGATTGATTTTAAAAATCGTTTGCCCAATCAAAATCGTAAACCAAATTCAAAATTGAATATTTCAATCGAATAAAAGAGCTTCAAAATTAGGGAATATGGTGAATTAAAATAATTAAATGGGGGAGCTCCTTGAGAAATTATTGACCCGGTCAAAATCAGGTGACCAAGTTCTAAATTGAAGACCTTAGTTAATTGTGATGACTCAAAAATTAGGAAACACAATGTACAATATAAAAGAATTTAATGAGAGCTTTAAGAAATTGTTGACTTGATCAAAATTGGGTGACCCAATTTCAATTGGAAACCTCAATTGATTGTGAGGGCTTTTACCATGGGGAGCTCCTAGTGATATAGTAGATTACCATCGAGATCCCAAGGCCATTGAACAATCACTACTGCCAGCAAGAACGAGTTGTCAACGCGTCGCGGTCGCTGCTCCTTTACTGGAGCTGACTTAATCTTGTCAACCACAACTAGGAAGTCTTCGAGCACTTAACCCTAAGGCCAACGCTTCAGAGCTACTTTCGTTGTCATTGAACCGTTGAAATTGATCTGAAGCGCCTGACACCAAATCTTACCATCTTGCATGCATACTGATAAACCCTAACCTCACCGCCACAAGGAGATAGTAGGAATCTACGTTAGAGCGCCGGATTCGGTCTCGACGGACGAACTCAAGGAGAATCGAAACACGAAAAACCAGTTTGAAGATGAAGTGTGGCCACTTACCAAGGTGTCGCCCCTATGAGGACTAAAAAATCTATCCTAAACTACTGCCCAAAGAATCACTAAGACTCCCCTCCCCGCCGCCGGCCACTAGAGTGCAGAACAGATGGGAGGCAAGTGTGCGCTCTCTCGTTGCAGAGCATGGAGGGAACGAAGCTTCACCCTATCCGCCGTTACCGGAGGGGATGGAATAGATCTTTTTTTTAGATCGTATTCTTGTGTACCCTCTATTTCTATGCGAGGAACCTGTTCGTTGCAACAGTATTACAAGTTAATTACCATTCATCAATGTCATGTAAATTGAGAACCAACGGGTGGTTCAATAGTTAGGATGGTAGTTGTAGTCAAGCCCATCACGGGTCATACCTCAAGTTCCATACATGTGAGTCTCATTTAAGACCAAATATTCTTTCGGTCGATAGCAAGGCGCCTATGGTGACTCAATCAATCTCAAGACTCGCCGAAACACTCTCTCGGATATGCTTATAGGGTGTACATGTATGTGTATTCATAGAAGTGAGTGCATGTGCGTGCATGTGACCTTGTGTGCCTGCTTTCTAAAACAAATCGTTCACTACAAATTCAACATTGCCCTCTAACATAATACATCGTGTAGTTAAAAATAATGATAGCTCATGTTGTACCTGTATTCACATATCTAATGGTTACACAAGCCTGACAGAAATTGGAACTTGGTTTTTGTTGTTGTGTGCCGACTGAAATTCGTTAGACTCTAGTCTATTATTCTACCCTAAACCTAGTGCAATGCTATAGCCTATAGCATAATTGGAAATTGGAATTCGTTTGACTCTAGTCTGCTACTCCCTTCATCCGAAAATACTTGTCGTTGAAATGGATATATCTAGACATATTTTATTCTAGATACATCCAATTTTATTTATTTGTGCGACAAGTATTTCCAGACGGAGGGAGTATTAAATAAGATGAGAGGATATTGCCTTGGGTAAGCACAGATCTACGGTGAAGGTTCGAAAAGATGTGGCCAATATTTTACGGGAATCGGTCAGTTGCTACCAGTTGCACAGTTGAACTAAATAGAATTCATCCGTCAATTCACTTGTTCTGAGATAATTACAGCATATATTCATCAGAATTCAAGTGACCTGTACAGTTTTGGACACGTCCATGCATGCATCATACTTTGATCAGCAGATTGTACAGACCCCATCCGTGCGGGGTGCCCAAAAACACGTCAGCCGGTGTAGAGAGGCAACGAGCGGAGGGCTGCCGTCCACTTCATGGCGATGGGGTCCTCCCCGTCGGCGTTCAGGGGTGGCGGAGATCAGGCCAGACCCGCAGTCACCGTCACGCGGGTCCTTGTCAAGTATCCGATCCATTACAGATCAGACGTGCAGCACACCAATTGTTGTAGGAATAAACATGACGTGTAGTGGTGTATCCTAGTCTCTTTTTTTTGCGGGGAACTTCAGAGAGCTTTATTAGATGAAAGCATTCGCTGGACAGTCAGCCAGAAGGCTGCTGATCAGGAAGCTAGGTATGGAGTCCACCCAGCTGTCGGTCACATTAAGCGTACATGCACGCTTAGCACACAAATGTGCAGGATCATTAGCGGCTCTTATTAAATGAGAAATATGAAAAGACAAAAAGCTAGCAGAGAGCTCTCTAATTTCTAAAAAATCGGTGCTACTACCGAAAGATCGGTGCCGCTAGTGTTCCAGAGGTTAACTGCCTCAAGACAGTCGGATTCCAGTCGCACGTGCATGTAGCCTCGAAGCTTGGCGAAGATGACGCCCTCCCGCAAGGAGAGCACTTCAGCAATGAAAGGATCCGTTACCTCTAGATGGCGTTTGCACCATGCGCCCAGGAATGTCGAGGAAGAGTGTGCTACTCCCCCCACGCCGGCGACTCCGGCATCAAGCTGTATTGCAGCGTCAGTGTTGATCTTTATATGATCATCTTGAGGGGGCCGCCACCCATGGCCCGGCAGAGGTATGAAACTCTGTCGAGGGATGTCCAACAATTCCAAGTCCTCGCGAATACGACGGACCGAGGTAGCCGGATCAAGGATCTCCTGGTCATGTGTTCTTCTATTATGAGACATCCAGATGGCCCACATGATAGTGATTATTATGGCACGATCCTTGTCAGTGAAATGTATGTCACATAGGATGTCACGTGCCCAAAAACTGGGATGGAGTCGGGGCAGATTGATGTCAAAGAGCAGCCTTGCCTCCTCCCAAAACCGCCTTGCATGAGAGCAGTGAACAAGGGCGTGCATCAAGTCCTCGTCCATTGACAGACATAGCTTACATAAGCTTGTATCTCTGATGTGGCGATGGTGAAGGGTGCACTCATCCGGGATGATTCCCCTCATAACTCGCCACCAGGAAACTCGTACCTTTTGGACAACTTTGAGCTTCCACAGAAGTCTCCACATCTGTTCTTCATTCGTTGATGGCCCCGATATCTGCCTTCTTCTAGAGCTAGCCGCTCTTTCTGATTCACTAGAGCTCGATATGCTATTTTAACATAATAGATGCCAGATCTCTCATGTGCCCACGCAAGAAAGTCCTCCCCGCCACCCTGACGAAGTGGAATATTAAGAATTGCATCCGCGTCCGGTGGGATGAATGTCGCGCGAATAGGATATTCCATGTCCAGTTGTTCGAGTCGATGAGGTCGCTGACCATAGTCACCGGAGTAGATGGCGGCCCTGAACAACGGCTTCATAGTTATAGTCGATGGGATCCATCAGTCTTCCCAAGCCGATGTAGTAACCCCAACACCAATGCGCTTTATAAGTCCAACACTTAGGGCTGCACGCCCCGCGATGATGGCCTGCCAGGTGGCGGAGGCAGACTTGGGTGTTGGCGCTTGCATGAAATCACAATCTGGGAAATACCTTCCCTTCATCACACTGGTGCAGAGAGCGTTCGGTTTTGTTAGGAACCTCCAGCCATGCTTCCCGAGAAGCGCTAGATTAAATTGTCGTAGGTCCCGATATCCCATCCCTCCCTTGATCCACTAGTGCAGAACCGGGCAATAGCACCGGTCCGTAAGGCCCTTTAGTGCCAGTTCCATAACCGGCACTAAAGTGTGGGCACCAAAGCCCCCCCCCCTTTAGTACCGGTTCAGCACAAACCGGTGCTAAAGGGAAACCACGTGGCATGAGCCAGCTCCAGGGGCCTGGAGCCCTTTAGTACCGGTTGGTAAGACCAACCGGTACTATAAGGTTTTTTTTTTTAGTTTTATAATTTCTTTTTCATTTAATTTTGTGTTTCCATTTTAATTTTTTACGTTTGCTGGTATTTTACGATACTAC
>NC_041389.1:700602469-700689752 GCF_002162155.2 Triticum dicoccoides | reverse complement strand
AAAAAATATGAAATAAATAGAGGAGCCTCACTCTAGTATAATAAGATGATCCAACGGTGTGATTGTGAAAATATGCATTTATGTATGCTCAGCGAAAAAAACAAGCATTTCAGCTCACTACAGGATCAATATATATTGAAACATTTGTTCTTTTTGTCCAGGACACATGCAGTCATATTTTCTTAATCCCTCCGTTGGATCATGTTATATTATACGTGTGTTGGTTCAGTATTTTTTTCATGATTTTTAAGAACTTTTACACCGTCGAAATCCTTAACTACTTCTGTGGCAAGCTATTGTAGAAAATCCTACTCCTATATATATATATATAAATAGAATTTCTAGTAGAACCAATCATGCATATATATATCATCAATGTCTCACAAACCATCATATTAATTAATTCACACATACACACATGTATAGCTATATACAATTTCTCCTACATATGCATGTTGCCTTCGGAGCCAATGGCATTAGCCTAATTGGTGCCTTCGGAGCACGATGACAATTGGAAGTGGTTTTCATGAGGGCGGTAGCGGGTAATAGTATTCTCCCTTCGGATTTATGACCTGGTCGAGCAAAAATCCCGCTATTTCCTCTTGAAGTGCTTCTACGCACTCCGTTTCTAGGAGCTTCGCCCGCACCTCTCTGAACTGTTAAGAAGGAGATCAATATGCATGTGTATTAGTTGTGTGACTAGATATCAATAAAGGTGTAAAAATTGTGAATAGTGTTTTGACAAGCGTACCCATTCCTGTCTTTGAGATCTGCTCCTTTCGGACGTCATCATGCGAATGTTCTCGCAAACGCAGAATGCACACAGATCAGTCCCCTGCGCCTGCTTCAGGGCCTTTACGAGAATGGAATTCGATCAGATAATAATTAATCAAGCATGATAATTAAAGAGATGGCAGCTAGCTAGCTAGCTAGTACTACTTAATTACTTACCCTGGGCCTTCCCTATTGAAGCTTTTTTTTCCATTTGCCTTCCATGACGCTGATGAACCTTGCCCAAGCCCTGCCCGCCGACAAAGAAAATGAATAAAGGGGTTATTAAATAGTTCATATCATGAAATGACGAACTAAATAGGCCGAGATATATAGTTAATAATGATTGAAATTACCTGTTGACTATCCCAAACAAGATGTTATAGTCAGTTTTTTCTTTGAGTAGTGAGTCCAGTATTTCAACTGTTCCGATGTCAACTTTAATGATACACAAGACGCAGTGAAATCTTCATGCACACACGTTTGCATGTCTTAATTAAGCGGGCATATGTAAGCAAAAACATGTAGCTAGCTAGTAGGCAAAAATAGAGAATTTGTAGTACAAGACAGTGTGACTCACTAGAAGTTGTAAGGAAGTAGTATATCTTCATTGTATTTGAGGCGCTTCAAGAACTCTAGCATGCTGTCCTCTACGGCCTTTTGATGACGTGCATCTATTTTCCATGTGTATTCATTAACGGTGTTTGGGTCAATGAACCCAATGCCATAGCGTCCACCTTTTCTCATTTCATACATCTTCATCCTGCATATAATACCACAGAAAAGAATATAGTGAGGATAATTACAGGTAAGGATTGCTCAAAAGGATAACTACAGCTAGCTTGAGACTTAAATTACAGAAAGAGATCACTTACAGACAATAGCAACTGACGATAGATTTGTCGAGTGCGTCTTAATTGTATAACTGAAACAGTTCAGAATACTCAACGGACACAGCTTTCTCATGGTAGTAATGCTCCTTCTTGACATTCACCATGAGGGAGAATCGATCGGAAATCTTGGTAATGTTCATGTACCATTCATGCAATTCATGCATTCTCGTTGGGAGGTTCTTGACCTTGTCTGGCTTGACCAAAGGTTGGCCCCGGACATATTTCCATTTTATTTCATCCTCTCTAAGCACAGGCATGGGCTCGATCTCGAGGAGTTGTCCAACAGTGATTTTGAGAACTTCAGCCTGCATTATATGATCCTCCGTTATTACCACATTGTCCACCTCAGGAACGTAAACTGTTTGCCCACAATAATATTGGGCGCGCGTACTGTCACGTGTTGTTGGCACAACAAGCGAGGGGATCAATTGCGCCGCCTGTTCTCCCAGCTGGGGAATGGTTTTCCCGCATTTTTTGACAGCTGCTTCTTGTTTGCTCGATCCCGAGCTCGCCTCCTTACGTAGACGTGCTCGATTTAACTTCCTGATGTGACGCTCATAGTCTATGTCAACAGGCTTGGGAGCTGGTGGTTGAGCCATACGAATGAAGTGGTCAATCGTTTCCTCAGGCACTTTCTCCCTTGGCGGCGGTGGCGGTTTCGGTGCAAAATGGGCTTCCACCTCGGACTTCGATATGGCTGCGATTTCCTCCTCGGACCTGTCATAAGCCCTCTGCGGAAGAGGCGTGAGGCTTGGACCATATTTATATCGCTTGCCTCCGCCTGTACTTCCTGTACTACCTCGACTCGTACCGCTACGCACCATAGCTGCGGGTTGTCTCTTCTGTGATTGCTGAGGCGGCGGAGACGGCTGACGGGGCTGAGTTGGACGAGGAGGAGTGGCCGCCTGAAGCTGTGCCGGACTTGGAGGAGGAGTGGCCTGAGGTTGTGCCGGACTTGGAGGAGGAGTGGACGTCTGACGCTGTGGCGGACTTGAAGGAGGAGGAGTGGCCTGACACTTTGCCGAACTTGGAGGAGGAGTGGCCTGACACTTTGCCGGACTTGGTGGACTTGCAGGAGCGGGAGACTGCTGACTCGGTGGCGGACTTCGACGAGGAGTCGGCTGACACGGTGTCGGTGGCCTTCGAAAGATGATGCAATCCTTTTTCCATAGGATGATACGATGTTTGGCGTCTCCGAGAAAGCGCTCATCGTCACCTCCAGGATAGTCAAGCTCTAGCTCCGAATATGGGTCCACCACCTCATCAACCAAGACACGAGCATAGCCCGCTGGAATCGGGTTGCAATGGAAGGTTGCCTCGGGGGGATTTGTAAAAGCAACGGCGTCCGCCACCTTCATGGATATGTTCCTCATTTTGACGTGTAGCTCGCAGCTAGTTTTCTCCGTGATGTCATCCACGGGGTATCTACCCAGCATTGCGTCGTCCGGGGCGGAACCCACGCTGCTTCTCGGCATGGATGGGGCGGTGCTATCCAATGCTGGATCATTCGCTAGCTGCTGCAGCTGCTGAGACCCCCTTTGCTGGGTAAGTGAGTCGATCTGCTCCTGCTGCCGCTGGAATTTGACTACCAATTCCGCTTGACTTGCTTCTAGGCCTTGAAGGCGTTCATAGTCCCGCTTCCTCTACTCCTCCTCCATCTTCCTCTTCTTCTCCTCCACAATCTTCTTTCTCGCACGGGTTCTGTAGTCGGTGTTCCAGTCTGAAAACCCCTCATACCACGGAATAGCGCTCTTGCCTCGTGTTCTTCCCGGGTGTTCAGGATTTCCCAGGGCACGCGTAAGCTCGTCGTTCTCTCTGTTGGGCTGGAACACCCCCGATCGTGCCTCTTCTATTGCAACAAGTATCGCATCGTCGGCTCCCTTCAGACTTGCCCTCGTCGAAACATTGCCTGTCTTCGGGTCCAACTCCACCGCATGCGCATAGAACCAAGTCCTGACCCTGGGGGGCCAGCTCTTAGTAACCGGAGTGGCACTTGCATCCTCCATCTCTTTCTCAGACTTATCCCACTTAGGCATTGCCATTGCATAGCCACCTGGCCCCAGCTTATGGAACTTATCCTTTTTTCGGCATTCTTCTTGCTTATTCTCGACCGTTCCTTAGCTCATTCCAAATCCTTGAATTTCATGAAATCGTCCCAATGAGCACATTGGTTCTCTAGTGTTCCCTCGAATACTGGAGTCTTCCTTCCTCCCTTGACGTACTTGTCCCATTCACGATTCTTGTGGTTCTTGAATGCAACCGCCATCTTCCTAAGAGCAGCGTCCTTGACTTTCTGCACATCTGCTTCTGTGAAATGATCTGGTAGGGTGAAATGTTCCATGAGAGTATCCCAAAGCAGATCTTTTTGATTCTTGTCGACAAAAGTAACATCTGGACGTGGAGCAGCGTCCTCTTTGCCTTTTTGTCTTTTGTCTTTTGCTGGCTCTCTCCATTCTTGAAGGGAGATCGGGAGTTGGTCCTTCACAAGAACTCCGCACTGACGAATGAACTTGTCCGCAATCTTCTTAGGCGCTAATGGTTCGCCATTAGGTCTGACTGCCTCGATATTGTTCTTTACGCCCTCCTTCAACTTTTTGTTCGGGCCTCGTTTCGTCCTTTTGCCTGAAGATTTGCTCGATCCGGATGGCTGAAAGAACAAAGATCGATTCATTAATATATCTTCAAGTCATTTAAAACATGTGATGATCACCAGATACCTGCTTATATAAATATATATACCTCGCCGGTCTTTGTTGTTTCAGGATCAACATGTTCTTCGTCATCGTCATAATCGTAGTTCATGACTTCATCAATTCGGTCGTCGCGATCGAATATCATATCACCCTCTCCGGTGTTGTTTAGAAATTCGGAGTCGTCATAATCTTCTTCATTCTGATCATCATCTGGCCCGCGTATTATATCGAACATGGTCTATTCTCCCTCTCTATCGGTATTGTCTGCCATAGCTTTTATTTAACTAATTCAAAAGAAATATAAAACAATTTAGTATTCAAATTACATCATCTCGAATAATAGATATAATCTCGAATACTTCATCTAGAATAATAGATATAATCTCGAATACATCGTCTCGAATAATATATAATATTGAATAGTACATCACTGGCTAGCTAATTAAAGATCGAATACTACGGAAGAATCTAGGACACTCGCGGTTCCTGCGGCGCGGGCGGTGGACACCCAAAGAGAAGGAACCCTCACAGGATCATAGCTGAAGTGAGATCCCCGAAGATACTGCCAGGTATTGGAGAACCTGCCGTCCTCTAACGCAACCATGTAGCGATGGACGTGCTCGTCCTCCTCCCTGACACGACGACGTACCACCTCCGGCGGGGCCGGGTCCCTCCGCACCGAAACTGGCCCACGCGAACGCCACCAAACGAGATCAGGGTCGACGACGGGACCCGGGGCTGGGTTCCTCATCAAGCGGCGCACCCCTCCAGGCAGCACCTCCCAGTGCCAGCCCGGCGGAGCCCAGTCCCGGACATGGGTCGGCTGGACGTCGTCGCGGACGGGTCGACGGCGAGGATGCGGGCCGGGCATCGTCGAGAACAAATACTAGCTATATGCCCGCAAAAAGTAATATTTTTTTAATGATTGGATTTTGATAACTAAAATTTCTAACATTTCTACTATTTCAAAAATCTATATACTAGTTCATACTAATTAAGCATCTAACACTAAAAACAGAAAACACAACTTCTATACATCCATTAAAAAACTGAAAAACAACATTATATAAAAAATTTCCATACTAATTAAACACTAATTATATCCATCTAACATGCATTCATACATATATAATAGTGAAAAAATAATAATCTAAATAATCTAAACTAATCAAACATACAAAATACGTATATACTAATTAAACACTAAATAATCTAAACTAATTAAACATACAAAATACATATGTACGTGTGTGTGTGTGTGTGTGTGTGTGTTCATGCATGCTTGTGTGTGTGTGTGTATGGGCTCGGGGAGGGGCGGCGCCCATGGTGGCCACCGGGGGCGAGGGAGAGGGGTTAGAGGGGGAGAGCTCACAGCGGGCGACGGCGACGGCGAGGCGACGGCCGGGGCGGCGACGGCGGGGATGGCGCGACGGGGACGGGGACGGGCCCGGGGCGGCGACGGAGACGAGGGCGGCGACGGGGACGGGGGTGGCGACAGAGACGAGCGGCGACGGAGACGATCGAGGGCGGCGGCGACGGCGACGGAGACGGAAACAGAGGAACAAACAGAGAGGGAAATTGAAATTTTCGTAGCTGTTGTATATATAGAAGGCACCTTTAGTACCGGTTAGAGCCACCAACCGGTACTAAAGGCCTGTTTTGGTCAGGCCAAGCGGCGGGAAGCGACCCCCTTTAGTACCGGGTGGTGGCACAAACCGGTACTAAAGGCCCCCCTCTAGTACCGGTTTGTGCCACCACCCGGTACTAAAGGGGTCGCGCTGCTACCCCAAAGTTTAGTCCCACCTCGCCGGGCGAAGGGCAACCGCACTGGTTTATAAACCCAGCCACGGCTACCACTTCGAACTCCTCTATATAGCTAGCAGGCTTGTGGGCCTAAACTCTGCGCGCTGCCCTGTGAGTCTGCTGGGCCTTTAAGGCCTGTAATTACACACATGTGGCCTATCAGGCCTACAGGGCAGCGCCCCAATTTTTTTATAGTTTTTTCTTTTCTGCTTTATTTTCTTCTATTTATTTTTGCGTAGTTTTTTGTATAGTTTTTTATTTTCTGTTATATTTATTTTCTTCTATTTATTTGTGAGTAGTTTTTCATCTAGTTTGCCAAAATTCAACATTTTCAGAGTTCATTTTGTAGTGATTTTTAATTTCACGGTCATTTTGTAAACGAATGAAAAATAGCAAATATAATTTTTTCCTTTTCTGCTTTATTTTTTCTTCTATTTATTTCTGAGTAGTTTTTTCTTTTCTGCTATATTTATTTTCTTCTATTTATTTTTGAGTAGTTTTTTTATATAGTTTTTTTCTTTTCAGCTATAGTTTTTCTTTCTTTTCTGCTATTTTTTCTATTAGTGCCCGTAGTTTTCAAATTTGAATAGTTTAAATTTTGAATTATTTGAAATTAGTGTGATTTTGTTTGCACATAAAATTTCTTCGCGTTTCAAATGCCAAAACACGTAACTACCCTAACTATTACAGAGATTCCCCTCTCGGTGCGAAACACAGAAGAAAGTGATGATAGCTAGTGAAGCCAATCACATCCCAGGTCTTTTGGTGTGAAACTTTTTCTTCGCGTGTGTCCCTTTGCGCCGTAACCATGGAAAATCTTCATCATTTAACGGGATGCTCGGGTCAATATTCACTGTGAATGGAGCAATTTCATCAAACTTTTCATAATCTTCTGACTTGTCTGTCTTGTCATCCACTCCCACGATGTTTCTCTTCCCAGAAAGAACTATGTGCCGCTTTGGCTCATCATACGATGCATTCGCTTCCTTATCTTTTCTTTTTCTTGGCTTGGTAGACATGTCCTTCACATAGAAAACCTGTGCCACATCATTGGCTAGGACGAATGGTTCGTCTGCATACGCAAGATTGTTGAGATCCAATGTTGTCATTCCGTACTGCGGGTCTTCCATTACCCCGCCTCGTGTCATATTGACCCATTTGCACCGAAACAAAGGGACCTTTAAACCACGTCGATAGTCAAGTTCCCATATGTCCTGTATATAACCATAATATGTTTCCTTTCCCGTCTTGGTTTCTGCATCAAAGCGGACACCACTGTTTTGGTTGGTGCTCTTCTTATCTTGGGCGATCGTGTAAAATGTATTACCATTTATCTCGTACCCTTTGAAAGTCATTATATTCGAAGATGGTAACTGGGACAGCAAGTACAGGTCATCTTCAATAGAGGTGTCATGCATGGTACGTGTCTGCAACCAGCTGGCGAAACTCCTGGTTTGTTCACGTGTAATCCAGTCATCAGACTGCTCCGAGTGTTTGGAGCGTAGCAAATTCTTGTGTTCATCCATATACGGAGCCACCAAGGCGGAATTCTGTAGAACTGTGTAGTGTGCTTCAGTGAGAGAATGTCCGTCCATACATATTATTTGTTCCCCTCCTAGCGTGCCTTTTCCATCCAGTCTGCGCTTATGCCGCGATTCAGGAACACCAATCGGCTTAAGGTCAGGAATAAAGTCAATACAAAACTCAATGACCTCCTCATTTTGATGTCCCTTGGAGATGCTTCCTTCTGGCCTAGCACGGTTATGAACATATTTCTTTAAGACTCCCATGAACCTCTCAAAGGGGAACATATTGTGTAGAAATACATGACCCAAAACGTTAATCTCTTCGCACAGGTGAACTAGGACGTGTGTCATGATGTTGAAGAAGGATGGTGGGAACACCAACTCGAAACTGACAAGACATTGCACCAAATCATTCTGTAACCTTGGTATGATTTCTGGATCGATTACCTTCTGAGAGATTGCATTGAGAAATGCACATAGCTTCACAATGGCTAATCGAACGTTTTCCGGTAGAAGCCCCCTCAATGCAACCGGAAGCAGTTGCGTCATAATCACGTGGCAGTCATGAGACTTTAGGTTCTGGAACTTTTTCTCTGCCATGTTTATTATTCCCTTTATATTCGACGAGAAGCCAGACGGTACCTTAATACTGAGCAGGCATTCAAAGAAGATTTCCTTCTCTTCTTTGGTAAGAGTGTAGCTTGCATGACCCTGATGTATGCCGTCTTCTCCGTGCATACGTTGCTGGTCCTCCCGTGCCTCAGGTGTATCTTTTGTCTTCCCATACACGCCCAAGAAGCCAAGCAGGGTCACGCAAAGATTCTTCGTCACGTGCATCATGTCGATTGCGGAGCGGACCTCTAGGTCTTTCCAATATGGTAGGTCCCAAAATATAGATTTCTTCTTCCACATGGGTGCGCGTCCGTCAGCGTCCTTTGGAACAGGTTGCCCGCCAGGACCCTTTCCAAATATCACCTTCAAATCCTTGACCATATCATGTACATCAGCACTAGTACTGTGGCGAGGCTTCGTCCGGTGATCCGCCTCACCTTTGAAATGCTTGCCTTTCTTTCTTACGGGATGCCTGCTCGGAAGAAATCGACGATGTCCCAGGTACACATTCTTCTTACAACTATTCAAATATATACTGTCGGTATCATCCAAACAGTGCGTGCATCCGTGGTATCCCTTGTTTGTCTGTCCTGAAAGGTTACTGAGAGCAGGCCAATCATTGATGGTCACGAACAGCAATGCCTTTAGGTCAAATTCTTCCTGTTTGTGCTCATCCCATGCACGTGCACCTATTCCATTCCACAGTTGTAAGAGTTCTTCAACTAATGGCCTTAGGTACACATCAATGTCGTTGCCGGGTTGTTTAGGGCCTTGGATGAGCACTGGCATCATAATAAACTTCCGCTTCATGCACAACCAAGGAGGAAGGTTATACAAACATAGAGTCATAGGCCAGGTGCTATGGTTGCTGCTCTGCTCCCCAAAAGGATTAATGCCATCTGCGCTTAGACCAAACCATACGCTCCTTGCGTCATCTGCAAACTCCTTCCCGTACTTTCTTTCAATTTTTCTCCACTGCGACCCGTCAGCGGGTACTCTCAACTTTCCGTCTTTCTTACGGTCTTCTCTGTGCCATCGCATCGCCTTGGCATGCTCTTTGTTTTGGAACAAACGTTTCAACCGTGGTATTATAGGAGAATACCACATCACCTTGGCAGGAATCTTCTTCCTGGGGCACTCGCCCTCGACATCACCATGCTCATCGCGGCTGATCTTATAGCGCAATGCACCACATACCGGGCAAGCGTTCAAATCCTCGTACTCACCGCGGTAGAGGATGCAATCATTAGGGCATGCATGTATCTTCTGCACCTCTAACCCTAGAGGGCAGACAGCCTTCTTTGCTTCGTACGTACTCTCGAGCAATTCGTTGTCCTTTGGAAGCATATCCTTTATCATTACCAGCAACTTTCCAAATCCCTTGTCAGATACACCATTCTCTGCCTTCAATTGCAGCAATTCCAGTGTGGTGCCCAGCTTTTTCTTGTCACCTACGCAATTCGGGTACAACAATTTTTTGTGATCCTCTAACATGCGCTGCAACTTCTTCTTCTCCAAATCACTTGTGCAGTTTCTCTTTGCATCGGCAATGGCCCGACCTAGATCATCAACGGGCTCATCTGGTGCCTCTTCTTCAGCTTCTTCCCGCATTGTCGGCTCAGCTTCTTCCCGCATTACCGGCTCAGTTTCTTCCCCCATTGTTGTATCATCGTATTCAGGGAACCCATGGCCAGGATAGCTGTCGTCGTCCTCTTCTTCTTCATTGTCTTCCATCATAACCCCTCTTTCTCCGTGCTTGGTCCAAACATTATAGTGGGGCATGAAACCGGACTCAAACAGGTGGACGTGAATGGTTCTTGACGTAGGGTAATTACGACCATTCTTACAGCCAACACATGGACAAGGCATAAAACCATCCGCCCGCTTGTTTGCCTCAGCCGCAAGTAGAAAAGTATGCACGCCCTCAACGAACTGGGGAGAGCATCGGTCATCGTACATCCATTGTCGGCTCATCTTCATTACACAACACCGAATAGACCAAATTAATACAAGTTCATACATAAAGGTCATACAACACTTAAATGCAACAAACAAATAACTCTCTAGCTAAAGCATTTAAATGCAACAACAAATGCTATCAAGATCACAACTACGGTAACAATTGATCCAACAGCATAATGATACCAAGCCTCACTATCGATGGCATATTTTCTAATCTTTCTAATCTTCAAGCGCATTTTCTCCTTCTTGATCTTGTGATCATCGACGACATCGGCAACATGCAACTCCAATTCCATCTTCTCCCCCTCAATTCTTTTCAATTTTTCTTTCAAGTACTCGTTTTCTCTTTCAACTAAATTTAACCTCTCGACAATAGGGTCGGTTGGAATTTCCGGTTCACATATCTCCTAGATAAAAATATCTATGTCAACTTGATGGGCATAATTTGTCATAAACACGAAATGCAACAAATAGTTTTAAAAGAGAATATACCACATCCGAATCATAACAAGGGCGAGGGCCGACGGGGACGGATATCAAAACCATGGCACTATGTATAACAAATAACGTACGGGTAAGATAATTATTATACGAGTAACTATATATCCAAATCACACAAACATCAATTTTTTATATAAAATTTCATGAACAAGAGGCTCACCACAAGGTGGTGCCGGCGACAGGACGGTGCGGGCGATTGACGGTGGTTACGACGGAGATTTAGAAGGCACTAAGTAAACAACACCTACATATGCAAACTAAGTGTTATTTTAACCTCAAATTGCATATAAATCAAATACTAGCACATATATATATTTCCTCCCAAATTACTAAACTCAGAAATTAATAACTATATAAAGCATTGCAAGAGCTAATCTAGAAACGAGAGATGAAAGGACAAAGTTGCTAACCTTTGTGATCATTTGAATGGATGGGGGCCTTCAAATCTTGACAAATTTTGGGCAAAATGTGTGATGAGCTCGAGAGGAAGAGGGGAGGAACAGAGAGGAGAGGGGAAAGGGGAAGAACAGAGCGAACTCGGGTGGACGAAGGGTTTATGTAGGACAACCTTTAGTACCGGTTCATGCCAAGAACCGGTACTAAAGGTACTGGAGAGGGCCCAGACTGACAACATCCTGCCACCACTCTCATTAGTACCGGTTCGTGGCACGAACCAGTGCTAAAGGTTAGCCACGAACCGGTACTAATGAGAGCGGCCCGGCTAGCCGTTGGAACCGGCACTAATGTATACATTTGTGCCGGCTCAAATACAAACCGGCACTAATGTGCTTCACGTTTGACCCTTTTTCTACTAGTGATCTTGGGTGTAGCAAGCTTGTCCCAAGCTATCCAGTGTAGAGACCGTCGATCCACGGAGCTCCCCCACCAATATTTTGCCATGTTTGAGGTAAGATTCTTGCACACTTTCTTGGTGAAAAGAAAACAAGACATGCTGAAGGTCGGTATAGTGTGCAAAGCTCGAGGAGGCCGAGATTGTGGAGAGTTTTTTCAGTTCGGTGACTGATAAATTCATGTACATCATTGGCACGCTCGAGCAGCTTTACGACATCGATGACATGACCATAACGGAGGCGATCAGATGCTTGCGGACATGGAAGAGAATGCTCGTGGCTGTCGGAAAGGCAAAGGAGGAGGTAGTGACCAACTCATGTACGCGCTGTAGATTGGGAGTCTCCAAGTAGCAAAGGAAGGCACAAAGTTGGCGAAGGCTCAAGCAACGCGAAGAGCGGTGGACAAACCGGAAAAGGCAAAGGAAAAGGCAAGCCACAAGGTCGTGGTAAGGCGGACCGATCTAAAGAGCGGAAGCCATGGAACTTGATATGTCTGAGGTCAAGTACTATAACTGCATTGAGATGTGTCACTTTACGAAGGATTGTCCGTAGCCTAGCAAGCGGGAGATCAGGAAAATTACGACATGTAGCATATGGTGGTGTATGTTGAGTGTAGAAAAAGTTTCAAGGTCCAATGATAAAGCAACTAACACTTCACCTTCAAACCCGATCAATTTCTTTTCAAAACCATGATTCTTCCTGAGAGATTTTTTATTTCCAAGAAGTGTATGTCACTTTTGCGAAAACTACTCCAATTTTTACTACAACATCTAGGGATCATATCGTGACACCATGCCAGTTTTCATATTTTTCATATTTTATTTGCATTTTCTGGAATTAAAAAACTAATAGGCTCAATGTTTGGGGTTGTGTTTTTGCACCCTGATGTCTGGGTGTCTTTTATTTTTATTGGATGAGGTCTAAACATAGATTCATTAACACAAATAACATTTTTCAGCCCATTTTTGACAGCATTTTCATGCACTTGCAGTTCAAAAAGTTCGAAGGATTATATCCGCTAAATATATAGAAAACCCCTTATGCGCCGTTTGGATGTTGACATTCTGACCAAGAATTTGGTATTAGCGTTCTTTGCCCCGAATGCCGGTGTTTGGAGGGCCTAGACATTCATCCGCGTGAGAAATTCGGGACCGATATCCAGAGGCCAACCCAACCACTGGCTTGACCCCTTCGTAAATTGGGAGCCATGACCCTCATCATTCCGCTGAATTGGCTTACCTCTTCATTGTCCCCATTCGACGCACGCGAAAAGGAAAAATGGAGCGCCAGCACAAAGTAGGCACCGCGCCGGCCAAGGGAGATCGAGCTCGGCCCTCCTCGACCGATGGCTTCTACTCCCTCCGTCCCTAAACATTTTTCTTTCTAGATTTCAACAAGTGACTACATACGGAGCAAAACAAGTAGAAAAATGACTTTACGTGAGCCCTATTAGTTCTGATTTGGAAACGGACCGGTACTAATGTGACCATTAGTTCCCGTTCCAACGACTAGGGGGGCGGGCATTATTAGTCCCGGTTCATGTTGAACCTCTAGTACCGGTTCGTGACACAAACCGGGACTAAAGGTGTGGTGGCAGGCTGGGGCCCCACGAGCACATATAGTCCCGGTTCATGTCACAAACCGGGACTAGAGGTGCACCGTTAGTCCCGGTTTGTATAACCAACCGAGACTAAAGAGGTTAATATATATAGTGCTTCATCTAGCCCGAGTCGAAGCTCTTTGTTTTCCCCCTCCTCTCTGTTTTCTTCCCCTCTTGCTCGAGCTCACCTCCATTTTTGCCAAAATTTGTCAAGATTTGAAGGCACCCCATCCATCCAAGTGTTCAAAAAGGTTAGCAACTTTGTCTTTTCATCTCTCATTTCTAGATTAGCTCTTGCAATGCTCTATAAGTATGGTGATTTGTGGTTTTAGTTTGGGAGTAATTATATGTGGGTGTTTATTTGATTTATATGCAATTTGAGCTCAAATTAACTTCTTAGCTTGCACATGTAGGTGAGGTTTACTTAGTGCCTCCGCATCCCCGTCCTAACCACCGTCGATCGCCCGCACCGTCCTGTCGTCGGCACCACCTTGGTGAGCCTCTTATTATTATCCTTGTTTTATATTTAAAAAAATCATGTTTGTGTGATTTAGGTAGTTACTTGTATCATTTTCTTACTTGCACATTGTTTATTATACATAGTGGCATGATTTTGATATCCATCCCCGTCAGCCCTCGTCCAGTTTATGATTGGGATGTGGTATATTCTATTTTATAACTATTTGTTGCATTTCGTGTTTATGACAATTATGCCCATCAAGTTGACATAGATATTTTTATCTAGGTGGTATGTGAACCGGAAATTGCAACCGACCCTCTTGTCGAGAAGTTAAATTTAGTTGAAAAAGAATACGAGTATTTGAAAGAAAAATTGAAAAGAATTAAAGAAGAGAAGATGAAACTGGAGTAGTTTGTTGCCAATGTCGTCGATGATCACAAGATCAAGATGGATGCAATGCGCTTGAAGATCAGAATGATAAGAAAATATGCCGTTAATAATGAGGCTTGGTATAATTATGCTTTTGGATCAATTGTTACCTTAGTTGCGATCTTGATCGCATTTGTTGTTGCATTTAAATGCTTTAGCTAGAGAGTTTGTATGTTGTTTTATGAGAATAAGTGTGTATGAACTTGTATTAATTTTGTCTTTTCGGTGTTGTGTAATGAAGATGATCCGGCAATGGATGTACGATGACCGATGATCTCCCTAGTTCATTAATGGTGTGCATACTTTTCTACTTGCGGCTGAGGCAAATAAGTAGCCGGATGGTTTTATGTATTGTCCATGTGATGTTTGTAAGAATGATGAAAATTACTCTAATCAAGAACCATTCACATCCACCTGTTTACGTCTGGTTTCATGTCCGGCTATAACTGTTAGACCAAGCACGGAGAAAGAGGGGTCCTAATGGAATAAAATGAAGAAGAAGGGGATGATGACAATTATCCTAGCCATGGGTTTCCTAAATATGATGGTACAACAATGGGGGAAGATGTTGAGCCGGCAATGGGGGATGAAACTAAAGAAGAGGCATCAGATGAGCCCGTTGATGATCTTGGTCGGGTCATTGCCGATGCAAAGAGAAATTGCGCAAGTGGAAAGGAGAAGAAGAAGTTGCAGCGCATGTTAGAGGATCACAAGAAATTGTTGTACCCAAATTGCGAAGATGACAAGAAAAAGCTGGACACCACACTGGAATTGCTGCAATCGAAGGCAGAGAATGGTGTATCTAACAAGGAATTTGAAAAGTTGCGGATAATGTTAAAGAAGATGCTTCCAAAGGACAACGAATTTCCCGATAGTACGTATGAAGCAAAGAAGGTTATCTGCCCTCTAGGATTAGAGGTGCAGAAGATACATGCATGCCCTAATGGATGCATCCTCTATCACCATGAGTACGAGGATTTGAATGTGCGCCCGGTATGCGGTGCATTCCGCTATAAGATCAACCGCGATGACCCTGGTGATGTTGAGGGCGATTGCTCCAGGAAGAAGATTCCTACTAAGGTAATGTGGTATGCTCCTATAATACCATAGTTGAAATGTTTGTTCTAAAACAAAGAGCATGCCAAGTTGATGCGATAGCACAAACAAGACTGTAAGAAAAACGGGAAGTTGAGAGTACCCGCTAACGGGTCACAGTGTGGAGAAAAATCGAGAGAAAGTAGGGGGACTTTGCAGATGGCGCAAGGAATGTATGGTTTAGTTTTAGTGCAGATGGCATTAATCCTTTTGGGGAGCAGAACAAAAAATCATAGCACCAGACCTGTGACTCTATGTATCTATAACCTTCCTCCTTGGCTATGCATGAAGAAGAAGTTCATTATGATGCCAGTGCTCATCCAAGGCCCTAAGCAACCCGGCAACGACATTCATGTATACCTAAGGCCATTAGTTGAAGAACGTTTATAGTTGTGGAATGAAAAAGGTGTACGCGCATGGGATGACACAATCAGGAGGAATTTGACCTACATGCGTTCTATTTGTAACCATCAATGATTGGCCTACTCTCAGTAACCTTTCAGGACAGACAAACAAGGGATACCATGCATGCACGCATTGTTTAGATGATACCGATAGTATATATTTTGATAAAACGTAAGAAGAATGTGTACCCGTGACATCTTTGATTTCTTCTGATCAAGCATCTCTTAAGAAAGAAAGGCAAACATTTCAAAGGTGAGGCAGATCACTGGAGAAGCCTCGCCACCGTACTAGTGATGATATACTTGATATGGTCAAGGATTTAAAAGTAATCTTTCGAAAGAGTCCTAGCGGACAATCTGTTCCGAATGACCTGACGGATGCGCACCCATGTGGAAGAAGAAAGCTATATTTTAGGACCTACCCTATTGGAAAGACCTAGAGGTCCGCTCTGCAATCGATGTGATGCACGTGACGAAGAATCTTTGCGAACCTGCTAGGATTCTTGGGCGTGTATGGGAAGACAAAAGATACACCGGAGGCATGGGCGGACCAGCAACATATGCACGGAAAAGACGGCATGCATTCAAAGCAGTATCAGGGTCATGCCAGCTACACTCTTACCAATGAAGAGAAGGAAATCTTTTTTGAATGCCTGCTTAGTATGAAGGACCCGTCTGGCTTCTCCTCTAATATAAAGGGAATAATAAATATGGCAGAGAAAAAGTTCTAGAACCGAAAGTCTCATGACTACCACGTGATTATGACGCAACTGCTTCCGGTTGCATTGAGCGGGCTTCTACCGAAAAATGTTTGATTAGCCATTGTGAAGCTATGTGCATTCCCCAATGCAATCTCTTAGAAGGTAATCGATCCAAAAATCTTACCAAGGTTAGAGAATGATTTGGTGCAATGTCTTGTCAGTTTTGAGTTGGTGTTTCCACGATCCTTCTTCAATATCATGACGCACGTCCTAGTTCACCTAGTCAAAGAGATTGCCATTCTGGGTCCTGTATTTCTACACAATATGTTCCCCTTTAAGAGGTTCATGGGAGTCTTAAAGAAATATGTTCATAACCATACTAGGCCAGAATGAAGCTTCTCCAAGGGACATGAAAATGAGGAGGTCATTTAGTTTTGTGTTGACTTTATTCCTGACCTTAAGCCAATTGGTGTTCCTGAATCGCGGTATGAGGGTAGACTAGGTGGAAAAGGCACGCTAGGACCGAAAGCAATAATATATATGGACGGGCATTCTTGGGCGCAGGCAAACTACACAGTTCTACAAAATTCCTCCTTGGTGGCTCCGTATATCGAGGAACAGAAGAATATTCTACGCTCTAAGCACCCAGAGCAGTCTGATGACTGGATTACACATGAACAAACGGGGACTTTCGCTGGTTGGTTGCAAACACGTCTCATGTATGACGACTCTATTGAAGATGAGTTGTACTTATTGTCCCACTTATCATCTTCGAATATATTGACTTTCAAAGGGTACGAGATAAACGGGAATACATTTTACACGATCGCCCAAGATAAAAAGAGCACCAACCAAAACAGTGGTGTCCGCTTTGATGCAGTAAACACCAATAGGCCAAAGGACACATATTATGGTTACATAGAGGAGATATGAGAACTTGACTATGGACGTGGTTTGAAGGTTCCTTTATTTTGGTGCAAATGGGTCAATCTGACAGGAGGCAGCCGGGGTAAGGGAAGACCCGCAGTACGGAATGACAACAGTGGATCCCAACAATCTTGTGTACGCAGACGAACAATTCGTCCTAGCCAATGATGTGGCATGGATTTTACATGTGAAGGAAATGTCTATCAAGCCGAGAAAAAGAAAAGATAAGAAAGCAAATACATCATACGATGAGCCAAAGCACCACATAGTTCTTTCAGGGAAAAGAAAAATCATGGGGGTGGAGGACAAGACAGACATGTCAGAAGATTATGAAAAGTTTCGTGAAATTGCTCCATTCACAGTGAATATTGACCCGAGCATCCAGTTAAATGATGAAGATTGTCCATGGTTACGGCGCGAAGAAAAAGTTTTACACCCAAAGATCCCACTCTGGGATGTGACCGACTTCACTGTCATCACTTTCTTCTCTAGTGAGTTTCCGGACTTATATATCTAGAAAGTCCCACTTCCGACAAACCGGAGGGAATCTTTGTTATAGTTAGGGTACTTATGTGTTTTGGCATTCGAAATGCGAAGAAATATTATGTACAAAAAAATTATTTCATGCATTATGTAGGACTTTATTTGCTATTATTCTAAGCTAAATGACCCTGAAATTGAAAAGAACTACAAATGAATGCAAGACAGGACAATTTGTAAAGAATGCAAGAAGATTCATACTTCCCCAACTCCAAAATTTCTGAAGAAATACCACACCGTAGAAAATTTGTTGTTGCTTACATTTTTTGAGCTAAATGACCCTGAAATTAAAAAACACTACAAATGAACTCTGAAAAGGTTGAAAGTTTGCATGGTATCATCATTTCACCCACATAGCATGTGCTAAAAAGTTGAGAGGGTTACGACAAAAATTGGATGCACTTCGTGTACAAAATGTACAATCTCTTTCGAAGTATCAGGGTTTCGGACGAAAACACATTTGTTACAAAGGCATTTTGTTTTTTAAAACTTATTTCAACTCCAGACTTTTTGTGCGTTCAGTATGCACAATTCAAAGCCACATAATTATTTTTCAACCCTTTCTGACTTCATTTGCTATTTTTCATTCATTTACTGATTTTTTTGAGTTAAATGACCTTGAAATTAAAAGCACTACAAATAAACCCTGAAAAAGTTAAAAGTTCGCATGGTATCATCATTTCACCCATCTATCATGTGCTAAAAAGTTGAGAGGATTTCGGTCAAAACTAGATGCACTTCATGTACAAAATGGACAATCTCTTTCGAAGTATCAGAGTTACGGATGAAAACTCATCTGTAAAAAAGACATTTCATTTTTTTAAACTTATTTCAATTCCAAACTTTTTGTGCGTTCAGTATGTAACATTCAAAGCCACGTCATTAATTTTTCAATCCTTTCTGACTTCATTTGCTATTTTTGAAGCACTTGCTGATTTTTTTAGCTAAATGACTCTGAAATTGAAAAGCACTATAAATGAACTCTGAAAAGGTTGAAAATTGGCATGATATCATTATTTCACCCACATAGTATGTGCTAAAAAGTTGAGAGGGTTACGACAAAAACTGGATGCACTTTGTGTATAAAATTGACAATCTCTTTCGAAATATCAGGCTTTCGGACGAAAACTCATCTGTTACAAAGGCATTACATTTTTTAATTACCTAAAAATTAAAAATTGAACATAATGATAAAACACACTAATATTAAATAGCCGAAAAAAGAATAACTAAAAAATCTATTTTTGTTGTGTTTTTCCTTTCCTGTAATTATATTTTTGTTGTGTTTTTCCTTTCCTGTAAAATGTTAGTTTCTATTGTGTTTATGTAATTTCCTTTTATTTAATGACATAACATATATGTTTGCAAAAACTGTATTGATTGAAAGTTTGCATAGAGAAATGTAAGATGGGCCAGTTTGTTGGCCAAAAATCAGTGGGCCATGAACCGCCTGAAATTAAATGGACCGAAATTCCATTTGGGTCGATTGTTACGTGGGTTGTGGGTCTTAGGCTCAGCTAAAATTTAGTGGACCAAAATTTTAATTGGGCCGGTTAGTTCATGGGCTGCCACGTAATATCCATGTCAGATGATGATGTGGTAGACAATTTAACGTCGTCATGAGCATGTTATTTAAGTACCATCCATGACTCAAAATCTGTCATGGATCCATGACGAATAGACGGTCTTTCATGGAGTATACTATGGTCAAATTATGACGCGATATACATGAGGGATTTCAAATCTGTCATGAGTGCATTTCAATGACAGTTTTGCACAAGTCCATGACGGACTGGTACCGTCATGCATTAACAAAATTCTTATAGTGAAGAGGAGGAAATAACATGGAAATTTGTCCCCGACCAACCTCTGGTCAAGCCAAGGAGATCCCGCTTCTATCAACGAGAATGTGCACATTACATGAGTGGTACCTCAGAGAAGTAAACAACGTGCGAGAGTCCCTCATCGTGACTCATGAAAGTCAAGGAAGAACATTACTTCCATGCAAAAGATGGGTTGAGTTTCAAGAAATGTTTCAGTTATTCAATCAAGACACACTTGACAAATCTATCGTCAGTTGCTATTGTCTGTAAGTGATTTCTTTCTGTAATTTAAATCTCTAGCTAGCTGTGCTCGTTCATTACCTATAATTATCCTCACTATATTCTTTTCTGTGATATTATGCAGAATGAAGATGTATGAAATGAAAAGAGGTGGACGCTAATGGTATTGGGTTCATTGACCAAAATACCATTAATGAAGAGACATGGTCACAAGAATGGTCGAGAAAAGACACAAAGAGAAGCTTGCTACAGTTTGTGAAGCGACTAAATACCCAACCAGAAATACTACTTCCTTACAACTTCGTGTGAGTGTTCTATATCTTGTACTACAAGTTCTATTTTTGCTTACTAGATGTTAATAAGTGTAGTTGATGAGTTATGCACATGCCCGCTTAATTATACAAATGTGTGTGCATGCAGTTTTCACTGGATCTTGATAATCATTGAAGTTGACGAGGGAAAAGTTCAACTACTGGAATCACTACATAAAGATACTAATGAATACTCAATCGTGAGGGGGATGGTCGACAGGTAATTTCAATCATTATCGCACTATGTCGGCCTCTTTAGTTCATTTTCAAATATCAACTAACTAATAACTGTGTTATTCATTTTCTTTGCCGGCGGGTAGGGCTTGGCAAATGTTCATCAAAGAGGTTAAAGGCGAACTGAAACAACAACTGAAATGGGTGCGACCCAAGGTAATTAAGTACTACTAGCTACGTCTGCGCATCTCTTTAATTCTACTTTGATCAATACCATTGTCATGCTTGATTAATTATTATCTGATTGAATCCTATTCTCGTAAAGTGCATGACGCAGGTGTCGAGGAATAATTTATGTGCGTACTACGTGTGCGAGAACATTCGCATGATGGTGTCCGAAAGAAGCACATCTGCAAGACAACTTTGGTTACGTTTGCCAGAACATAATTCATAATTCTTTTTATCATGATCTAGTATATATACACACAACTGATATATTCATATTGATCTCCTTTTTTTAATAAACATGCAAGAGATGCGGGATAAGCTCCTACTAGAGGACCACGTACGAGCAATTCAAGAGTAAATAGCGGGTTTTTTGCTCCACCAGATCATAGATCCCAAAGGAGAATACCATTACATCTAATGCATGCATGTAATGATCTGCAAATTGTAGGAGAAATTGTATATACCTTAATTACAATGTTGTAGATGTGCATTAAGTTTTGATAACTTTTGTTTTGGCCGTGGTCATGCTGCTGCTTTGGTTCAGTCAGTCATGAAACTCGTTGACAAATGTGATTTGATGGATACTTTTAGAGTCTGATTATTGAGAAGGAATAAGTTTTAAAAATTATCAAAGTTGTCCACATAAACAGGGGAAGGATTATCGTCCCTTTTTGTGTTGTGGAAATGTATATTCATCACTTGATATGATTCAGTTTAGTGCGTGCTTTTGTTGGACCCAATGCAGAATCAACAAAGAGTGCCTCTCATTTTCATCAGCATCTGGTCTCTTGTTCATTTGGTCTTTCTCATGGAGCATGGTCATGGTGCTGCCATGAACAATAATAGATAACGGCCAAGTGAATTGCAGATAAGAAAAAATCATCACATATAAGTTTTCTAGAAGAAGGGGTGCATACTATTAATTACGTTTTTAGCAAAATTATCACTTATTGCTATTTATTTTGAGGATACTCTATAACGCACCCTCTCTGTCATGATTTGAAGATATAAAATTGTAGATAGCATTGGCTCGCACACTGAAGATACTATAGTTATGCTAATGTAGAAGAAAAAAAAGCAGATCCTAGCTCGTAGGTGGTTCTGGAGTAGCTTTCTTCTAATTGAAGTTTGGCTTTGTCATAGTTGACACTCCTGTTTGCCTTATTGTTAAGTTAAGCGTACTGCATTTCTTGTAGTATATTAACAACTTGGAGTATTCATTAAAATATTTATGTTTCAGTCCTTTATTTGATCCATTATTCTTGAATTTCTATGTGGCAGAGAAGTTGCTACCGTGGAGAGTCCCTGCCATGCCTCAGCATCTACCTTTTTGCCTTTGCCTGGACCTCATGTTTGTGCAGATCTCCTTGACAGCCTGCTTCATGAAATTATTGCTCTCTTTAACTCATTCCAAGACCTCCTTGCTTTCATTGGCACCTGCCACTCATGGCGCAATGCAGTCTCTACCTTTCCCTCTGTGTATACATTCAGCTTCCCGCCACTCCATTTGAAACCAGATAGTCCATATGTTCATCCACATAGTGGCGGTGTCAAGCCAATTATTTTATCTAATTGCAAATGGCAGCTAAGTGATCCTACCAAGAAAAACTTATCCCTTGTGTGTTCAATGCCTGAAAATAGTCCAAATGCAATGCACTCTTTGGGCTTCTCATATGGGTATCTTATCTTCTCCTACGAGGATCACTGCCTCCTTGTGGATGTGTACACTGGTACCAAGGTGAAGACCCCCAAACTCCCACCCAACAACAATCTTGGATACTTTTGTGGCATAGGCATCCTTACGGCTCCATTAATTTCAGCCAACTCATGCCTCCTCCTTTTCTCGAGGGCTTCCATGTTTGAGTGGCGGGTTGGAACAAAACCTGGTCAGAGCACCCTCTTGATCTTGGCCGTGAACGCATGTATCAAATTGTGTTCTTCAAAGGTGATATCTTTGCCATAGATGCTCTTATGAGGCTCCACACTATACACTTGACACCTCGGTTCGGCATGCGAGAAGTACCAATTCAATCGGAATTCCTGCCTATTAACTCATGGTTGGTGGTATGTGGTGACATGCTCCTCATGATTGCCCAGAGGTTAAACTCTGGCGGATTGGATGGCTCATCCTTTAAGGTCTTTCGACTCGACTTCACTGTTGAACCAGCTAAGTGGGTGAAGGTGGAGAAGTTGGAAAATATTGAACTGTTTGTTAGCCTTGACAGGAGGGATCCTACATTTTCTTGCATGAGTCCAGAAAGATGGGGAGGAAAGAGTAACTACGTTTATTTTGCAAGGCTATGTGAAGGTCCTGATGAAACTTGGACTTCCGCTGAGCTTGGTCAGCTAGTGCCAGAAAATGCAATTCACCCCATGTTCTATGGTACGTCATTCCCTCCCGACTACGGTTTACTGAGTAACCTATGGGTATTCCCCAATTTAATTTATGGTTCTGGCTAGTGATCCTATCACAGGATTTTTTATCTTAGTTAGCAACTAGTTTTGTAGCCGTGATGGTTTCTGACTTTGGGAGCAACGTTTTGTTGTTCAAGTACAATTTATCTCTATTGGCATTCTGCTGGTACGCCTGGTTGTATTGTGCATTTGTCATCTGCTTGCGCCGGGTTTCAGCCATGTGCTGATAAGTGAGACATATTGTCATGTATAACTTGGGTACTATTGTGGCCAAACTTACTGTATATTCACTTTACTTTACCTCCCATATTATGTATACATGCCGGTGCTGTAAACCATCACCCTAGATCATTTTTCTTTTTGCTGGATTGGATTGCATCATGCATCGTTGAACTGAATGTGATGCAGTGGATGGTTGTTTTCTTCCCCTTTTTAGTTGGTAGTCTGTTGATGGAGCTTGCGTGTTTACTCTGGAACTCTCTGCAAATGACTTCTTGTGCTTACATCTTATTGGGTGGGGCTTCTGCCTTAATCTTGTGTCTCTGTGTATGCTGTATGTACAACTTGGTTCTTGTTGTGGTGGCGTCGAGCGCCTCTCTGTCAACTTTTGGCTCTGATGAAATGCATTCATATAATCTTGATTCATCTATTACAAGCTTTGGTTCGACTATTACAAAATTAAAACCACTGCTTATATCAAGTCAATCCAACATAACGAACCAGTTTTCTTTCACTTTTGTGAAAGCACCAACCAGTTTTACAAGTGTATCACTAGTAGGCAAGCTCATCATGTTGATCAAGTAAAACATTCAAAATCACCGGACCGAGTCTACACCATGCGTGTTTCATACATATAGCCAAGAATGTCAGTTAGAAAGAATATCCTTCGGAGGGAGCCTTGGAGATCAGTCATTATCTAGCCTTGGAGTGACATTAGATCACTCATTGGACTGAAATCATACAATTTACATCGTAGTTTTGTTTTGGAACTTCGTACCACCAAGGTTGTGGACTACGAAGAGAGTTAAATTCTGTAGAGACTGACAGCTGGACACTTCTCAGTCGTATTTTTCCCCGCTTCCTATTGAATTTGGAATTTCATACTGAACGCATTATGTACAAAATATCAACCCATATGAGATTTCTATGTTAGCCGCCTCCTTTTGGCCTCAGCACTACTCCACAGTATCTAGGGGAGTAAACATGTGCGGATGAAACTAAAGATTTACTAAGCCAACGTTTATTTATTTATAGGATTCCAAAGTAATACACCCTCGGTTTTCAAAATATAAGACTTTTAAACTGAAAATATAAGACTCTTGGCATTTCAATTTAAACTGCCAAAACGTCTTACATTTAGAAACAGAGGTGGTATCACTTAAAATACGACCACGTGTATTATATTTTTCTATGAAATTTTCACAACAATTTATCAACTAGGATTCTTTGAATATCGCAAATGAGAAATTTGAATTGTTTGCTGTGAAAAGTCCTCACAGATCCACCGTGAATCAAAGATAGTCTTTGAACCATGCATGCAAGAGCCTACGATGGAACCATCTGCACTAAGTACTTGCTTGAGCTACCCATACAACATTGTTGCCACAGCACACTGGCAAGACCATCCACGGCTAGCTAGCTCAGGAGTGCAACATTGACAACAGCAGCAGCAGCAGCAATCGTCATTGCATCCAGTTTTAAACAACTTTCCAATTAAATTTGTGAATTTTTTTATAAGTGGACAAGGAAAGAAACAAAGACAGAGAAATCACCTCAATATTTAATATTTCGACAGATGGTGCTGCTACAAAGAAAGGCCATTGTCCATAAAATGTCAAATTCAACGAAGATGCCACGTACATACAGTGTCCTTAGGTTGCTGAATGTGGTGCGGAGTTCCTCCATTTCAGGTTGCAACCAAAGCTGATATCAGGATCAAACCAATAAACAAACAAAATAAGGATAAATAGTTTGCAAGCACAGAAATGAGATCGCCAGATAATTTATAGCTATGATTTTTCTCTATCATACATAAACACATCCATGGAAAATAGTGCTTATGTTTCCTCCTTGGAAATCCAATGTGACGACATGACGAATACCAAAAAAAGTTCCATCTAGCGAAAATAAAACAGTACTTACTTTTTCTCCTTGGAAATCCGATGTGAGAGTATGTATGCCTGTTATTCCATGTAGAAGTTCACTTAATCTAAATTCACGTTGACAAAACCTAAACTAGCTATGAAGCAAACCTAAACTAGATATAATTGTGAAGATTATTGTATGCTTATAAAAAACATTCATATAGTAACATATGACAAAACTTAATTAGTAAGAAAATTGATCCAGTTCATATCCATAACACTTTTTTATCAATTAATATTGTAAACTTTAGCATCTAGCTTTTTTTTGAAAGAAAACTTTCAATCTATTCATCACCTGTCAAGGTAGTATAAAGAACTCCAGAAGTAAATATTACATCCAGGTCCGTCGACCACCTAGCGACGACTACAATCACTAGAGCGAGCCGATCAAATTAAACCTATCTATCTAGCTATGTAGAAAATCTTAAGTAGAAATCATTGTAAAGATTATTGAATGCCTATATAAAATATTCATACTGACATTTTACAAAACTTAATTATTAGTAGGGAAAGCATTAAATGGAAGATCTGACACCTCGGCCGGCCAGCGCATTGTGGTATCCCTGGGTCGCCGGCGTCGGGTTTGATGGTGGATCAGGTGCGGCCGACATAGACGAGCTTGGGGACATGTGGCGGCTGGATCTGTGAAGGACGGAGATGAGGAGCACCAGCGGTTGGGGGATGTATTTGTAGGTGAGGGAGGGCGTGGCGCAAGGTAGGTGAACGACAACCTCTATTAATGGCGGAAGTTGAATCTGCACCTCCACCTCAGAATCCGGACGGACGTGCATGCATGTGTTGCTGAAGGTGCACGGCCTTCGGGGGTGTAGCGCAGCTTATCTATGACCCCGTCACGGCGCCGTGACCTGCGACGTGCACACCTACGTGGCACAACTGTGCGGCGTGTTTACTGCGAGGACATTCGGCTTAGGGCGATGTACGCCGAGTATTTTCGGTAAGCCGCAGTTTTTTTGGGCGTGTCACAGCGTACTTGGATGTACGCCGAGTCTAGTGGCTTCGCCGTGCTCCGCACACCAGACGCACTACTTATCGCCTTGTACGCCGGTGGCCGATATAAAACTCTCGGCGTACGCGTTAACACAAGGCAAGAAATGATTTTCCTGTAGGACCTGGCAATGGAGCACAGAGAGCTCACTCCTCAAGAGAACAAACTACTCTTACCAGGTTAGATAATCTGCTCTTTACTGTCGACCGGGAGACTATGTTGCCTCACTACCATTTGTCTCCTGCTTCAACGGCTATCTCTGACCACTGCCCGCTTATTATGAAGAAGATGGAGCTTAATAGATGCAAAACCTTTCAGATTTGAGTCCTTCTGGCTGGGGCTGTTGCTGACGCCTGGAGAAAACCTCTGCACTCCTCAGACCCAATTAGAATCTTCCATGCCAAGCTTTCCAGAACAGCCACGGCCCTCAAGGAATGGAACAGGGATATGAGAAAGAAGGCTAGCTTGGCAACTGACATTGCAAACGAGGTGATATTCCAACTGGACCTGGCAATGGAGCACAGAGAGCTCACTGCTGAGGAGTGGGCCCTTAGGAGGAACCTTAAGTCCAAACTTCTGGGAATTGCTGCCTTAGAACGGATCAGATGGAAACAGAGATCCAGGCTAACCACCATCAGATCAGGTGATGCTAGTACAAAATTCTTCCACCTAAGGGCTAATGGCAGACTCTGGAAAAATCATATTGCCACTCTTATTGGGCAGCACGGCGAGACTTCTGACCACAAGGAGAAGGAAAATATTCTATTAGACCACTTCAAGAACCACATTGGCAAAGCTGCACCCAATGTTTCGCTTCTGAATTGGGACCTCCTAGGCATTCAGCGGGCTGAGCTGCAACACTTGGATCAGGCCTTCACTGATGAAGAGATCAAGGCTGCTGTTTTTGATGGGCATGCTGAGAAGTCACCTGGACCAGACGGGTTCACTGGGGCTTTCTATAAAAGGTTTTGGTTACTAATCAAAGATGACTTGATCGAGGTTTTCAAGAGCCTTTTCCTTCTAAAGGGGAACCAATGGAAGATTCTTAACTCTGCCAACCTAGTGCTGATACCCAAGAAAGAGGGAGCGACAACACCTTCAGATTATAGACCGATCAGCTTGATGCATAGTGTTGCTAAAATCATCTGTAAGGTGCTTGCTAATCGGTTGGGGCCCGAGTTACACAAAATCATTTCGGTCACTCAAAGCGCTTTCATTCGAGGCAGATCCATCCAGGACAACTTTCTCTATGTCAAGAATGTAATCAAAGATGCCCACCAAAAGAAGAAGAAGTTGCTATTCCTCAAGCTTGATTTCGCAAAGGCGTTTGACTCGATTGGTTGGGGATACTTGTTGCAAGTTTTGGAGCAGTATGGGTTTGGGAAAAAATGGAGGGACATGATCTGTATGTTGCTGGCCTCGGCCACTTCTAGGGTGCTACTCAATGGATCTACTGGCTTGCCTTTTCAGCACCGACGAGGATTCCGGCAGGGAGACCCCCTGTCGCCGATGCTATTCATCCTAGCCCTGGACCCCCCTCCAAAGAATTTTGAACACAGCCACACAGTTGGAGATACTCTCCCCCCTGTCGACGCCCTCTGCTATGCTAAGGGCAAGTTTCTATGCTGACGATGCTGCTCTTTTCATTCAACCGTCTAGTTTGGACATTCAAGTCGTGCTACAAATTTTGGAATTCTTTGGTGACGTGTCCGGGCTCAAGATCAACCAAGGAAAGTGTGTGGCTTATCCTGTCCGGTGCGAAGGGATTGGCATCGCCCCCCTCCTGGAGGGTTTTGGAGGAACTCTTGGGGGCCTTCCGTGTCGCTACCTTGGACTGCTGCTCTGTCTTAGAAAGCCGAGAAGGGTTGAGGTTCAGCCACTTCTGGATAAGATTGCCGGATGCCTACGACCGTGGAAAGGAAGGTTCTTCACCAGAGCTGCCCGACTACTCCTTGTTAATCCAGTCCTCACCTCTACGCTTACGTTCTACCTCACTGCGTTTGCGCTGGATAAATGGGCTGAGAGGCAAATTGATAAACTGCGAAGAAAATTCCTTTGGAATGTTGAAGATGAGGCTTATGGTGGGAAATGCTTGGTAAACTGGAAGCGCATTTGTGCTCCAAAATCGGTGGGGGGCCTTGGTATCAAAGAAATCGCCGCATACAGTAGAGCCCTTCGTCTGCGGTGGGCATGGTATGAGTGGGACTGTGTCGATCGCCCTTGGAAAGGCACCCCAATCCCATGTAACCACACTGATCGTCAGTTATTTGCTGCATGCACTAGCATTCAACTGGGGGATGGTAGGAAAGCGCATTTCTGGTCGGATAGATGGCTGAATGGAATGGCTCCGATGGATATTGCCCCTACTCTGTACAAGTTGTCTCGTAGAAAGCTTCTGTCTGTACGGGGCGGCCTACATGATAATCAATGGATGGCTGGGCTGCAAAGGATCAACAATGCTCTGACTCTTGACTCCCTTCTGAACCTTTGGACGGCCCTACAGCAGGTCCTTCTCACTGATCGGGACGACGAAATCTCTTGGATCCACTCCTCGAATGGAATCTACAACGTCAAATCCGCTTACAATATTCAGTTCATCACTCGAATTGCAATGCCGCAACTTGAATAGGTATGGAAAATCAAGGCTGAACCTAAGATCAGATTCTTCATCTGGACCTTGCTCCAAAACAGGCTGTGGACTGCTGATTGTCTGGCGGCTCGAGGATGGCCACATAACGATCGCTGCAGCACTTGTGATCAGCTCTCGGAGTCTGCGCGACACATCTTGATTGATTGCCCTTTTGCGAAGGAGATTTGGCAATCCTTTCACTTTTCCCACCCTGAAGTTGCTTCTGCTGCCCTTGCTGCCACTTCTATCAAATCCTGGTGGACGACTTCAATCAGATGCAAGATCTTGCATGACAATCTTCATGCATCTACCATGGCGGCATACATCGCTTGGAATCTTTGGAATGAGCGAAACAGAAGGGCTTTCCAACAGAAGACAACTTCCGCGCCTGGAGTACATAGGATGATTAGAGATGAGATTGACCTCTTTGCTGGGGCTTGGGAGTTTTAGTTGATCTTTTTCTCCGGGTCTGGTTGCCTCCTGGTAACCTGGCTCCTCTCTTTTTCTTCCAAACTCCGACCTTCTCGGTGTTAATATGTACAGTTTTTCCCTCTACTAAATGAAAAGGCAGAGCACCTGCCATTGCCCGTCAAATTTTTTTTCCTGTAGGAGTCCTCCGCCCGGCCTGATTTGGCCTGCGCCCGCGTCGTGGCCGCCACGTTGATTCACCGCTGTAGTGGCCATGGCCAGTCGGTTGTGCCCCTACATGGTGGCCTAGCGGCCGTCGGAGCTCCACAGCCGGTCGCCCCACCGCCACGGCCGAGCAGAGAGTCGGCGACATTTAATTTAGGCGACAACGGCACTATGTCTCCGAGTTCCGTATGCATAACCGCCGTATGCATGTCGAGGGAGCACTTCCAGTGGCCGTTGTCCACCCCCTCCCGACAGCCGCAAGCCACTGACGACTCGCAGGACGGATTTCTCCTCCTCGCACACTAGGTGTTCGATGAAATATCAACAAAGGTAAAAAAAAAAACCTTCTGCGCTTTTTGTATGCATGGTTGATTGATAGTCTCGTATTGTAGATGAGTTCTTGCAACTCCAACTATTACGATGATTCCAGCCTATTTTTTGTACAATCTGTAGTTTTCGACGCAAGTTTGTATTTTTATTTCATGCAAGTTTCCAGGTTTTTCAGACCAAATACCTTTTTCAAGCTGGAAAATTACTTACCGACAAAAACAGCGTGAAATGACTGTAGGTAGCGCAAAAACAGCTTACTTTCTTACAGAGCACGTCTCAAACGCGTAGGGCTGCTAATGCAAGTGCTGCATGCATGTATTGATGTATATCCGGCAGGGGGCTCATGCAAGTGAAGGAAAGGAATAAAAACAACGAGAATTGCCATCATGGGAGAAATTTTACTGTAGGAGAAAAAAAGTCCATACATGGATGCATGTCACAGACAGAGATAATGCACGAGGAGGAGGAGCATGCATCTACGTGGAACAAGAGGAGGAAAATGAGGAGGAGGAAGAAGAAAAAGGACAAAACAAAACCAATAATTCACTGCAGCCTGTCAAAGCCATGCATCGACACACATCTGACTACATGTGTGTGTGTGCGCGCGCGCGCGCGTTTGTGTGTGAGAGAGAGAGAGAGGAGAGAGAGAGAGAGACCTCCAAAGCCTCAAAAAGTGCCTGCAGCTACCGGGCTCCAGGCCTCCTGGTATTTGAATTTTTTGAAAAACACAGTTTCATTGCTTAAAAAATCTTATATCAAATACGTGAATACATACACACATTCCTAAGGCCTGGTAAAAAGCTGAAAAAGAAATACTTTTTATTTTGAGAAATACAGAAAAGATAAATTTCTGACAGAAAATGGCACACCTTTTCTCCTATATAGTGTCAGAAATTTGTTTTTTTTCTATAGCCCAAAACAAAAGGAGATTTCTACCGAAACATGCCACGGGTATTCGGAATGTGTATATATATCCCTGCGAAAAAATTCACATTTTTTTGAAACTTCTAAAATACAAATTTTAAACTGTTTAAATATAGAGAGCAGTGGAGCTCGGCTGCTGCAATCCCTCTCTCCCAAAGCCTGTCCAAGTCAGGTCAAGTGCAGCTCATGCAAGTGGGATGCTAACGTCCAACCCATCTGTATATGAACCATGCACTGCCACAGCCTCGTCGTAACCTAGCAACAACAGCTTATCCTACCCAACTTCGGTCCGTACCCACTTCCCCACCTCACAATTTGTATCTATCGGCAAAGAATAAGCTGTTCTTGACAATTAGCACTAATGGTGTTGAATAGCCATGGCCAATTCGAAACTATCAAGTAAGGGATCATTCAACAGAATTCACACATCTAATAACAATAACCAGAAGCTGTAATAAAGACATTCATCAAAAAACGACGAGTGCATCATTTGATATAATTCTCATGATAGGCTGGAAGTTAACACTAATATTGCAAGCACGGAAATACATACTACTTCCTCCGTTTCTAAATATAAGTCCTTTTAGAAATTTCCACACGGACTTTACGGATGTATATAGTTGCGGAAATTTAAATATGCCAAAAACAGTAAATATACAAAAGGTCTTTATGGTGCTCTCCCAGCTTGGAACAAGATATGTGGGTCCATGTACCTAGGTTTTCGGTTCTGAGTGATGAACTTCTTCTGTTCATGAGTCTCTGATGTGCTCCGGGATCTCGTTCTCGAGGATGGAATCAATCCACTCACAGATCATTAATCGTCAGTTACGATTTTGTTGCTCCCGGATACGACATGATTGCTCCCAGATACCGTATTGTTGCTCCCAGATACGGCATTGTTGCTACCGGATACAGTATGGTGGCTCCCGGATACATTATTGGTGCACCCAGATACTTTATTGTAGCTGTTAGTTACAATATGGTTGCTCCCGGATACGACATGGTGATCACCAGTTAGAACATTGTTGTCCCCACATACAAGGGTGTTGAAGCTCCCAGAGACAGCATTGTTGTCTCCGGATATGACAGTATTATCATTCCCAGACATGCTGTTGTTGCGCCCAGATCTCACAGTGTTGTTGCTTCCAGTTATGGTATTTGGTTGTTCATCGAGTGCTCTTCTTTTGTCATTTACATACAATAGCATGTTAGTGAAAACCATACCCGATGAACGACCCGCGGTGGCGAGGCCCTTGAGCCGTAACAAACTTTTGGGTACCTCGCCAACGAATGAATTATTTGAGAGATTCAAGTACCAAAGGTGGTCAAACTCACCAATCCACGACGGGATGGTGCCAACCAATGTGTTGTTGGCAAGGTTGAGCGACTTGAGCTCACCACAGCCCGCAAGGCTGTTCGGGAGCCACCCAGTCAGGTAGTTTGTGGAGAAGTCAGCGGAAGCAAGAAGTGGCATGCCGGAGAAGCTAACACGAGCAATTGGGCCGGACAAGGTGTTGTTCCGGAGGTTGAGCTCACGGAGAGATGATAGTGATGACAGAGACGGCGGCAAGAAGCCGGAGAACCCATTGGAGTGTGCGGCCAAATGCTCTAGCGACGTGAGATCATCGAACACGTCCGGGAGGCGGCCGAAGAAGTGGTTGGTGGACAAATCCAACAAGATGAGGTGTGTGAGCTCGCCGAGGCGTGAGCTCACCTGTCCGGTGAGCTCGTTGGATGCGAGGGAGAGCTTCCTCAGCCTAGCAAGGCCGAAGAGCGCGTCTGGGAGGGCGCCGACGAAAGAGTTGGAGCCGAGGAAGAGTTCCTCCAGCCACACGAGGCCCGCTAGAGAGGCTCCTGGGATGGGGCCCGTGAGGCCGTGCGAGGGGAGCCGCAGCACCGTGACGCGACCGCTGGCGCTATCGCAGCCCACACCTTCCCAGCTGCAGCACGAGGCGCCGGACCATGCGGTGCGGAGCAGGACGCCCCCGCCGCTGAGGTCTCCGGCGAAGCCCCGCAGCGCGTGAAGGTCGTCGGGGTGACACGGCACCGCGCTGGCCGCCGGCCAGAGGAACGCCCAGAGGAGGAGCAGCAGCCAGCATGTCGCCATGGACTCAGCTGTGGTATGCTACGTTTCCGCAAACGCAACGACTAGGCCAGAAACGTTTTCTGGAATGCAAAACGATTCCCAAGTGTTGTTGGCAAAACTGCTTGGGCGGTGCATCTATCTTATAGCGTGTGCGCGCGCGCAGTAAGCATGTGCTGCTTCATTACTGCTCTTTTCGTAAAGAAATATAAGAATGTTTAGATCACTACGTCCGTCCATGGCCACAATTCAATCTTGGTTTTTGTAGTTGTCTACCGACTGAAACCTGTGGATGAGATGGACTCATGCTGGCTAGTCCTCCTTCTCAACTCTCGTTGTGGACAGTTCGGCCCTAGTACATCAATGCTCGTGGATGTTTCTCCTTGGAACCTAGGGCAATGCAACTGTGTACTCGTGGGTGGCATGGGCTAAAGCTCGTGTAGTACTCCCTCTATTACATAATGTAGTGCATATGAATTTTTTCTCAAAAATCAAACCTTACGGATTTTTATCAAATTTGTATAAAATCATCTAGAATGCCAATCATATATATCATCTACTCCCTCCGTTCACTTTATAAGTCGTTTTAGACAGCTGAAAATAGGCTGCTTTACATGCCGTCTGAAATGTTTTCAAGACCTTGTAAAAGTGAATAGATGAAGTATCATAAGATGTATTTTTATATTGTACTCCCTTCGTCCCATAATATAAGAGCGTTTTTGACACTAGTGTAGTGTCAAGAACGCTCTTGTATTATGGGACAGAGGGAGTATATGCTTGATATTGTAGATATAAATAGTTTTCTTTATAAAATCAGCCAAATTTATAAAGTTTAACTTTTCAAAAAAATACGCACATTATCGAACGGAGGTAGTAGCAACTAGACGAGGACAGCTCCACCATAGTCCATCAATGCTTGTCGTGGACAGGATGCTAGAGAGGTAAGTTGAGTAAGAGAGAGAGGATATTTCCTTATGCACAGGTACGGTTCTAGTCACATATGCCTAGTTCAGTGATCCTGGGCGCGGGCGGCCACATTTGCAGTCGTCAAAAGTCATGATGCACTGTGGCGCTCGTCTTATCTCATTTACACCAACCGAGAAGATCTTGAAAGAGACGGCCGGATTGTGACCGGCCTAGGGCAGGCAAGGGCTACATTGACTATCCTTACGCCGACTGAGTATATAAGAAAATTGTGGGAAAATGCTGCAGTGCTATAAATAAATACTCCCTCTATCCCAATTAGATGGCATATAAAATGTGTCAAAAAATCAACCCTTTCTTAGTTTGATGACTTTGACCACACATATAGAAAAAAATATCTACATGAAAAATATCGTCGGGTGCGCTTGCGTGGAGCCTTTCGATCAGAAAAAAAAACACCCTCAGTAGTAGAAAAGGGGGCAAAGGTCCAGGCCGGGTCAGCCCATTAGTCCCGGTTCAGTCCAGAATCGGGACCCATGGGCGCATTGGACCCGGTTCGTGAGCCCCGGGGGCCGGCCGGGCCACGTGGGCCATTGGTCCCGGTTCGTCTGGACCTTTTTGTTGAAAATATGCCCTAGAGGCAATAATAAAATGGTTATTATTATATTTATTTGTTCATGATAATTGTCTGTTATTCATGCTAAAATTGTCTTATCCGGAAATCGTAATACACGTGTGAATACATAGACCACAACATGTCCCTAGTAAGCCTCTAGTTGACTAGCTCATTGATCAACAGATAGTCATGGTTTCCTGACTATGGGCATTGGATGTCATTGATAACGGGATCACATCATTAGGAGAATGATGTGATGGACAAGACCCAATCCTAAGCATAGCTCAAAGATCGTGTAGTTCGTTTAGCTAGCACTTTTCCAAATGTCAAGTATCATTTCCTTAGACCATGAGATTGTGCAACTCCCGGATACCGTAGGAGTGGTTTGGGTGTGCCAAACGTCACAACGTAACTGGGTGACTATAAAGGTGCACTACGGGTATCTCCGAAAGTGTCTGTTGGGTTGGCATGAATCGAGACTGGGATTTGTCACTCCGTATGACGGAGAGGTATCTCTGGGCCCACTCGTTAATGCATCATCATAATGAGCTCAATGTGACCAAGTGTCTGGTCACAGGATCATGCATTACGGTACGAGTAAAGTGACTTGCCGGTAACGAGATTAAACGAGGTATTGGGATACCGACGATCGAATCTCGGGCAAGTAACGTATCGATTGACAAAGGGAATTGTATACGGGGTTGCTTGAATCCTCAACATCATGGTTCATCCGATGAGATCATCGAGGAGCATGTGGGAGACAACACGGGTATCCAGATCCCGCTATTGGTTATTGACCAGAGAGGCGTCTCGGTCATGTATGCATGTCTCCCGAACCCGTAGGGTCTACACACTTAAGGTTTGGTGACGCTAGGGTTGTAGAGATATAAGTATGCAGTAACCCGAAAGTTGTTCGGAGTCCCGGATGAGATCCCGGACGTCACGAGGAGTTCCGGAATGGTCCGGAGGTAAAGAATTATATATAGGAAGTCAAGTTTCAGCCATCGGGAAAGTTTCGGGGGTTACCGGTATTGTACCGGGACCACCGGAAGGGTCTCGGGGGTCCACCGGGTGGGGCCACCTATCCCGGAGGGCACCATGGGCTGAAGTGGGAGGGGAACCAGCCCCTGGTGGGCTGGTGCGCCCCCCCTTGGCCCCCCCTGTGCCTAGGGTTGGAAACCCTAGGGGTGGGGGCGCCTTCACTTGGCTTGGGGGGCAAGCCACCCCCCTTGGCCGCCGCCCCCCCTTGGAGATTGCATCTCCTAGGGCTGGCGCCCCCCCTAGGGGGCCTATATAAAGAGGGGGGAGGGAGGGCAGCCGCACCCATGCTGTTGGCGCCTCCCTCTCCCCCTGCTACACCTCTCCCTCTCGTAGAAGCTTGGCGAAGCCCCGACGAGATCGCTGCTGCATCCACCACCACGCCGTCGTGCTGCTGGATCTTCATCAACCTCTCCTTCCCCCTTGCTGGATCAAGAAGGAGGAGACGTCTTCCTCAACCGTACGTGTGTTGAACGCGGAGGTGCTGTTTGTTCAGCACTAGGATCATCGGTGATTTGGATCACGACGAGTACGACTCCCTCAACCCCGTTCTCTTGAACGCTTCCGCTCGCGATCTACAAGGGTATGTAGATGCACTACTCTCTCTCGTTGCTAGATGAACTCATAGATTGATCTTGGTGAAAGCGTAGAATTTTTTTATTTTCTGCAACGTTCCCCAACAGTGGCATCATGAGCCAAGTTTATGCGTAGTTCTCTTTGCACGAGTAGAACACAATTTGTTGTGGGCGTAGATGTTGTCAACTTTCTTGCCACTACTAATCTTATTTTGCTTCGGCGGCATCGTGGGATGAAGCGGCCCGGACCTACCTTACACGTACGCTTACGTGAGACAGGTTCCACCGACTGACATGCACTAGTTGCATAAGGTGGCTAGCGGGTGTCTGTCTCTCCCACTTTAGTTGGAGCGGATTCGATGAAAAGGGTCCTTATGAAGGGTAAATAGAAGTTGGCATATCACGTTGTGGCTTTCACGTAGGTAAGAAAACGTTCTTGCTAGAACCCTATTGCAGCCACGTAAAAACATGCAACAACAATTAGAGGACGTCTAACATGTTTTTGCAGCATGTGCCTTGTGATGTGATATGGCCAAAAGTTGTGATGAATGATATATATGTGATGTATGAGATCATGTTCTTGTAATAGGAATCACGACTTGCATGTCGATGGGAATGACAACCGGCAGGAGCCATAGGAGTTGTCTTAATTATTGTATGACCCGCGTGTCAATGATTAAACGCCATGTAATTACTTTACTTTATTGCTAAACCGTTAGCCATAGTAGTAGAACTAATAGTTGGCGAGCAACTTCATGGAGACACGATGATGGAGATCATGGTTTCATGCCGGTGACGAAGATGATCATGGAGCTCCGAAGATGGAGATCAAAGGAGTTGTATGATATTGGCCATATCATGTCACTATTTGATTGCATGTGATGTTTATCATGTTTATGCATCTTGTTTACTTAGAATGATGGTAGTAAATAAGATGATCCCTCATAATAATTTCAAGAAAAGTGTTCCCCCTAACTGTGCACCGTTGCGAAAGTTCCTTGTTTCGAAGCACCACGTGATGATCGGGTGTGATAGATTCTAACATTGACATACAACGGGTGTAAGACAGATTTACACATGCATAAACACTTAGGTTAACTTGACGAGCCTAGCATGTACAGACATGGCCTCGGAACATAAGAGACCGAAAGGTCAAACATGAGTCGTACGGAAGATACGATCAACCTGGAGATGTTCACTGATGATGACTAGCCCGTCTCACGTGATGATCGGACACAGCCTAGTCGACTCGGATCATGTATCACTTAGATGACTAGAGGGATGTCTAATCTGAGTGGGAGTTCATTGAATAATTTGATTAGATGAACTTAATTATCATGAACTTAGTCTAAAATATTTACAATATGTCTTGTAGATCAAATGGCCCACGTTACCCTCAACTTCAACGCGTTCCTAGAGAAAACCAAGCTGAAACATGATGGCAGCAACTATACGGACTGGGTCCGGAACCTGAGGATCATCCTCATAGCTGCCAAGAAAGATAATGTCCTAGAAGCATCGCTAGGTGAAGCACCCATCCCAGAGAACCAAGACGTTATGAACGCTTGGCAGTCTCGTGCTGATGATTACTCCCTCGTTCAGTGCGGCATGCTTTACAGCTTAGAACCGGGGCTCCAAAAGCGTTTTGAGCAACACAGAGCATATGAGATGTTCGAAGAGCTGAAAATGGTTTTCCAAGCTCATGCCCGGGTCGAGAGATATGAAGTCTCCGACAAGTTCTTCAGTTGTAAGATGGAGGAAAATAGTTCTGTCAGTGAGCACATACTCAAAATGTCTGGGTTGCACAACCGCTTGACTCAGCTAGGAGTTAATCTTCCGGATGACGGGGTTATTGACAGAATCCTCCAGTCGCTTCCACCGAGCTATAAGAGCTTTGTGATGAACTTCAATATGTAGGGGATGGAAAAGACCATTCCTGAGGTATATTTAATGCTGAAATCAGCGGAGGTAGAGATCAAAAAGGAACATCAAGTGTTGATGGTGAATAAAACCACTAAGTTCAAGAAAGGCAAGGGTAAGAAGAACTTCAAGAAGGACGGCAAGGGAGTTGCCGCGCCCGGTAAGCCAGTTGCCGGGAAGAATTCAAAGAATGGACTCAAGCCTGAGACTGAGTGCTTTTATTGCAAGGGAAGTGGTCACTGGAAGGGGAACTGCCTCAAGTACTTAGCGGACAAGAAGGCCGGCAACACCAAAGGTATATGTGATATACATGTTATTGATGTGTACCTTACCAGCACTCGTAGTAGCTCCTGGGTATTTGATACCAGTGTCGTTGCTCATATTTGTAACTCAAAGCAGGAACTGCGGAATAAGCGGAGACTGGCGAAGGACGAGATGACGATGCGCGTCGGGAATGGTTCCAAGGTCGATGTGATCGCCGTCGGCACGCTACCTCTACATTTACCTACGGGATTTGTTTTAAACCTTAATAATTGTTATTTAGTGCCAGCTTTGAGCATGAACATTGTATCTGGATCTCGTTTAATATGAGATGGCTACTCATTTAAATCCGAGAATAATGGTTGTTCTATTTATATGAGAGATATGTTTTATGGTCATTCCCCGATGGTCAATGGTTTATTCTTAATGAATCTCGAACATGATGTTACAAATATTCATAGTGTGAATACCAAAAGATGTAAAGTTGATAAAGATAGTCCCACATACTTGTGGCACTGCCGCCTTGGTCACATTGGTGTCAGGCGCATGAAGAAGCTCCATGCTGATGGACTTTTAGAGTCTCTCAATTATGAATCATTTGACACATGTGAACCATGCCTCATGGGCAAAATGACCAAGACTCCGTTCTCCGGAACAATGGAGCGAGCAACCAACTTATTGGAAATCATACATACTGATGTGTGTGGTCCAATGAGCGTTGAGGCTCGCGGAGGATATCGTTATGTTCTCACTCTGACTGACGACTTGAGTAGATATGGGTATGTCTACTTGATGAAACACAAGTGTGAGACCTTTGAAAAGTTCAAGGAATTTCAGAATGAGGTAGAGAATCAACGTGACCGAAAGATAAAGTTCTTACAATCAGATCATGGAGGAGAATACTTAAGTCATGAATTTGGTACGCACTTAAGGAAATATGGAATTGTTTCACAACTCACGCCGCCTGGAACACCTCAACGTAACGGTGTGTCTGAACATTGTAATCGCACTTTATTGGATATGGTGCGATCTATGATGTCTCTTACCAATTTACCGCTATCTTTTTGGGGATACGTTCTAGAGACAGCTACATTCACTTTAAATAGGGCACCGTATAAATCCTTTGAGACGACACCGTATGAATTATGGTTTGGAAAGAAACCTAAGCTGTCGTTTCTAAAAGTTTGGGGATGCGATGCTTATGTCAAGAAACTCCAACCTGAAAAGCTCGAACCCAAGTCGAAAAAATGCGTCTTCATAGGATACCCTAAGGAAACCATTGGGTATACCTTCTACCTCAGATCCGAAGGCAAGATCTTTGTTGCCAAGAACGGGTCCTTTCTGGAGAAAGAGTTTCTCTCGAGAGAAGTAAGTGGGAGGAAAGTGGAACTTGATGAAGTACTACCTCTTGAACCAGTGAGTAGCGCAGCTCAGGAAGATGTTCCTGTGGTGCCAGCACCAACTGAAGGGGAAGTTAATGATGATGATCAAGGTACTTCGGATCAAGTTACTACTGAACTTCGTAGGTCCAGAGGACACGTTCCACACCAGAGTGGTATGGCAACCCTGTCCTGGAAATCATGATGTTAGACAATGGTGAACCTTCAAACTATGAAGAAGCGATGGCGGGCCCAGATTCCAACAAATGGCTTGAAACCATGCAATCCGAGATAGGATCCATGTATGAAAACGAAGTATGGACTTTGACATACTTTCCCGATGATCGGCGAGCGATAGAAAACAAATGGATCTTTAAGAAGAAGACGGACGCGGATGGTAATGTTACCATCTATAAAGCTCGACTAGTCGCTAAGGGTTATCGACAAGTTCAAGGGGTCGACTATGATGAGACATTCTCTCCCGTAGCGAAGCTAAAGTCCGTCCGAATCATGTTAGCAATTGCCGCATACTATGATTATGAGATATGGCAAATGGACGTCAAAACGGCATTCCTTAACGTCCATCTTAAGGAAGAACTGTATATGATGCAGCCGGAAGGTTTTGTCGACCCTGAGAATGCTAACAAGGTATGCAAGCTCCAGCGATCCATTTATGGGCTGGTGCAAGCATCTCGGAGTTGGAACATTCGCTTTGATGAGATGATCAAAGCGTTTGGGTTTATGCAGACTTATGGAGAAGCCTATGTTTACAAGAGTGGGAGCTCTGTAGCATTTCTCATATTATATGTAGATGACATACTTTTGATGGGAAATGATATAGAACTTTTGGACAGCATTAAGTCCTACTTGAATAAGTGTTTTTCAATGAAGGACCTTGGAGAAGCTGCTTACATACTAGGCATCAAGATCTATAGGGATAGATCGAAACGCCTCATAGGTCTTTCACAAAGCACATACCTTGATAAGATATTGAAGAAGTTCAATATGGATCAGTCTAAGAAGGGGTTCTTGCCTGTGTTGCAAGGTGTGAAATTGAGCTCAGCTCAATGCCCGACCACGGTAGAAGATAGAGAAAAGATGAGTGTCATCCCCTATGCCTCAGCTATAGGGTCTATTATGTATGCCATGTTGTGTACCAGACCTGATGTAAACCTTGCCGTAAGTTTGGTAGGAAGGTACCAAAGTAATCCCGGCATGGAACACTGGACAGCGGTCAAGAACATCCTAATGTACCTGAAAAGGACAAAGGATATGTTTCTCGTTTATGGAGGTGAAGAAGAGCTCGTCGTAAAGGGTTACGTCGACGCTAGCTTCGACACAGATCTGGATGACTCTAAGTCACAAACCGGATACGTGTATATTTTGAATGGTGGGGCAGTAAGCTGGTGCAGTTGCAAGCAAAGTGTCGTGGCGGGATCTACATGTGAAGCGGAGTACATGGCAGCCTCGGAGGCAGCGCATGAAGGAATCTGGGTGAAGGAGTTCATCACCGACCTAGGAGTCATACCCAATGCGTCGGGGCCGATCACACTCTTCTGTGGCAACACTGGAGCTATTGCACTTGCCAAGGAGCCCAGATTTCACAAGAAGACCAGGCACATCAAGCGTCGCTTCAACTCCATTCGTGAAAATGTTCAAGATGGAGACATAGATATTTGTAAAGTACATACGGACCTGAATGTAGCAGATCCGTTGACTAAACCTCTCCCTAGGGCAAAACATGATCAACACCAGAACTCTATGGGTGTTCGATTCATCAGAATGTAACTAGATCATTGACTCTAGTGCAAGTGGGAGACTGTTGGAAATATGCCCTAGAGGCAATAATAAAATGGTTATTATTATATTTCTTTGTTCATGATAATTGTCTGTTATTCATGCTAAAATTGTGTTATCTGGAAATCGTAATACACGTGTGAATACATAGACCACAACATGTCCCTAGTAAGCCTCTAGTTGACTAGCTCGTTGATCTACAGATAGTCATGGTTTCCTGACTATGGGCATTGGATGTCATTGATAACGGGATCACATCATTAGGAGAATGATGTGATGGACAAGACCCAATCCTAAGCATAGCTCAAAGATCGTGTAGTTCGTTTAGCTAGCGCTTTTCCAAATGTCAAGTATCATTTCCTTAGACCATGAGATTGTGCAACTCCCGGATACCGTAGGAGTGCTTTGGGTGTGCCAAACATCACAGCGTAACTGGGTGACTATAAAGGTACACTACGGGTATCTCCAAAAGTGTCTGTTGGGTTGGCACGAATCGAGACTGGGATTTGTCACTCCGTATGGCGGAGAGGTATCTCTGGGCCCACTCGGTAATGAATCATCATAATGAGCTCAATGTGACCAAGTGTCTGGTCACGGGATCATGCATTATGATACGAGTAAAGTGACTTTCCGGTAACGAGATTAAACGAGGTATTGGGATACCGACGATCGAATCTCGGGCAAGTAATGTACCGATTGACAAAGGGAATTGTATATGGGGTTGCTTGAATCCTCGACATCGTGGTTCATCCGATGAGATCATCGAGGAGCATGTGGGAGACAACATGGGTATCCAGATCCCGCTATTGGTTATTGACCGGAGATGCGTCTCGGTCATGTCTGCATGTCTCCCGAACCCGTAGGGTCTACACACTTAAGGTTCGGTGACGCTAGGGTTGTAGAGATATAAGCATGCAGTAACCCGAAAGTTGTTCGGAGTCCCGGATGAGATCCCGAACGTCACGAGGAGTTCCGGAATGGTCCGGAGGTAAAGAATTATATATAGGAAGTCAAGTTTCGGCCATCGGGAAAGTTTCGGGGGTTACCGGTATTGTACCGGGACCACCGGAAGGGTCCCGGGGGTCCACCGGGTGGGGCCACCTATCCCGGAGGGCCCCATGGGCTGAAGTGGGAGGGGAACCAGCCCCTGGTGGGCTGGTGCGCCCCCCCTTGGGGCCCTCCTGCGCCTAGGGTTGGAAACCCTATGGGTGGGGGGCGCCTCCACTTGGCTTGGGGGGCAAGCCACCCCCCTTGGCCGCCCCCCCTGGAGATTGCATCTCCTAGGGCCAGCGCCCCCCTAGGGGGCCTATATAAAGAGGGGGGGAGGGCAGCCGCACCCATGCTCTTGGTGCCTCCCTCTCCCCCTGCTACACCTCTCCATCTCGTAGAAGCTTGGCGAAGCCCTGCCGAGATCGCTGCTGCATCCACCACCACGCCGTCGTGCTGCTGGATCTTCATCAACCTCTCCTTCCCCCTTGCTGGATCAAGAAGGAGGATACGTCTTCCTCAACCGTACGTGTGTTGAACGTGGAGGTGCTGTTCGTTCAGCACTAGGATCATCGGTGATTTGGATCACGACGAGTATGACTCCCTCCACTACAAAAAAAAGACACATCCGTGACATTTTGGGCCGAACGAAAAAAATTTCTATCATACATGTGACACTTCTATGATGATAATTGTGACAAAACCCGGTATGATCATAGATGTGGTGGGCTCCTACTTCTATGACAAAAAATCATGACAGAAAATGGGCTTTTCGTCCTGTGCGGGCCGGAGACGCAGCTGCATGACATTCTTTGGGCCGTCCATGACGGAAAAAACCGTGGTAGAAGCGAGGGGAGGAAAATTTCGGCGAGTTGCCGGTTACAGTGGCAGGTCGGGGGCGGAGCGATGCACGTTTCTCTCGTACGTACGCGCATGTGTGCGAGGCGTTGGCTCTAACTGAAGCTGAGCGAGGCGTTGGGCTCTAACTGAACCTGAGCGATTGCACTGTAGGCTATGCGTTACTGAACCCGAGCGATCGATCGATGGCTGTTAACTGAACCCGATGGAGCGATTCCTTCGCTACTGCTTCTAACTGAAGTCGATCGATTGGATGAACAGTGAGCGTTGCGGGGGGGTTTGGATGAACAGTGAGCGGTGGCATTGCCTCTGGATGAATAGGAACCCGTGGTATGGAGGGCTGGATGAACAGTAGATGATGGAGGGGTGGCCGTGGAGGGGTGGTTGAACAGGACCCCGTGATGTGGAGGGCTGGATGAACAGTAGACGGTGGAGGGGAACCCGTGGATGGGTGGTTGAACAGTAGCCGGTGGAGTAGCGCGCGGTGGAGGCTGGATGAACAGGAGCCCGTGGAGGCTGGAGGAGGTCGACGGTAGCCCGTGGAGGCTGGAGGAGGTCGACGGTGGAGATGAACAGTATCCCGTGGAGTCCCGTTTTGCGGTACGCCACACCCCTCCCCCCCCCTTTTCGACCGTAGCGCTCCAACACAAGTCCGTTTCGTCCGTTTTGCGGTACGCCGCACCCTTACCGATAAACAGGACCCCTGTTTCGACCGTAGGAGGCCCGTTTCGTCCGTTTTGTGGTACGCCACACCCCTCCCGATCAACAGGACCCCCGTTTCGACCGTAGGGGGTCCGTTTCCGCTGTTTTGCGGTACGCCACACCCCTCCCGATCAACAGGACCCCCGTTTCGACCGTAGGAGGTCCGTTTCCTCCGTTTTGCGGTACGCCAGGCCCCTCCCGATCAACAGGACCCCGTTTCGAACGTGGCCGGTCGAACAAAAGGCCGTTTCCTCCGTTGTGTGGTACGTCGGGCCTCGTTTCCATCGCATGTTCCGTCCAAGCCCTCCCGATGAACACGACCACGCATTCCGTTTCGACCTAGCCGGTTGGCTCCCCATGAACACGACGACGACGCTGTTTCTCCGTTCCGACCTAGCCATGTACGTATGCGCGAGTAGGCATTAGAGACCCTGCCCGTATGTACGTACGTGGCTGTATTTTCTTTCTTGCACCCTCGCCGCTGTATGTATGTGTACATGCTACGTGCGCGCCTCTACTACAACACGTGCGCGCCTCTACTACGACACGTGCGCACCTGTACATCGACCAGTATGTACGTACACGTTCGCGACCAGGATGACAACGCTACGTACGCTTCGATAAGGTGGGTCCCAACTGTCAGGCACTTCCTTGCCTGCGAAGATGTAGCTGGTGGGTCCCAGCAGTCAGGGGGGCGAATCGTTTTTTTTTGCCCTGACGCACTTCCTTGCGTGCGAAGGTGTAGCTGCTGGGTCCCAGCAGTCAGGGAGGGGCGAATCGTTTTTTTTTGCCCGGACGCACTTTCTTCCGTGCAAAGGTGTAGCTGGTGGATCCCAGCAGTCAGGGGGGAAACATTTTTTTCGCTAAATATGGTGGCCTGTCCGGTGGGTCCCCGCTGTCAGGTGGAGGAATAATTATTTTGCGTGTAATAAGGAGGCACTTCCTTCCTGCGGTCGTGGACCCAGCTGTCAGCCTGTCCACGTACAGTCCACGTCCGATGGAAGCCGTTCCTTGACCATGTTGACCACGCCGCGCCGAGAGCACCAGGGCGGTGGACGACGGCGAGGCCTAGGAAGGGGACGACGCGGAGCCGGGGAAGACGCGGCAGTGGATGCCCACACGTAGGAAGGAGTACGAGGGTTCACTGGTTCGCTGCGGTGTGAGGCTGCCGTCGCCGCAGATTAACAGGGGGTGGGTGAATAGAGGGATGGCCTGGCCAGCGGTGTGAGTAGTAGGAGGCGGTGATGCCTCCGCCGCATCGCAGCCGGCCATGGGAGGCAGGAGCACGAGGCACGACCGGCGCTGGTTTGGGCGGCTGGAGCAAGAAGACCAGAGGTTGAAAAAGCACTACGGTTATTGGATGGACATCGTACGGTCACTAGAGCTTGAATCATGCATATTGACTAAGTTGACAAAGCCCTCCGTCCCCGTGAACTTAGTAGGCCCAGAAGTCAGCCTGCCACTATACTGGGTCCCAGCTAACAGGGGGAGTATTCATTTTTTTTGTGCGTAATAAGGAGGCACTTCCTTGCGTGCGAAGATATAACTGGTGGGTCCGAGCTGTCAGAGCCGGCCGCGGGGAGGAGGGAGCAGGCAGTCCCGCCGGCGCTTGTTTGAGCGGCTGGAGCAGGAAGAGCAGATATTGAAGAAGCACGACGGCCGTTCGATGGCCATCCAACAGTCATTGCTTGTGCGTCAACCTTATTTTTTTTAGGAAAGCCTCAAATCTGTCGAAAACAGCATACATCCCATCTTCCATTATTTTGAATAATTTATAGCCCATTTGCTAATTCTTAAGGTTTTTTTGGAGCCCATATTATTTTTGTTAGCATTACAGCCCATATTGTGGCCACGGTTAAAAACTTATACGAAATTTTGCATATTGCGGTGCGGTCCGAACTGTTTTTAATCCCAAAATTTCGACTCACATTCAAACTGATTTTAAAAATAAATGTATATCAATATAAAATCCAACAAATTCTCCACGCATAAAAATTAATGTAATTTAAAATCTCTAAATGAAAAAAAAAGATATTTGAAACTAACTGCCGGTTTGATATGTTTTAAAAATGTACAGCCCATTTCTCATTACTGATGGGCTATTTTCTCGGCCAGCCGAATGAAAGCTCTCATCGTCTTGAAAGATTTGCAGCCCAACAGGCCTGACAAAGCGACTTAGTTGGCAAATCACAAAAAAATTGGGCTGTGGCCGTGGACCCAGCTGTCAGCCTCTACACGTACAGTACTCTACCGATGGAATGTCGTTGACCACATTGACCACGCCGCGCCGAGAGCACCAAGGCAGTGGACGACGGCGAGGCCTAGGAAGGGGACGACGCGGAGCCGGGGAAGACGCGGCAGTGGATGCCCACACGGAGAGGAGTACCAGGGTTCACTGGTTCGGCTGCGGTGCGAGGCTGCCGTCACCGCAGGGCCTGGCTAGCGGTGGGAGTAGTAGGGGGCGATGAGGCCTCAACGGCAGCACAGCCGACCACTGGAGGCAGGAGCAGGCGGTCTCCCCGGCGCTGGTTTGGGCGGCTGGTGGAAGAAGAGCAGCGATTGAAGAAGCAGTAGGACCGTTCGATTCAAATCCAACGGTTACTGCTGCGAGAATCGTTTGTGGACTAAGTTGACAAGCCTTGCATACGCGTCAACGTAGTAGGCCCACAGGTCAGCCTCCCAACCGGTGCGCCCCAGATGTCAGTGGGAGGAATCATTTTTTTGCGTAATAAGGAGGCAGTTGATTGCGTGCGGCCAGGCCAGCGGAGGGAGTAGGGTGGGCCGGGGAAGCCTGCACGGCATCACAGCGGGCCACAAGAGGAGGGAGCAGGCAGTCTCGCCGGCGCTAGTTTAGGCGGCTGGAGCAGGAAGATCAGAGATTGAAGAAGCACGGCGGCTAGAATTGTGTGTTCACTAACAAAGCCTTGCATAAACAAGTCAGCCTCGAAATCTGTGGCATGTACAGCCCATTTGCTATTATTTTTATAATTTTTACTCATTTTATAATTCATATGGAATTTATTGCAGCCCATTTTCCATTTTTAGAATTGCCGGCAATTTTCTGGTCAGTACCAGGGTCAAAAAATTAACTAAATATGTGGGAAATTTTTTCTGGGGAACAAAATATTCTTAATCCAAAAATTAATAGCCATACTAAAACAAATTTAAAAATAAATTAGTACTATGTCATGTTAAATCCAATGAAATACGTATAAGATATCAGTGAAGAACAAAATTAAAAAAAAAACTAATATCCCATTTGCTCGTCTTAAAAGATTTGCAGCCGAGTAATTCGGAGAAAACAAATAGGCCTAGCTTGGGTATTCTTCAAAAAGAAATACTGGGCTACCTATTTTCCCAAAGAACTGGTGCATGAGCATTTAGCTTTATTTATTTATTTACTTATTTATGTTTAGGGGACCATGAGCATGTACCTGGCCGGATTCATGTGAGAGCGTCCCTTCCAGTTAATTATGGGCTTCTCTATTGGGCCTTCATCAGTGGGTTGCATGTTATTAACAAGTGGAAAATGTGTTCCGTACGAAAAATAGTATGAGCTACGTACGGTACGGGGCACTAAAGGATCGAACCGTGCAACGACTTCCAAAACATTGTGTTTGTCCTTCTAACAACACATTTATATTCAACCAACAGACGAAATATACTACTGATTGTACATTGAAAACAGCAGCAGCATCAACCAGGGCTGGGGGTGCAACAAAAGCGGTAAGCAGGCCAGAAGAGTGAAGACGCAACTCTCTCTTCCAAACCAAACATCAGCCATCATTACAAAAGGGCTACCAAAAAATAACAAGTGCATGCATCAAACTAAATAAAGATCCTACTACACCAAGTGTACGCATCTAACTAACTGGCTCAGTTAGACGTTACTATTTATTAAGCTGTGGAGATTGGCTGACGACTTGAACCCGATGGGTGCCTGACGGGGGAAACTCCAGCCAGCAGGTCGAAGTCTGATACTTGCGAGCCTCTCTCCTACTTTGGGCTGCAGAGCGTGGCGGCACATATCAGGGTATGGTGCATGCAGAGACGCATGGTATGCTGTGTACACACAGTTTTGCCTGATGAACGAAACCGCATTGCCATCATGATCCTTGCCGTCAGTTATCTCCTGGTTAATCGGATAATTCAGTCCGACAAACAGAGAGCGTGTGCCAAGGCTACTTACCAGCCTCCAGTCAAAAATTCCTGAAGGCCCAGAGAAGCTAGGATCCTGCTCAAAGGCCTTGCAGTGACTGTGATTGTATTCCGTGAAACAACATGTCCGGTACGTGCGAACGATCATCAATCTTTTGCCGTCATCTGATCAAGCCAGGAATCACCTGCAACTGCCATGCCGCTTTTCTTTGAAAGGTTCTGGGATTAGGAAGGATAGGGACACCAGGCGGCCTACAACATCATATCAAGTTGGAGTCAAATAAAAAAGGGCTCTTGATTTAGTCAATCTTAAGAACAACATGTTATGAGCATGAATATTTTTTCAGTAATTGTTGACAGTAATATAAGCAAGCCATCATGATATCATAGGAAAGTAACATACTGCTGTAACAGCCGTTTATAGCGATGACTGGAGTAGGCCAGCAATACGACCAGACATAGAAGGAGTCAACAGCGTAAATGAAGCCCTTGTGTTCAATGTCATCAAAGAACCATGGAGGATATATGATCCTGTGATGGACGTGCAGATTTATCCACTTACCGCAGTGACCTGTCAGATAGGCGAGACCGCGGTTGTAGAACGCAATTAGCCTGAAATCTTTATAATTCCCAGATCTTGTGGGCACTTGGCAGATTACAACCTTGAGCAAATCAAACTTGGTATCATGTTGGCTACTATAAGATTCCGAGTATTCTGGGCCGCGGTGCCAAAGCAGTGCAGTGTTAATCGAAGGAAGGGGGATCATTCACCGGGTGTAGACCTCCATGAGCATCCAGCTGCCGTGACCATCGACGAGCACCATCCAAGACGTGTTCATGCCGGCCCAGTACATACCGTTAATGTAGCTGATGCTGACGGGGATCAGATCACAGTGAAGGGGGTTGATGCTCACCACCCTACGATCGTTATGCTGCGTGACACGCCATTTCTGAAGATCAGGCGGCATCAGCAAGTAAGGAGCTGGCTTAAAAAGCTCTGGCCTGAGGGCTTTGAGTAAACGGTACAACCCCAACGAGCACGCGGCGAGCGGCATGGTACTGAGATTGTCCACACGCAGAACAATGAGCTTGATTACCTCTGTGGGGAGCGAATTCTGGCCACTCTTTCGGCGGACGCTGCTCGGTTCTGCCATTGATAGTGGTTGGGTTTCGGACGAGGGGGGAAGGCGCCTTAGCGGGATGGAAGCTTGGACGAGATTATGTGCGGACAAAGATGGAGAAGAGAATATGTGCTGCGGGAAGTGGACAGGTGATGATGACTACAGCACGCCGCTTGACTTACCAGACACATACCAACAGCTTACGGTCATGTCGATGGCAGACAACTTGCTTGAGTGATCAGAGTACTCGTACTCCCTACAGTACCTACTACAGTACTATGCCCTAACTTGCTTGAGTAGAGTAGTAGAGTAGGACTCTGCTCTACTACTAGCACCAGAGGAGTAGTATATTCTAATCTAAAATAGTTACAAACTTCAATGCCCGAGCATGGAACGACTACAAACCGTGCTCAAAGACTGTGTCTACGTGGTGTTTGGACTTATATGCAAAAAAATAGCAAGATGCCCGTGCATTGCATGACACACCATCATCACCAACTCGGTTTTTTTCTCTACTCCTACTCCTATAAAAGACTCAGTTGGTGATGATGGAGGCGTGTTCAGCCGGGCGTGCAGCGGATAGTGCAGCACTATTTGATTTGTTATAAAAAAAAGAAGAGTAGTAGAGATAGAGACATAGGGAGGAGCACGAGGTTGTGGGAGATAAGGATGAATGAGGTAAGGCCTTATCTGTAAATGTGGAGATAGGTGCGGGTATCTTTTGTAAAATTGTCATAGTTGGCTTTATATGCGTCATATATAGATCAGACGGTCTATATTACATGATGGCAGGCAAACCATCATCACCAACTCGGTTTCTATAAGAGTAGATATATATAGATATAGATAGATAGAGACTAGGGAGTACTAGTAAGGACACCATCTACTGCTTCGTGTGCTACTCCTGCGCTCCATTCGGCGGCCGCAACGTCCCCTACAGCCACTCCCTCCTGCGCTCCATTCGGTGGGCGCTGTTGAAATCTGGGGAGCGCACTCTCGCGACTGCTGGCAGCCACGACTTCACCGACGACGACTTCTTCCCCAACCTCGGCAACCTCTTCCTCAACGACATGGGCGACAACCTCAACGCCAACGGTGCTTCTCCCGTTGCACCGTATGTGTTTTTGTCCTTCCTGTTCGAAATCGTGGTAGAATTCATGTTTCTACTCTGTATCCTACTACTATGCTAGTCCACATGATTAGTTTCATCTCTGTTATAGCCGTCATGATTTATTTTGTGCTTATTCGGATTAAATCTCGTAGTAACTTGCTCACATATTCAACTGGCGCAACGTCCCCTACAGCCACTCCTGTTTCATGGATGGCCTGGTCGATGCCTCCAAGGAGCCCTTCGTCCACTGCTATGAGTGCCCGATGCCGTTTTGTGGCTCACCGGCGGACATGGTGCATCACCTCACGAATGCGTGCAGCGGTTACTGCTGGCCCTTGGCGGAGAACATCAAGTACGACACGTGCTATCGGTTCACCATGCCAGAGTCGCTGGAGGATCACCGCCGCCTGCTAGTCTTGGAGGAGGACGACAGCGTCTTCCTCTTGATCGTGGGCACCGGCGAGGCCCGCGCAGGACGCCGCCCCGTCTTTGTAGCGTGCGTCAGGGGCGTCGCCGCTGACGTTGACACTGACACGAGGTAGATGTACGGGTGCAAGGTCAATGTTACTACCCCTCCGGGTCACGTGGGCGGCGAAACCGGCCCCATCGGACAGACTTGGAATCTGAGGAGCTGGGACTATCCCGCCAATGTGGACTTGGAAAGCCCATGGCATCCGTTCTATCCTTTACCCGCCGACTCGGTGCACGGGGACTCCAAGGAGGTTCACCTGGACATACGCATTATCAAGTGCACTTAGAAAACATGTAGTGTGTGTGTGGGCGCTTATGGCCTGTGTCTTTGCCGCTTTTGATTCTGTAAGCTTGTCGTTAAACTTGAGTGGCTTTCGCCGCAGTCCTTTCTTTGAACTGCTCCTCTGAGTGAGCTGATGTAAGACACTTTGGGTTTCATTTGATAATGGAACCGGGGAGGTGCCTCCCTGTTCTTCTAAAAAATATGTATTATCAAGTTAAATGTTGATCATTAGTCTTCGCTCAATGTAATCCACTGTCTAAGCATGTGGAGACTTCCATGCAGGATCTTACTCTATTGGAGTATCGTGCATGAATAAAAGTGTATTCGTTTATGGTTTAGTCTAGAATCTTCCCTGTATGAAAATTTACTACAGTACTGGTGAAAGACTTATGATGAACCATTTCCTACATCTCCTCTGCCCCCTTGCAAGTCATCCTGATTTAATCCCTCCGTCTAGGTGTATAAGGGCATGGTTAATATTACTTAATAGTATAGCTAACTCTTGACTATAAGAAAGTGCCATGTCATCTATAGCCAACATGTATAACAATCGATACTCAAAAACTAATTCTTAAAGATCATTTCTTGCAAAGCACAAAAAGTGTTATTTCTTCACAAGTTTTGGATGCAGGTTGAACAGTTGAACACTTTTGTTTGCAAAAGATACCTTCTTATCTATTTCACCCGGATGTTTGTGAGCTCTAGAGATGAAATAATATCCGAAGAAACCTATCGATACCTGTTACACATGAGATGACCCCTACATCCTTTGTCAAAATAAACAACTCCCCGATCAATGCATTTCACTCTTCGGTGCAACGCACGGGCACCTTACTACTACTCCCTCCGTTCCAAAATAGATGACCCAATTTTATACTAAAGTTAGTATAGAGTTGGGTCATCTATTTTGGAACGGAGGGAGTATATCACAAAACCCTACCACTCCCAGTAATAAATGGCCTGGTAAAATAAACGGACAAGCAACCATCACTTCCCTCCGTCTTTTTTGCATTTCATCTCTCTGCATTTACTTTCTCCGGTTCATCTCCCACGCTCGATCCCTAGCTACTACTCCTAGGGCCAGTTCTTTTGGCAGCTTCCCCAGCTTTTCCCACAAGACTAGTCACAGTGGAGAGTAACAATAAGGCGTCTCACTCATTTATTTGGGCTTCTAAACTACTACTCCGTCCTGGTTTATTCCTCACTATTGTAATTTGTCTAAATTTTTACCAAAGATTTAACTGATAAAATGTTACTCAAAACACTTAGGCGCGGTGCATCTAGGTGTGTAAGTCATCTTACAAAAACCAAATAATCTGAAAACACTTAGGCGCGGTGCATTAACTTCTACCTCATTTCTTGTTTCTTGACATATCAACCAATAAGAGATAAAGAGTGTGCATGCTTTTAATGAGTTGAGATATCAAACACGACATGCAGTGGTTAGTTCATTGCATGCAATACTATTAATTAGCAAATAAACATTAACGTTTCTCGTTTTCTCCTCCTCCTTGGTCACGGTGCACAGAGAAATAACCACAGAGAAGGAAGCTAAAAGTAAACAATCAAACGAGCATTTTTGCATTTGTTTTGCATTGAATCGTTTCACAAGCTTGACTAGTGCTGTTTTTCCACTTTCATAATGTTCAAACGTGCATTTGCACGTACATAAGTAATAGTAGTACTCCCTCCGTCTAGGTGTACAAGTCTTCCCTCCTTCTTGGTCACCGTGCACAACCAAAGATGACTTATTGACCTGGACGGAGGGAGTAGCACAGTCTGCAAGCATATATCGAGAGAGACATGTAGTTTGATAGTATATACTAAAGTTTGTGCTATATCCACGTACTTGCAAAATGTGTAATAATACACAACATTTCCAAACTTTCCCTTTTACATACTTAATTAAGGACGCTAAAATTCCTGAACGTTCGGGACTTATCATTTGCATCCCAAAACTAATGGGATCGCCTTACGAAACAAAAATTATACTCCTCCTAAAAGCCACGGCGCTCGCAAGAGCACTTGCGGCACGCCACGAGTGCCCTGGTGCGTGGCCGTTTCACTGCGCGCCGACACAACGCCTCTTCCTCAGCCTTGCAACTCGCGAGGTGATGATTGGCGGCTTGCCGGCGGGCGATCCCGATCTCACCGGTGTGGTGATCCGGCGCCAACAGGTACTCCTGGCTGGAAGCATGCACCCGGTCCATGTACCGCCAAGTGTAGATGAGGCGCTTGGGCCCGACTGCACTCAGGGCATCGGCACGGGCGTCCTCCGCCACCCTCACGGCCCTCGCATGAGCCTTCTGCCAAAGAACCAATTGCTTGACTCTCTCGGACGCGACATAGATCTCCCAGAAAGCATGTTGCGCGGTGCGCTTCTCTTCCTCGGCCTTCTTATCCGCCTCTATTTTGGCGCGCTCTGCTGGAGGCAAAGCCTCCCACAAGGCGACAACCATTTCTTTCCAAAGCTCCTCAAGGCTGGGGGGCTCGGCGGGTGGCGCGGTGTTCTCCTCGTAGCGGGGAGCCGATGCATCCTCCGACGCACGTGTCTGCGAGATTGAGAACGCCGACGCGTCCACCTCAACGCGTCGCGGCGAGGAGCGGAACATCGACGCGTCCTCCTCGACTAGTGGCGGCGAGGAACGGACGGCGACGCGTCGCGTCGCGGCGAGGAGCGGAACACCGACGCGTCCTCCTCGACTAGTGGCAGCGTGTTACATCCCTAGCCTGGTATGACCTAGACTAGCTAGTCATGTGTGCATCATGTTTAAATTTCAATTAATTCTGAATTGGGGATTGATGAAACCCTCAGAATCATTTCTGGAAATGACCCAGATAAAAATTGCTCCAAAAAGGTCCAAGAAAATGTTCATGTTGCTCTCTGAAAATATTTGGCAGAGAGAAAAATCAAACCAATATCTTTAGTAGCTCATAAGTATTTATTTTGGGCATTTGGAATTAATGCATAATTATTTGCATTGGATATATATATATGTTATATATATAATATACGTCCAAAAATTGTGCCATTTGTTGGGGAGCTCTGGAATAATACCACTAGTTCCTACAAAAATTGGCATAAGAAAATAAAATGATTTAGTATTTTTATTAAATCAAACAAATGTCAGAAAATAGAAAAGAGAAACAAAAACAGAAAAAAACTTACCTGACGCTCACCTGGCAGGCCAGCTGGCCCAGCACTGTAGCTGAGGCCCAGCCCACCAGGGCGAAGCGGTCGCCTTCAACCTCTGCCAGTAGGCAGAGGCGTGTCGCCGCGCGCGATCGCCGTGGCCAGCTCCCTGCCTGCTTCCTCCACCCCGACTCCTCCAGACGCGCCACGGAGACGCCCAGCACCCCCTGCACCCCTCTCCTCTCTCCCTGGACCTCTCTCCCTCTGCTCTGTCCCCACGATGCCACCGAACACGCCCAACGCTGCCGTTCGCCGTTGCCGTGACCACCGCCGTCCCGACGATGCCCCGAGCTGCTCCCGAGCTCCTGCGCCTCGTCACCAACCCCCTCACCGAGCCACGTGACTGGAAGACACCCGAAGCGCCGTCCCCGACCCCTTCTTCCTCCTCGGGTCACCGGAGATCTTCGCCGCCGATTCGTCATCCACAGGGCCTCCCCGAGCTAGCTGACCCCCTCTCCGACCCTGCCGTGAGCTCCTCTTCCTCTCCCCCTAGCTCCCGTGCTCGTTTGGCCTCCGTAGCCGCCGCGCCTCTCTCACCCTACAGCACGCCGCCGCACGAGCTCGTCGCCGACGAGGCTCCGGTGGCCATTTGGTTCCGTGCGTGCCTCCGTTGGGTTCGTGAGCTCTCATAGAACGCGTAGGTGCTAACCGTAGATCCTCCCGTGCTCGGCGTCGTCGTTTTCATCGGCGCCCGAACTCCGGCCGCCGCGGAAGTGCTCGCCGCCGTTAACTCCGGCCACCCCAGCACCAAACACCGCCACCATTGGATGCGCCACATCGCCATCTACTCGTAGCGCCCACCCGCGCATCAAACCGTGGCCGGAGCAGTGTTTCCGACGCTCTCCGTCGTCTCGGCCTCGCCGGTGACTCGACGCCGGCAGGTTTGACCTGCTGACCATTGACTGGGTGGGCCCAGTTTGACCCCTGGTCACTGACATGTGGGCCAGCCTTGTTAATTTTAGTTAGGTTAGTTTAGCGCTAATTAACCTAGATTAGTGACTAACCTAACACTAACTAACTCTGTTTAGTTAGTCAACTAACCACTGACACGTGGGACCCACAGGTCAGGTTTGACCTGGACCTGGCGTGTTGACTCTGCTGACGTCACCCCGACATCATGTTGACGCATTAATTCAATTATTGGAATTATTTTTATTCAGGAAATTCCAGAATATATCCAAAACTTCAAAAATTCATATAGATTCAACTGTAACTCCAAATGAAATAATTTATATATGAAAAATGATCAGAAAAATCCAATCTATCCATCTGTACCATTTTCATGCATGTTAGAACAACTTATTACTACTGTTTAGGACAATTCAATTAGATGGCATTTAAATAACCACATGTGGAGTTTAAATTTGAATCTTGGATTCAAACCAACTTCATTTAATCTGGTTTTAGTTGCATCAGCACAAACCACGGCATATTGCCATGTCACATTCATGCATCATATTGTTGCATTGCATTGATTGTGTTCTCCTTTGTTTGCCGGTATTTGTCCCCTCTCAGTAGACGACGTTCCGACGATGAGTTCGATGACACCGATGAAGAACTATACTATCTTCAGAAGTGCCAGGCAAGCAAAACCCCCTTGTTCATTTCGATAAAATCCCACTCTCTCGCTCCTGCTCTCTTTTACTGCATTTGGACAACAACAATTCATTTGTTACTTGCTGCGGTAGCTGAACCCCTTTATCCTTTGCATGACCTGTCATTGCCACAGTAAATAGATGAAACCCACTAGCATGAGTAGGAGTTGTTTGAGCCCTGATGTGCCTACTCATTCATGCTTGTTTGTCATGCCTGCTACTGCTTAGAGTTGAGTCAGGTTTGATTCATCGGGGATGAATTGGAATGTGGTGAACATGTCCTACTGTTGAGAGCTAAGTGTGTGAACACGATTTGGTAAAGGTAGCGGTGAAAGGCCATGTAGGAGTACATGGTGGGTTGTCTCATTGCAGCCGTCCTCAGGAACTGAGTTCTGTGTTTGTGATCCATGAACAGCTACTACCACACATTGGGATCCTTAATTGACTCTCTCGACTTATTAATCAACTCGATCTCTGTCCAGGAGTTGCAACTAGTTTCTGGTGTTCGTAGGTAGTGTTAGTAGTCTACCAAGTGGCACTCGGTACAGGTGGGCTTGGGACAGACTAGCCACAGTGGCACGGTGTACCAAGCGTAGATCCACCCGTCGAGGTGGGCTTGGGAACCTTGCACACATCGTTTGGGGCCGTGAGCGACACCCCGGCCGGATCTCCTTGCGGATGGAACCCGAATAGGCGATAAACCTGGACGAGAGACTTGTGTGGTTAGTCAGGTCGTGGCCGACACCCTCGCTAGGCTTCCGCTTGAAGGTTGCCGAGTATATGTCGTGTAAACGACGGTAAGTGGTGAGAGCGTGTGTGAAGAAGTACACCCCTGCAGGGTTAATATGATCTATTCGAATAGCCGTGTCCGCGGTAAAGGACTTCTGGGTTGCCTGTACAGTTCATAGACAAGTGAAAGTGGATACTTTAAAATATGCAAGATAAGCGTGAGTGCTATGGATGGCGTTCTCGTAGGGAGACGGGAGCGGATCCATAGTGGTGTATTGATATGGTCAATATGTGGACTCGTGTGCGCCACCTCAAAAGAGTTACTTGCAGTCGTAGTTCAGGTTAGCCACTGAGTCAAAGCTGGCTTGGTGCAGTTAAACCCCACCATCCCCTTGTTGATAATGATGCATATGTAGTTAGGTCTGATGTAAGTCTTGCTGGGTACATTTGTACTCACGTTGCTTAATTTATGTTTTTGCAGAGAGACTTCAGTCTCGCTAGTAGTACCGCGTGGACTTCGACGTTTAGCTTGTTACCTCAGCTACGATCTTGTGCCCTCGGCAGGATCTAGTAGATAGTCAGGCTTCTCAGCCTTTTTCATTTGTAGATGTCTGTACTCAGAATGTTAAGCTTCCGCATGTGCTTTGACTTGTATACTCTGATTGTTGGGTCATGAGGCCCATGTTTGTAATATCTCGCTCCTCGGAGCCTATTGAATAAATACTTGAGTTGTAGAGTCATGTTGTGATGCCTTGTTGTATTTGCACATATCGAGCATATTGTGTGTATGTTATTGAAATGCTTGGTATGTGTGGGATCTGACTATCTAGTTGTTTATCCTTAGTAGCCTCTCTTACCGGGAAATGTCTCCTAGTGTTTCCACTGAGCCATGGTAGCTTGCTACTGCTCCGGAACACTTAGGCTGGCCGGCATGTGTCCTTCTTCGTTCCTGTGTCTGTCCCTTCAGGGAAATGTCACGCGATGAATACCGGAGTCCTGTTAGCCCGCTACAGCGCGGTTCACCGCAATCCTGCTAGCCCAGTGCTACAGCCTGGATTCACTCGCTGATGACCGACACGTTCGATGTTGGGTCATGGATGCATGTCCCAGTAAGTTTGTGCCACTTTTGGTTTACGACTAGCCATGTCAGCCCGGGCTCCTTATCATATGGATGCTAGCGATACTATCATATACGTGTGCCAAAAGACGCAAACGGTCCCGGGCAAAGGTAAGGCAACACCCGTGGGGATACCGTGCGTGAGGCCGCAAAGTGATATGAGGTGTTACATGCTAGATCGATATGGCATTGAGTCGGGGTCCTGACAGCTTTGGTATCAGAGCTTGACTGCCTGTAGGATTACCAAGCCAAATTGGTCGAAGTTGAGTCTAGAAATTCTTTAGTTATATAAGGGAATTGATTGTGGGATGGAACGTAAGACTCTTTTTACTCCTTATACCTTATGCCCTTCTGATCTGAGTCATCCTATCTTTCCTACGGGGTTAAGGAACTAGGCTTTCTCTTCTTTCTATCAGGATCACGTGTTACTAATCCGTAGACTTATAGTATTGTTGGATCCAAGCCTCAGTTCAGTTTCTACTATCTCCGTGTATTCGTAGTTGATCTCAGAACCTTGTTGTTATGATGTTCGAGTGGCTATGCCACCATTCTTTTAGCATGTCTCAAATTCTTTTGAGCATTTACAGTCGTTATGCTGTCCGAGTCATCCCAGGTTTCTAAATAGTCTGATGCATTTGCAAATCCCTTCTTTCCATTTCCGGTGATTCATTAGGCCAGTTTAACCACATTAATTGCTGAGTTGAGGTATTCTATTGCCTTGAAATATATGTTGGAATTATTATTACGACACTAGGTGTCCTAGGGGATCATCTAGTAATTTAGCCTTGTTTTGTATCCCCAGTGTGATGATTCTGGCCATTATTCTCGAAAGCATCCCGTGATGCCACTTAGTTAGTAGGCATTTCACTCCTGGGTTTTTGAACCCGAGATTCACCCTACCTACTTCTTGTTGGTGGTATTTGCTAGTTCCTTTAGGTTATTAGTAACCTTTGCGATAGTCCTCGAGGTCCATGGTATCTCCTTCTTCCAAATACCATGAACTACTTATGGCAGCAGCTCTTCGTTGAGCCAAAAGATCACAACCAGAGTGCTCTTGATGAGTTCTTCTCTCTATATCGTGACTCTGCCAGTTCAACCTTTCTGCATGCGTTATTCGGAAGAAACCTGTTGAACTTGGTTCGACATGCTAATCTATGCATCCACAGCTCAGAAAATTGTATGTTCTTTTGAGATGTCCCCCTTAGTCGTCTTCCGATCTTTGTCTATCAATTGATAGTCAAGAGTAATTGTGCATTCGTGTTATCGATGCTTATTATTTTTGTGGTCCGTCAAGCCATTCTATTCCGGAATGACTAGGAGAAACAAAGTCCAGAACCTCATCCATATCCAGGATTGGGTCAAAGTAGTTGTACTCTGCAGATCAAAATGCTAATCCAATTTCTGGTCTGTTCTACCTTGAAGTATTACCTTCTTTATGTTAGGATTGTCATGAGAATTGCACCACATCCTATGAACTCTTGATACAGTGATACTTCCCACCCTCAATAGTCGTTTCTCGGCTCCCGTGTTGTTCCAACCGGAATGCCGACAGATGAACTATGATGTGTGAAATCTATACTCCTAGCAACTCTGTTGCTTGGTAGTTAAATGGACAATAACCTCATTCTAGCGTGTTTTTATTGAATCATCACCATAAGGCTTATTGTGCTACCTAGTCCCTATTCCCGGTGCACTCTTCGGTCGGTGAGTTAGGATTTTGTCAATTCCTCGCTCATTTGATCATATCGTCTTGCTTGAGAAGCAAGATTGTTCTCGAGTTTAGTAAGATATTGGTGGTTCGTGATTTTCTGAATATCTTCTCAGAAGTATCACCAGGTCGTCACCTGACCGCTATGTTGAGCTCGTGAGCAAGTTGGTTTTTCTATAAACCACCCCTTCTCCAAGGATCTGTGTTGGATACCCCTGAGCTAGTTGGTTAAGCTAAACAACAACTTGGAGAGTTGGAAGATAAAAACCTGTCCAACTTAGTTCATTCCAAGGGATATCTTTGTGTGTGCGTATTGAAGGAAGATGGTATTTTCATCGATTGACCCTCGTGATCAGTTAATGGATCTATCATCTTATCCAATCCTTGATTTGGGTATGGGTTATCGTCAACTCAAATCAGAACCAATGATGTTTGTAATGTTGTCTTACTCGTGGATTTTTCTCGAGCATACACCGTTATATCTTTTGGTTCTGACCAATGCTATCACTTGATCTCATAATTATGGAATTCCATTTATATGTAAATCTCGATGATTTGTTGTTGAGCCCATCAGCATCATTTTGTCTTCTCCATGATTAATGTTGAACATCTAAGTTAGCATTGGAAACTTGTGTAAGCATTTTCTTCATGACCCGTTCGTGAAACATATGTTCGGATGTAAGAAGTGACTTCCTCCAGTTCATGTGCATTTGATGTAAGTTGCCGCCTTGGATTCGAGAAAGTCAATGTTGTTTCCTTTGGAATCATCCCAAGTCGGTCATGCATACGTGCGAAGTATTCTGTGGTTTGAAGACTTGCAACCTTCATTCTATATGTATCCTTAGCACACCAAGCCACTGACTGATTTGTTCCAGGAGAAGGAGTTCCTTTTAAGAGCTAACCCGGGCTTAATCAAGGACTTCGTTATCCGCAATGATGGTTCCCCACCTGAACTCGATGCGTTTTATTATAAGACTACTATGTGGTCATGCTTGTCTGGGACAGCGTGTTCACATATGTGTAGCAGAACCAGCTCATGTCTTGGAGCTTGCTATCGTAGTTCATTTTCCTGAGAATCTCGCAACGTCATCTGTTCGGTTTGTGTTGCAAATTTTCTTTTCCAGACATGCTGTCTAAAATGTCCTGTTACCAACCAGATCTGAATCTCAGGCATATATGATGGTTGGAACTATTCCAAGATCTATGATGTAGGTCCCGACAAGGTTGATGTTGGCCGACACACCTAGCCGGAAGATCTATCATTGTAGTATCCTGAATGAGCAATTTTCCCATCTTCTCTATAAGGATTTCATGTGACTTTTCTAGAAGTGTTCCTTATAAATCCTTTCTCTTCCGAAGTCTGACCTGTACTTGATGGCCACATTAATGCTTTAATTATGACTGTGGTATGTAGAACATCAAGGAGAACATTAGAAGCGGAGTGCTAAATGTCTCTCGGTCAATCATCCAGATTTTGTTCCTTGGCATTGCTAAGGACAAATCTGAGAAAGTGTTGCCTTTCTTTGCATCTACATTGTCCATCACTATTCATCATGGTAGTATGATGTGTTGCCAGGATCCTCGACACGGATGTTGGTAATACCTTGATGAATATGGAAATGATCAAGTTCTTGAGAGCACGCTCAGTCACTAGGTTATATCCCTGGTATCCATTGGATTGTGCCTTCCATTTGCCGAGTTGTCTTATAACTCTAGTTTCCTTTCCAAACTAAGTATGCCACTCTTTCGAACTCTTCCAAATGATCATTTGTGATTTGCCTTAAGTCGGTATAAAGAGTTTCAATGATCTTTGAATCAAAGGTAATTCTTTTTGCCACTTAAGGGATGATTTCACGAGTCACCTCCCTAAAATGTCTTGGTATGGTATCATGGCTATTCAACTCCTCGCTACGTTGACAACCATTCACCACCCTCATAAGTGTGGAATTGTTGTCTACCTAGTGAACATTCGTCATCCGTTCCACTCCATTCCTCTAGATGTATGCTTCGTGTCTCAGCTCGAGAGATGTTGCTATGACTCACTTTGTGAGTTGATCCTAAGTTGATTGATCTTCGAGAAGATCAATTGTTCTATAGTTTTCCTTTCCTCTTCTTGTCTTGATAGTTGGAGTTCTCAGAGGAAGACGTCAAGACAATGATGGTGATTGAATCAACGTTCATTTGAAGTGCAACCTGGATCGTGAAGATTGTGTTAGGTTGCGTTCCCCATCGTCTTACCCTACGCTTGAATCTCGGGTCAAGATTCTTGTTTAGTGGGGGCGAGTTGTCACATCCCTAGCCTGGTATGACCTAGACTAGCTAGTGATGTGTGCATCATGTTTAAATTTCAATTAATTCTGAATTGGGGATTGATGAAACCCTCAGAATCATTTCTGGAAATGACCCAGATAAAAATTGCTCCAAAAAGGTCCAAGAAAATGTTCATGTTGCTCTCTGAAAATATTGGGCAGAGATAAAAATCAAACCAATATCTTTAGTAGCTCATATGTATTTATTTTGGGCATTTGCAATTAATGCACAATTGTTTGCATTGGATATATATATGTTATATATATAATATACGTCCAAAAATTGTGCCATTTGTTGGGGAGCTCTGGAATAATACCACTAGTTCCTACAAAAATTGGCATAAGAAAATAAAATGATTTAGTATTTTTATTAAATCAAACAAATGTCAGAAAATAGAAAAGAGAAACAAAAACAAAAAAAAACTTACCTGACGCTCACCTGGCAGGCCAGCTGGCCCAGCAGTGTAGCTGAGGCCTAGCCCACCAGGGCGAAGCGGTCGCCTTCAACCTCTGCCAGTAGGCAGAGGCGTGTCGCCGCACGCGCGATCGCCGTGGCCAGCTCCCTGCCTGCTTCCTCCACCCCGAATCCTCCAGACGCGCCACGGAGACGCCCAGCACCCGCAGCACCCCTCTTCTCTCTCCCTGGACCTCTCCCCCTCCTTTGCTCTCTCCCCACGACGCCACCGAACACGCCCATCACCGCCGTTCGCCGTTGTCGCGACCACCGGCGTCCCGACGATGCCCCGAGCTGCTCCCAAGCTCCTGCGCCTCGTCACCAACCCCCTCACCGAGCCACGCGACTGGAAGACCCCCGAAGCGCCGTCCTCGACCCCTTCTTCCTCCTCGGGTCACCGGAGATCGTCTCTGCCGATTCGTCGTCCACTGGGCCTCCCCGAGCTAGCTGACGCCCTCTCCGACCCCGCTGTGAGCTCCTCTTCCTCTCCTCCTAGCTCCCGTGCTCGTTTGGCCTCCGTAGCCGCCACGCCTCTCTCACCCGACAGCACGCCGCCGCACGAGCTCGTCGCCGACGAGGTTCCGGTGGCCATTTGGTTCCGTGCGTGCCTCCGTTGGGTTCGTGAGCTCTCAAAGAACGCGTAGGTGCTAACTGTAGATCCTCCCGTGCTCGGCGTCGTCGTTTTCATCGGCGCCCGAACTCCGGCCGCCGCGGAAGTGCTCGCCGCTGTTAACTCCAGCCACCCCAGCACCAAACACCACCACCGTTGGATGTGCCACATCGCCAGCTACTCGTAGTGCCCACCCGCGCATCAAACCGTGGCCGGAGCAGTGTTTCCGATGCTCTCCGTCGTCTCGGCCTCACCGGCGACTCGACGCCGGCAGGTTTGACCTGCTGACCATTGACTAGGTGGGCCCAGTTTGACCCCTGGGTCACTGACATGTGGGCCACCCTTGTTAATTTTAGTTAGTTTAGTTTAGCGCTAATTAACCTAGATTAGTGACTAACCTAACACTAACTAACTCTGTTTAGTTAGTCAACTAACCACTGACACGTGGGACCCACAGGTCAGGTTTGACCTGGACTTGGCGTGTTGACTCTGCTGACGTCACCCCGACGTCATGTTGACGCATTATTTCAATTATTGGAATTATTCTTATTCAGGAAATTCCAGAATATATCCAAAACTTCAAAAATTCATATAGATTCAACCGTAACTCCAAATGAAATAATTTATATATGAAAAATGATCAAAAAAATCGAATCTATCCATCTGTACCATTTTAATGCATGTTAGACCAACTTATGACTACTGTTTAGGACAATTCAATTAAATGGCATTTAAATAACCACATGTGGAGTTTAAATTTGAATCTTGGATTCAAACCAACTTCATTTAATCTGGTTTTAGTTGCATTAGCACAAACCACAGCATATTGCCATTTCACATTCATGCATCATATTGTTGCATTGCATTGATTGTGTTCTCCTTTGTTTGCCGGTATTTGTCCCCTCTCAGTAGACGATGTTCCGACGATGAGTTCGATGACACCGATAAAGAACTAGACTATCTTCAGAAGTGCCAGGCAAGCAAAACCCCCTTGTTCATTCCGATAAAATCCCACTCTCTCGCTCCTGCTCTCTTTTACTGCATTAGGACAACAACAATTCATTTGTTACTTGTTGCGGTAGCTAAACCCCTTTATCCTTTGCATGACCTGTCATTGCCACAGTAAATAGATGAAACCCACTAGCATGAGTAGGAGTTGTTTGAGCCCTGATGTGCCTACTCATTCATGCTTGTTTTTCATGCCTGCTACTGCTTAGAGTTGAGTCAGGTTTGATTCATCGGGGATGAATTGGAATGTGGTGAACATGTCCTACTGTTGAGAGCTAAGTGTGTGAACACGATTTGGTAAAGGTAGCGGTGAGAAGCCATGTAGGAGTACATGGTGGGTTGTCTCATTGCAGCCGTCCTCAGGAACTGAGTTCTGTGTTTGTGATCCATGAACAGCTACTACCACACATTGGGATCCTTAATTGACTCTCTCGACTTATTAATCAACTCAATCTCTGTCTAGGAGTTGCAACTAGTTTCTGGTGTTTGTAGGTAGTGTTAGTAGTCTACCAAGTGGCACCCGGTACAGGTGGGCTTGGGACAGACTAGGCACAGTGGCACGGTGTACCAAGCGTAGATCCACCCGTCGAGGTGGGCTTGGGAACCCTGCACACATCGTTTGGGGCCGTGAGCGACACCCCGGCCGGATCTCCTTGCGGATGGAACCCGAATAGGTGATAAACCTGGACGAGAGACTTGTGTGGTTAGTCAGGTCGTGGCCGACACCCTCGCTGGGCTTCCGCTTGAAGGTTGCCGAGTACATGTCGTGTAAACGACGGTAAGTGGTGAGAGCGTGTGTGAAGAAGTACACCCCTGCAGGGTTATGTTGACGCTCGAAAATGGCATGATGACAAAGAGTGACTTGAGGATATAATGAGATGATGTTAGAATTATGAGTTTATGTCACCATTTGATGGCCTTCGTCAAGATGATCGAAATAAATATGAAGATGGAGCAAAAAGAAGCTCAAGTGCAAAAGATATGACAATTTCGGAGATACCCGTGTTGACACCTGATTAAAGAATGGCATGAAACCTAATTAAGAATACCTCGGATGGGAAAAGTTACAAATGCAAAGTTCTTCGTCTCGTCGAGACGGACGATTTTGATATAAAGATCATCCCCATCCGAGTTCGTATGCAAAAGTTACAGTCAAAACTGTGTGCTGCAGCACTGTATGGCCGGATCATCCGGACCGGGGTCCAGATCATCCGGCCGAGGGCCGAAACATTGACCAAAACAACAGAAGCTAAAAGTTGAAGCCGGATGATCTGGATCAACTTCCGGATGATCTGGGTAAAGGCCGGACAATCCGGGCAATCGTCCGGGTGTCCGGACACGTTTTTCTGCTGCAGACTTTAGAAAACGGCCGGAAACACCCCCAAGATGGCCTCAGATGAAAAAGTGTTCAGCATAAAAGTTGTGCGTCTCGTCGAGACGGTTGATTTGGATATAAAAAACGTCCAAATCCGAGGTCATATGAGGATTCTAGAGCCAAAACAGTGAGCTGCTGTTAAAAAACTGGGCTAGGCCGGATCATCCGGGTCTTGAGGCGGACATCCGGGCCGGGGGTCGTGAATAGTTCGTGTTTTATTAGGTTTTGATGATTTGGACGGCTAGGCAAGTCCTTTTCTTGTAGGGGAAGTCCACCCGCCTCTTATACAGACAAGAGGTGACGGCCGATTGAACAACAACACACAATCGCAAACGCATCTACAGCTTTTTCATCTACGTTTTGTTCCTCCCTCGTTCTTGCTCCCTCGTTCTTCGTCGTTCTTCGTGTTGGAGAGCTGCGAATACCGAGGCTCTAGGGGCGGCTTGACCGACCTAGGGCAGCCCATAGCCGCCGCACTCCCCGACGGGGTCCCTCCCGGGAGTGTAGGGTTTCGGGTCTTCAAAAGCTCTCGCCGGTCGACTTGCGAATCGCGCTTCCGGTGAGACTCCTTCGACGTGAGCTGCGGTGCACCACCCCCGGCGTCAAGGGTACACGTGACGTGTTCGTGTGCAAACACACTTTTTGGCGACTCCGCTGGGGAATGAAGATCAATCATCATCATCCACCATGTCCGATCCTCCCAAGCCATCTGAGGTAGACGCCGATAACATCATTAAGCCCAGTCTTGATGAGATATTGGCCGATCATCGCCAAAGTCTATGAGGAGTACAAGAAGGCGCGCGAAGAGAAGGATTTGCAGGAGTTCCTTGCAAAGTTCAAGAAGGATCGCCAAGGCAACATCACTCCGATTGAAGAAATCAAGTTCCCTCCTCTTCAAGCCGAGCAGGTTAAACCTTCTGTGAGTACTACCTTTTCTCCTGAGCAGTGGGCTGAGATTGAAAGTCGTATTGCTGATGGTAACAATCTAGTCTATCAAACTTTCATAGAAAATACTAATGCTCAGAAGAATACATCTCAATCGACTAGTGGTAATGATGGTGTAGCTGCTAGTGTGCAAAACCCTAATCTGGCTTTACCTATTGCATCGGCGCCTCCCGTGCCGATGGCTTATTATCCTACCCAAACAAATCAGATTGTGGCTGCACCCATTAATCCTATTATGAGCATGCCAGGTTCGGTGGCAACGCCGAACCCAACCTTACCTACAGCTACAACCACTCGACCACTAGTAAATTATGGGTCGACATACCTGCCACAATTCCTACCTACAGCTAGTAACCATACTCCTCCTATGCCACTGCTACAAGCTTCATCGTCCACTATGGATGATGGTCTAGCTAATCTTAGAGAGGAGATGGCTAAGATGCTTCGAGAGAATTTTGGGGTTGAGTTACCTCGGAATCGGATTTACCAAAAGTCGTACCCCGAGTACTTTGATGCCATCCAGTGCCCTCCAGGATATAAAATTCCAGATTTTGTTAAGTTCAATGGAGAGGGCACAAAAACCACATGGGAGCATGTTAGTCAATACTTGGCACAATTAGGTGAAGCAGGTTCACTAAATGAGTTGAAAGTGCGTTTATTTCCTTTATCATTAACTGGTACCACATTTTCATGGTTTTCTTCTTTACCACATGGTTCCATTCGAGTTTGGTCGCAACTAGAGCAGAAATTTCACGATCACTTTTACAGCGGCGACAATGAACTCAAGTTGTCACATCTAACATCGGTTAAACAGAAGCATGATGAATCGGTCTCCGATTACGTCAAGAGATTCAGAGAAACGAAAAACCGATGTTTTAGTTTGGTGATAACCGAGAGAGACTTGGCAGACCTAGTGCTGAGTGGTTTGAGAACTCCCATTAGAGAAAAGCTAGAAGGCTATGAGTTCTTAAATATTAACCAAGTCTTACAAAGGGCTTTGGCTCAGGAAAGACGAAGCAAAGATCTCAAAGAAGTGCATAGATACAAAGCTGATCGTCCAAAGATGAATATGGTGGAATATGATAGTGATCACTCGGACGATGAGGGTGATGTTTTTACTGAATTTGTTTGGCCATCTAAGGCCAAACCCTTTACTTGCAATGATCTGAAACCAATTCATAAGAATCGTGATGAAGATATGAAATTTACTTTCAACATTGCTAAGTGTGATAGAATATTTGATGCTTTGTTGCAAGCCAAGATTATTAGAATATCTCATACTTTACTGCTGTTCGAAGAGCTGAAATGGCGTGCTTATTGCAAATATCATAATTCTTTTTCTCATGCTACTAATGATTGTAATGTTTTTCGACGACAGATACAATCGGCCATTAATGATGGACGATTGAATTTTTCTGAAATGCAAGTTGATAAGCAGCCTTTCCCAATGAACACCATGGATTTGGAGGGGAAGAAGATGTTAATTCGGCCCAACATAGCCGAATCAGCTAATAAAAATAATATTGTCATTGGTGAGCCCAGGAAAAATGAGGAGAGCAACAAGGTCTTGGGGAGACAAGTTGTGCTTGACAAGCAACCCGGTGGCAAGGAGGTAATCAAGATCACCATCAAGAATCCTACACTCGGGGGGCAATCACAAGTGCTAGAGAACACTCATGTCAAATTTGTTAAGCCCAAGAGTCCAGAGGTTGGCAAGTGGAAGACGAATGAAGTTAAAGTGCAGCGCAAGAGAATCAAGCCAACTTTTGATATGCTGTTGTCCAAGTATGCCAATCAAGCGGTCGGTTCTAGGTCTAACCGGTCATCAAATTTGAAGCGCTCAAGATCACCTCCGAGGGAAGAATCTCATCATCACGCAAGGCCATATGGGTCATGGGTACCAGGACCATGGATGGCTTCGCCCCCCTATGCGCCATACTACATGGGAGGCTTCAATGGAGGATGGGGGCAGCCCCCAATGGCCCCTTATGCTTTTCATCCGGGTTGGGTAGAACCAAGGAGGCCCGTTCATGAGAGGCTTTCTTATCCCACACGAGGCCATTTGAACAATGGTGTCAATCGGCCAATACAAGATAATCAAAAAAGGGTCAACCGGCAAGTGTGGCGTGCCAAATCACCAACTGCTGAAATTTCAGAGCCTAGCGAGCAAAAGGAGAAGAATGCTAGTGGTGAAACTATTATGATAGGCACTAAAGAATTAATAATCAAAGAGCCGATTATTGTTGGTAATCCGGCTGATTCTAATAAAGATGTGGCTGCGGTCCAACAAGGCCCCATGGCTAATGATCATGAGGCTAGCATAAGCAAGGCCAAGTCGAGGGATCCAAAATATACTCAGCCTAAGTGGTGTCCTTCCGGTCTGACCAAGGCGCAAAAAAGGAGATTGCAGCGCATGAGAAGTCATGAGAAGGAGGAACAAGAAGCAGAAAAGCTAAGGGATAAATTATTCAATGAAAGCCGTCCCATGGTACCACCAAAACAAGTGTGGAGGCCAAAGCAAAAGGAAAACATTCCAGCCTCTGCATTGATCATAGCAACACCTACACCACCAACGGAGGACGATGCGGCTACTATTACATCGTCCACTTTTCCTACTACTTCCTCTTCCCTTGAAGATATTTCGGAATCAGTGGACATGCTTGCGGAAGGAGATGAAATGATTGATTATGAGTCTACACCAGTTCATGAAGGTATGGATATTAATATGGTGTATTACTTACCCGCTGAATTTCGTGCTATAGATGAAGAAGGGGAAGTAGCTCAGCTAGATTTTGGTCCTAAAAATGCTATATTCGAGAAGCCAAAAGAACCGGTGACGCACTTGAAGCCATTGTTCCTTAAAGGTCATATTAATGGATCGCCCGTTGCTAGAATGCTTGTCGTGAATCTTATGCCATATTCGGTCTTCAAAAAATTGGGGCTGCGTGATGAAGAGTTAATAAAGACCAACATGGTGCTTAATGGATTTGAAGGCAAAGAGAAAACTGAAGCCAAAGGTGTGATGTATGTGGAGCTTACGGTGGGAAGCAAAACTTTGGCTACCGCATTCTTTGTCGCCGAGGTGCAAGGTAACTACAATGTGATATTAGGTCGCGATTGGGTTCATGCGAACCAATGCATGCCATCTACTATGCACCAGTTTTTGATTCAATGGGTTGATGATGAAGTAGAAGTCATTCATGCGGATAATTCGGCTTGTGTTGGTTTGGCCGATGCATCGGTGGATTGGCAACACCCCAATGCTACTTGCTTGACGGGGCGTGACTTATCAGAATATGATTTTCTTAGCGCCACAAAACGTGGTTTCGTGCCCGTTTCTTTAAAGGCGGTTGGCGATAATCGCCTCCAAGGTATGATGTACTTAAATGGATCCTAACTCAGAGTGGTTACAAAAGCGTCTTGTAGAATATCGGTCCAATGAGAACGACATGTATGAGTCCATAGAAGAGATAGATGATATGGACAAGTTAGGACAAGGTTTTACATCGGCCGATCCATTAGAAGAGATAGATATAGGAGACGGTTCAATTCCTAGGCCGACATTTGTAAACGAAAATTTAAGAGCCGATCATAAGGCTAAGTTGATCGAGCTATTGAAAGAATATGTTTGTTGCTTTGCATGGGAATATCATGAGATGCCGGGTTTAAGCCGAGAGCTAGTGGAGCATCGGTTACCTATAAAGGCCGGTTTTAGACCATACAAGCAATCGGCCAGAAAGTTTAATCCAAAAACATATGACCGAATCAAGGAAGAGATCGGTTGTTTGCTTAAAGCAAATTTTATTAGACCTTGTAGGTATGCCGAGTGGATTTCTAACATTGTACCAGTAGAGAAAAAGGGCTCGGGCAAGTTGAGGGTGTGCATTGACTTCAGAGATTTGAATAGAGCTACACCTAAAGATGAGTATCCCATGCCAATAGCCGATATGCTTATTAATGATGCTTCTGGACATAAGGTCATTAGCTTTCTTGATGGTAATGCGGGGTATAACCAGATTTTTATGGCCGAAGAGGACATGTCCAAAACGGCTTTTCGATGTCCCGGCTTTCTTGGTTTATTTGAGTGGACAGTGATGACCTTTGGATTAAAAAATGCCGGTGCCACGTATCAAAGGGCTATGAATTTAATTTTTCATGATTTACTTGGTGTAATACTTGAGGTTTATATTGATGATATTGTTGTCAAATCGGATGCTTTCGAATCTCACTTAGCCGATTTGCATTTGGCTTTTGAAAGAATGAAGAAATATGGGCTGAAAATGAATCCTTTGAAGTGTGCCTTTGGTGTATCGGCTGGGAAGTTTCTGGGTTTCATTATTCATGAAGATGGCGTGGAAATTGATCCCAAAAAGATAGAAGCTATACAGAAAGTAGGGCTCCAACATGCAAGAGAGATATGCAAAAATTCCTTGGCAAGGTCAATTATTTGAGGAGGTTCATAGCCAACCTATCAGGGAAGGTTGATGCATTTACTCCTATCCTTCGGTTAAAGAATGATGTTGATTTTACTTGGGGGGCAAAACAGCAAGAGGCATTTGATATGATTAAGAAATATTTGTGCACTCCTCCGGTTATGAAAGCGCCCAGGCACAGGGAGCCATTTAGACTTTATGTTGCAGTGGAGGAAGGTGTTATTGGTGCTGTTTTGACTCAAGAGACCGAAGGAAAGGAGCATGCTATTACTTATTTGAGCCGACGGTTATTGGACGCCGAGACAAGGAGAAAATCAAGACTGGAGAAAACCCATTATTGATTATTTGTGTGATCCTAGTAAAAGGGTGGACAGGACTGTTCGGCGTATGGCTTTCAAATACACAATGAGAGATGATGGTCTCTATCGCCGAACGGTTGATGATGTTCTTTTAAAGTGCTTGGACGAGGACCAAGCGAGAGTGGCTATGGGAGAGGTCCATGAAGGTATTTGTGGCACTCATCAGTCGGCTCCCAAGATGAAATGGCTATTACGACGTGCCGGGTTTTATTGGCCGATGATGGTTAATGATTGCTTCCGGTATTATAAAGGATGTGAAGCTTGTCAAAAGTTTGGTGATATTCAGTTGGCTCCCGCTGCTATGTTACATCCTATTATCAAACCATGGCCTTTTAGAGGTTGGGGATTAGACTTTATTGGAGAGATTCATCCTTCTTCTTCAAAGGGGCATCAGTTCGTGTTGGTGGCGACTGATTATTTCACTAAATGGTCTGAAGCAATACCACTCAAAAATATGACGCATACAGAGGTAATTCAATTCATAACTGAACATATTATTCATAGATTCGGCATTCCTCATACATTAACTACGGACCAAGGTTCATCCTTTATGTCACATCAAGTCAGAGAATTTGCTGAATCATATAAGATAAAGTTGCTCAATTCCTCTCCATATTATGCCCAAGCCAATGGACAAGCTGAGTCTAGTAATAAAATATTAATCAAGCTCATCAAGAAGAAGATTGAGGATAATCCAAGGAGATGGCATGAGCTATTGTCCGAAGCTTTGTGGGCACATAGGGTCTCAAGGCATGGTGCTACGAAGGTGACTCCATATGAGCTTGTATATGGTCAGGAGGCCGTTTTACCAGTGGAAATGAATTTGAATGCTTTGAGAATAGCCAAACAAAATGATTTATCGGTTGTGGACTACTATAACTTGATGATGGACAATATTGATGAAGTTGCCAATAAACGTTTGGTTGCTTTAAAGGCCATAGAGAGGGATAAGTTGAGGGTAGCAAGAGCTTACAATAAGAAGGTCAAGTTGAAGAATTTTCAAGTTGGCGATCTCGTGTGGAAGGTGATTCTACCAATTGGTTCGAAAGATAGAAAATTTGGGAAGTGGTCTCCAAGTTGGGAAGGTCCTTTTAGGATTACAAGAATAGTTCCCGGAAACTCGTATTTGGTGGAATCCATACAAGGTACATTGTTACCTCGAGCTCTAAATGGCAAATATTTAAAGAAGTACCATCCAAGTGTGTGGCAAGAAGCCTAGACAGGCAACGACCGATATATAACTATCGCCCTGAGAAAATATATGGTCGATATATAACTATCGCCCTAAGAAAAGGTGTGGCCGATATAAAACTATCGCCCTAAGAACATATAAATGGTCGATGGGGTGTTGACATCGTCCTTAGAACAAACTATGGATAAATTATTTTTCGGCATCCAAGCTTTGCCGAAAAACAGGGGGGCATGTGTTGACGCTCGAAAATGGCATGATGACAAAGAGTGACTTGAGGATATAATGAGATGATGTTAGAATTATGAGTTTATGTCACCATTTGATGGCCTTCATCAAGATGATCGAAATAAATATGAAGATGGACCAAAAAGAAGCTCAAGTGCAAAAGATATGACAATTTCGGAGATACCTGTGTTGACACCTGATTAAAGAATGGAATGAAACCTAATTAATAATACCTCGGATGGGAAAATTTACAACCGCAAAGTTCTTCGTCTCGTCGAGACGGACGATTTTGATATAAAGATCATCCCCATCTGATTTCGTATGCAAAAGTTACAGTCAAAACTGTGTGCTGCAGCACTGTATAGCCGGATCATCCGGACCGGGGTCCAGATCATCCGGCCGAGTGCCGAAAAATTGACCAAAACAACAGAAGCTAAAAGTTGAAGCCGGATGATCTGGATCAACTTCCGGATGATCTGGGTAAAGGCCGGACAATCCGGGCAATCGTCCGGGTGTCCGGACACGTTTTTCTGCTGCAGACTTTAGAAAATGGCCCGAAACACCCCCAAGATGGCCTCAGATGAAAAAGTGTTCAACATGAAAGTTGTGCGTCTCGTCGAGACGGTTGATTTGGATATAAAAACGTCCAAATCTGAGGTCGTATGAGGATTCTAGAGCCAAAACAGTGAGCTGCTGTCAAAAAACTGGGCTAGGCCGGATCATCCGGGTCTTGAGCCAGACATCCGGGCCGGGGGTCGTGAATAGTCCGTGTTTTATTAGGTTTTGATGATTTGGACGGCTAGGCAAGTCCTTTTCTTGTACTGGAAGTCCACCCGCCTCTTATATAGACAAGAGGTGACGGCCGATTGAACAACAACACACAATCGCAAACGCATCTACAGCTTTTTCATCTACGTTTTGTTCCTCCCTCATTCTTGCTCCCTCGTTCTTCGTCGTTCTTCGTGTTGGAGAGCTGTGAATACCGAGGCTCTAGGGGCGGCTTGACCGACCTAGGGCAGCCCATAGCCGCCGCACTCCCCGACGGGGTCCCTCCCGGGAGTGTAGGGTTTCGGATCTTCAAAAGCTCTCGCCGATCGACTTGCGAATCGCGCTTCCGGTGAGACTCCTTCGACGTGAGCTGAGGTGCACCACCCCCAGCGTCAAGGGTACACGTGACGTGTTCGTGTGCGAACAGGTTAATATGATCTATTCGAATAGCCGTGTCCGCGGTGAAGGACTTCTGGGTTGCCTGTACAGTTCATAGACAAGTGAAAGTGGATACTTTAAAATACGCAAGATAAGCGTGAGTGCTATGGATGGCGTTCTCGTAGGGAGACGGGAGCGGATCCATAGTGGTGTATTGATATGGTCAATATGTGGACTCGTGTGCGCCACCTCAAAAGAGTTACTTGCAGTCGTAGTTCAGGTTAGCCACTGAGTCAAAGCTGGCTTGCTGCAGTTAAACCCCACCATCCCCTTGTTGATAATGATGCATATGTAGTTAGGTCTGATGTAAGTCTTGCTGGGTACATTTGTACTCACGTTGCTTAATTTATGTTTTTGCAGAGAGACTTCAGTCTCGCTAGTAGTACCGCGTGGACTTCGACGTTTAGCTTGTTACCTCAGCTACTATCTTGTGCCCTCGGCAGGATCTGGTAGATAGTCAGGCTTCTCAGCCTTTTTCATTTGTAGATGTCTGTACTCAGAATGTTAAGCTTCCGCATGTGCTTTGACTTGTATACTCTGATTGTTGGGTCATGAGGCCCATGTTTGTAATATCTCGCTCCTCGGAGCCTATTGAATAAATACTTGAGTTGTAGAGTCATGTTGTGATGCCTTGTTGTATTTGCACATATCGAGCATATTGTGTGTATGTTATTGAAATGCTTGGTATGTGTGGGATCTTACTATCTAGTTGTTTATCCTTAGTAGCCTCTCTTACCGGGAAATGTCTCCTAGTGTTTCCAATGAGCCATGGTAGCTTGCTACTGCTCCGGAACACTTAGGCTCGCCGGCATGTGTCGTTCTTTGTTCCTGTGTCTGTCCCTTCAGGGAAATGTCACGCGACGAATACCAGAGTCCTGTTAGCCCGCTACAGCCTGGTTCACCGCAGTCCTGCTAGCCCAGTGCTACAGCCTGGATTCACTCGCTGATGACCGACACATTTGATGTTGGGTCATGGATGCCTGTCCCAGTAAGTTTGTGCCACTTTGGGATTACGACTAGCCATGTCAGCCCGGGCTCCTTATCATATGGATGCTAGCGATACTATCATATACGTGTGCCAAAAGACGCAAACGGTCCCGGGCAAAGGTAAGGCGACACCCATGGGGATACCGTGCGTGAGGCCGCAAAGTGATATGAGGTGTTACATGCTAGATCAATATGGCATTGAGTCGGGGTCCTGAACCAGCGAGGAACGGAGCGGCGACGCGTCGCGTAGCGACAAGGAGCGGAACGCCAATGTGTCCTCCTCGACTAGTGGCGGCGAGGAACGGAAAGGCGACGCGTGACCATCCGCGCGGTGCAGGGAGGGGCTCCTAGGGCTTGGGAGGGGAGATGCCATGGTGGTTGACATGAGAGGGAGGGGGAGGAGATAGCGATGAACGTGAATGTGAGGGGGAGGAGATAGCGATGTCGTGGGAGGCGCAGTATTTATAGCGAGCAATGGCACACCTACGTAAGATATGGACTGAGCTGCACTGACTTAATTGCAGGTCCAGTTGCGTCACTGACATGTGGACCAGTACACTGCTGGGCCCTTATGTCAGTGACCCAATGCACCTGAAGTTAAGTAAAAGCTACGTGGCTATATTTGTTGGAGTAAATTACGGGGGAGCGAAGGGGTGGAAATATTGCTGGTCACAACGGATTGGACGAGCGTGGGGGGAGGAGAGTCATGCATGCAGATTTTTCACACGGGGTGGAGTGGTGGGACTGCCGGAGGGAGAAGGAGTGTTTGGCAGGCATATTGTTTCCACACATGGAGAGGAAAAGATTTGGAGACGAACGGGCTTCCTGCAGGTATGGGGAACGGTGCATAATAAGTCATCTTGCATGTCGGGCTAGGTATAGTCTCAAGTCATTAAAAACGTACACGCCCCACACATGTTCATATTTCAAGGTGCACTAAATTATTGCATGCGATGATTAAGGCTGGCCATCATGGTGGTATCTTAGCTGGTACACGGGAATAGCAAAAATGCTGATGTGGCAAAGAATTAAAGAAGAGGGGGGGGGTTAGACTAACTAGAATTAAAGAAGAGAGGGGGGTAAACACATTTTTTTGTGAGGAACGACAGCATTAGTTGATTACTTTTGCAGACTTCAAAATCTATTCCACCGCCTCTACTATCTTGCTAAGAGTAGGTGAAATTTTTGAGTCGAGCCCTTTAAACTAGAAGGGAGGTAGTGGTACTCTAATAGCTAGGTGTGTAAGTCATCTTACAAAAACCAAATAATCCGAAAACACGTAGGCACGGTGCATTAACTTCTACCTCGTTTCTTGTTTCTTGACATATCAACCAATAAGAGATGAGGGTGTGCATGCTTTTAATGACCTGAGACTATCAAACATGACATGAAGTGGTTAGTTCATTGCATGCAATACTATTTAATTAGAAAATAAACATTAATGTCTCTTGTTTTCCCCTCCTCCTTGGTCATGGTGCATAGCCTAAGATGACTTACTCACATAGACGGAGGGAGTATCAAAATTCACAATGTCAAATCAATATTTTTACACTCATTATAAAACGTAGTTCTTATACTCATTATAATCAGTATTGTAGATATCGATATTTTTAGTATAAATTTGGTTGTGGGATTTCATTGATGCATGTCAAAGCGTGGAGGAAGCGGAGCTTAGGGCTTGCATTGCCAGTCTCTACATAGATATTTCTCTTCATAATCCTGTAATTTTAGAGACTGATTGCGCTTTTGTGGTAGCGTCTCTTGCATCGGGGGACTATGACAGGTCTGTTATGCGTGACCTGAAGATGAAAGCATTGAGCATCTCGAAGTTGATCAACAATCTTCAATTGTCAAAGATTAGCCGTTTGGCCAATAAGGTGGCACACTGAATCGCTAAGTATAGCTTTGACAATAGATTAGATGGTATTCTTGTAAATAACGTACTGCCCTGTGTGGTGAATATTGTATCGAATGAGTGTACTGGTGTGGTTGGTTAATTAATATAAGGTGGTGTTTTAAAAAAACTATATATTTGGCCAAACACTTTGCAAACGGTTGACGGGAGTAAAAAGGACCAGAGGGAGTATCATGCATGCAGAGTACGCAAAAAAAAATTGCTCATTTTTAGCCGGTCGAAGTCTCAAAGGGCGCGACCGCACGAGGGAGGCGAAGGTCGTGGGAGGCGCGACGGTTGACGGAATTAAGTGAAGTTACATCCACGCGCCGGCATGGTGTGCGAACAAGCAGAAGCTATACCGTCAGGCCTACGATATGGGTCTAGTAGACATGACATCTAGTCGGTCCCGCATAGTTCTCGAGAACTCTTTTGGGGCTTGCAGCCGTTTATCCACCGGGCAAGCCAGCAACCCCACGCCATTCGCACACCCTACTCGTCCCCGTCTTCTACTCTACCTCACAACAGTTCGCTCCCAGTCGTCCTGTCCTTTCACATTAGTTTGCTCCCAGTTTTTGCGGGGTACAACAGTTCAACTTCTCCTAACCCTCCTCCAAAATCCATGGCCTCCCAAATCTCCATGGTCGCCGCTGAGTACCAGGTTAGAGCCATCACCGGCGATCCGTTCATTGTCATCTACACATGTGGATCCGCGACAGTGAAAGCATGTCTTGCTCGCTTCCTACGCATGTTCAACAGTTCAACAGATGAGTGGGTCGCTGGGCTAGATGTTGAGTACACCACAGTCCTGGGACGAGAGAAGGATCTAAAGGACGAAGAGAGGAAGAAGCCCGCCGTGATCCAGGTTTGCGTACATAACGTTTGCTTGGTCTACCACATATGCCATGTCGACGTTGAGTGCCAGGATTTTAAGAACTTCCTCAAGGACAAAAGAGTGAAATTCGTTACTGTAGGCTTTAAGGACGACAAAGAAGTCCTGCATCGGATAGGTCTCGTTGTAGGCCAGCCTTCGATCTCCAGAAGGCAAGCATGGTGTCCTCCTCTCAACCTTCAATGCTGACCCTGGCATCAGCCATGATTGATCCTTCGTACGCTAAACTGAAGAAACCTCATCACGAGTTTCATCATGCATGGGAGTGGAAGACATTAGATGAAGATCACATCCTGTACGCAGCAATGGATGCCTACCTTTGTTTAAATATCTACATGGGTTGGATGAAGAAGCAGAGCCCAGTGTCCGGTTCAAGCAAAGAAGCGTCGGCAAAGAGGAAGAGGAAGAGGGACGAGGACGAAGTCGAGGACGTGGACTCGGACTCCGAGTAGGTGGCAGTGTCGTCGCTCATGCTGGTTCTACTGCAGTGTCAAGCTGACTAGTTGCTTAGTTTATTTTCAAGGGTGTGTTGTGCTGAGGCCCCAGCAGAACTATGTTTATGTTCTTTCTCGTTATTTGAACTGTTTAGTACGTAGAGTAGTACTAGTACTATGTCTTACTACTGTTCTTCTTGCAGTCGGCACTACTGCTCGTATTTTCGTGTTCCCACTATACTTAATACGTTTGTACTAGTAGTATAATTTGGGTCAGTCGATTTGTGAAAGAAGTTCGACGGAGCGAAGGAAGAAGACGGCAGAAGAGGTGGAAGAAGCCCTTCTAGCCATCCATGTTGCATCAAACGGCTCACATGAGTTGACTGACCCAAATTGCTCCTTCAGATTGCAGGATCCACATGGCATTCAAATTCTCGAAGGTAGATTCCGCGTCCGCACCCGGTTTGCGGGATCGACGCGCGCGCGGCCGGCTTCCGCCGCGACAGCCACCATGCGCGTCTCCTCCGCGCGGGCAGAGACAACAATGACACGCTAGTTCCTCCTCGCCGGTGTGCTGGAGCACGCGCTCGTCCTCCTCTTCGTACGCTGCGTGCATAGACGCGGCTCCACCAGCTGCTCGCGTGCTTGGCAGCGCGGCGGCATGGCGAGGAGGGACTGCAGACGACGTGAGCGGGCAAGCCTTCGGCTTCATGGCACAGGGATGGCGGTGACACGGCGGTGATGGGCGAGAAATTGTTGGCCGGAGCAGGCAGGCGCCGGCATGCGCAACGGCGGCGGCGGCATATTGATGAGTGCGCGTCTGGGAGCTTACTTTAGTTTTATATGAGGTTGGTGAAACTTAAAAGAAAATCGTACTAGTACACGTAAACATTAGACTTAGGCAGCGCTTTTATTATCTATTTATTTTGAAGTTAGTACCACAGCCACGATACGGAATCCTGTGCAAGCGCGTGAACCGCGGCCGCGCGGTCGACCGAATGGTGCGTCACCATGTCGTGCTCGAAGGACATCCACCAAACCTTTTTGTGTGTGTGAAAACAATCCTCGAATATTACTCAACTTTTTTTTCCTGGGAAAGTACTTGACCCTGCAATATTTCCATATATTTGAATTTAGCTCCAGTTTGTGTTTATTTGGATTTGGACATTTTAGGTGCGCCCTAGTTTTTTTAATACTTATTTTGTGTGTGTGACTGAGAGAGAACGTGTGTATGTGTCCATATGTGTGTTGTGGCGGAAGGGCAATGTGGAGACGGTGTGCGTGTGATACAGACACAGAGAGGTGTGAATGTGCAAACGATCATGCATGAGTGAGACATAGACAGATGCCGATACGTTGTGTATACATGAGATAACGGTCTTCTAGTTTACTTGTGTGTGTGTGAGAGAGAGAGAGAGAGGGGGAGAGAGAGGGGAGCATCCGTAACACAACAACCATCTTTCTCGATTCGTCCGTCCCTCGCACGATCGCATGCAACATATGCATCAACGCGCACATTTTGACACCCTCACTCGGCTCCTGCCCACCTCAAGGCCCGCACATCTCTTCGTGAATACCCATTTATCTCCTTAGGTTTGTTTTCGCTCAATATCTGACACACACACACACACACACGCACACGCACGCACACACACACACACACACACACACACACACACACGCACGCAGCACAACACACACACACACTCCCTCGAGCACACAATTCATCCCCATCCAAGGTTATACGGCGACCACTCTCGCTTGTTCTTCTTTGCACCTCAACATGCACAACACCTCAATCTTCAAAGAGGGCATCGAGCAGATCGAAGACGGCGACCACACGACGCTAGAGAATGCGGGGTCATTTGGAAGCAGGGTGATGTGACGACGGCTGGCTGACTCCTCCCCCCCTCTCTCTTTCTTGCACAAAATTACCAATCCCTCTCTCCCCCGCACAAAATTGTCAATCCCTCAACCCATGAGATCCTTCCCTGCTCGTCCATGTTTTTCCAGCTCTCTCATCAAACATGTTGTCTCTTCTCCTTCCACGTGTACAGAATCACGTATATTACATGTCTCCATCTTTCTCACAGACCTAACTTCTTCCTCTCTCTCTCTCTCTGTGTGTGTGTGTGTGTGTGTGTGTGTGTGTGTGTCTCGTTAGGTTTGTCTCCTACTCTCTCGTCCACATACATACAATCTTTCCCGCCCTATCTGCTCCATCTTCAAAAGCTCTCTCTGCACGTTTCATTCACAAAATGGGATATGTCAAAATGTTGCTTCTATAATGGCTGATGTAGAGCTTTGGTTGTTTTTGTTGCATCCTACAAAGTAATAACTATGAAATGCATTTAGATTCTTATTTGACCGGGATTATGTGAGTTTGAGCATGTTGTGAAGTACTATAGACCTTGTATACATCTTGGGATTCGACAATGATTGTAACTATTGAATTGTATAGACCATTACATTCGAAGTCAATATCCTAATATATTTATTTCACAATTTCAACAAATGATTAGTTCACTACAAACTAAGAAAAAAAATGTGTACTCCCTCCGTTTTTATTTAAGTCCGCGTATTAGCATTGGTCAAAGTCAAGTTTTGTAAACTCTCAGAAAGCTTATAACAAAAAATATTAACATATACAATAACAAATAAATACCATTAGATTCATTATTGAATGTACTTCCACGTCATACATATTTGTTATGGTAAATGTTTATATTTTTATATAAACTTGGTCAAACTTTAGGAAGTTTGACTTCGGTCAAACCTAATATGCAGAGTTTACTACTACTACTCGCTAGTTGCTTAGCCGAATCACTCAACACGCCACACGGGGAGTCCGGTGTCACAAAATTTTGAGGTCGGCGGGAAAATCTCCCGCGACCCTGATTCGAGCAGTGGGAAGTTACCATCATAGCCTTTGGAACAGGCCTACATACGACGCTTGGTAGGGGGCTGTTTTCGTAACTTCAGGTTCACCCTCCCAGCCAGCCCCACCCCGGTACCCAGAGTAGTACACCTGAATACTCCCCATTTTCTATTCCCACCGTAAAATAGACTTCTCCACGGCACCGCGGCCTTCGTGCTCCTCCCCTTTACACCGGTGCACTCGTCCACCGCAACGCATCTGCCTCATCGATGACCTCGTACACCGCACTGGAGCCGGTCCACCATCGTTGTCCTAGACGGAGCCTCTTCCCCGGCATCGTCTTCCACGGTCTCAGATCTGCTTCCCGGAAGCCGACGCCAAGCGCAGAAGTACCACCGTCATGGACAATGAACTGACTCCCGTTGCCGACCATGACTCACAGAGGCCGCCGCGACCATCATTCTCCTCCTCGATTGGTAATGTGTGTATTGAATCACTTAGCAGTACATGTGCAGTTCCAATTTTGTTCATACCTACCCTTCAATTTTCCTGGGTGCTATTGTTCCCGTAAAAGTAATTGGTTATAGCCTCCATTGTCCAACAGAATAGCAGCTTGTAATTGTGCGTCGCTCCTGTATCGCGCTGTGCTTCGGTAGGTTTTTCATCCGCAACCAGCAGGGTGGCAAATGATGGAAAGGTTTTTAGAACTAGCAAGATGCCCATGCGTTGCACGCATCTAGATGTGTTTGTATGAGTAGTTTATCTTGTGGGAGAAAAGGATGAACGAGGGAAGGCCTTATTTGCAAATCTGGAGAGGGGTATGGGTATCTTTTTGTAAAATTCTCATTTGTTTCCTTCCTGTCAGTCAGATATAAATCGGACGGCCTATATTGCAAGAAAAAAAGTATAGAGAAAAAAAAGTAGACAGTAAAGGAAGTAGAGATAAATATTAAATATTAAATATTAAATAAATATAACCGTAGAGAAGAGAGTAGAGATAGAAGAGACGTCGAGAAAGGATCGCGCGCGCGCGGGAAAAGCGGTCGGGCGTGCGCTAGTTTTGGCGCGCGGCGTCCGGCGCGCTTTAAAAAATCCAACGCCCTCCCACCGCTCTGTGCCTCGCCACCTCTCTGTGCCTCGCCACCGCTCTCTCCCCGCTCTTTTTCGCCTCGCCGCCTCCGCGCCACCATAATGCCGCGTCGCCGGGAAACTTGGGGATACCGCGGCGTCCGCACGCGCCCCTCCGGCGGCTTCTCCACCGAGATCCGGTTCCGCGGGATGCGCCTCGGCCTCGGCAATTTCAACACCACCACCGAGGCCGCCCACGTGTACGACGCGGCGGCGTGGAGCCTCCGGTGGCCTCATAGAACATTCAACTTCCCCAACGTGACTACGCGGGAGCGGGCGCAGGAGCTCGCGCCTCTGCCGCGGCTTAGCACCGACGAGGATCTTCGCGACAACCGGAGGCGGGAGGACCGTCTCGGCATCGCCAAGATGGACGAGGAAGCCATTGCGCTGTGGCGCCAACACTTCCCGCAGGACATCATCAACGAGCGTGAGTTCTACGCGCAAAGGAGGGCGGAGAGGGATAAGAGGAGGGCGGAGCGAGCCGCCTATCGCGAGGACAAACGTAGGCGAAAAGCGGACGCTCAATACAACATGAAGCTAGGAGCAGCGTCACCCTGGGAATCCGACGACGATCGGTATCTTCACGCCTACAGTCAGACGTCGGAGGAGGACATCACCGAGGAGCAGTCGGACGACGAGGAGTAGTTGAATTATCTTTTTTGTATCTATCTATGCTGAGAACTATCCTCTACTCTCTAGTATCTACTTCTCGATCTCAGCACTGTAAATGCTTTTTTAAAGCGCCACGCGTTGCGATTCTATTGGAGATGCTCTAACATGGCAGACGAGTGCTTTAATGTTGCCCACAAGATGCGCGAGTATTACTAGTAGTATTTTTCTTGCCATGTCGAGATTTTGAAACCACGAGTGTGAACATGCAGAGGAGCAATGAAGACCAAACACGGGATATTCGGGACATCTTCAAGGACCGTAGCAAGTTAAAGAGGAGCTGCACCTAACCTGTAAAACGAGCTTTGGCGAGTAACACCCTTTCAATTACTTTCGTTTAGCCTCGTGTTCTTGGATGTGTATATGTTATAGTTTCTATTTCTCTCAAGCGTGGTGTTCTTCGATGTGTAATAATAAGAGTCTTAATCGTCCTAATGCTTTCGTTTTTAACTTGATGTAGGAAGTGGGTGTTCTCACCGTGTAGTCTATTTTTATATTTCACTAGTAGAAAAACACCTAATAGTCCCGGTTCGTAAGGGCCTTTAGTCCTAGTTCATGAACCGGGACTAATGGGTCGTTACTAATACCTCCACCCATTAGTCCCGGTTCAAACACGAACCGGGACCAATGTTCCTCCACGTGGCCCTGTGGGCCGAGCCCAGTCAGGGGGCCTTTGGTCCCGGTTGGTGGCTCCAACTAGGACCAAAAGGCATCCACGCGTTAGCATTCCAGTGGCTGGGGTTTTTGTTATTTTTTTTGAAAGGAGGGGGGGTTGGGGGTTTTGGGGGGTTAATTTAGGTGTTTCATATATTGTGTTAGGTAGCTAATTAATAGAGAGAAGTGTCCTCTCTTATGTCCGTGCTTGGTCGACGCTACGTACTATATATACATAAGTGATCGAGAGAACCATTCAGTACAGAAGTTCGTCATGCATACCGAGAGAAGTTATCGATCGACCTCTCCTTCTCCGAGAGATTGGTCGAACAACAAGTTTTCGTATATCATGTATCTGACGCTACTGGCTACATACATGTACAATATGTATAAGATCTCTTAATTACAATCCCCTAGCAATTGAAATCAATTTCCACATGGTATTCTCCGGCTTTATTGATGACGTGGTCAAGAAAGAATCCCGAAAATTCCTCTTGAATTGCTTTCATGCGATCTGGTTCTAGGAGTTCATTCCGCATCTGCCACGTCTAATTTGAAGAAGGGGGTTAATTAATACATATATATGAATGAAACTCAACAGAAATGATGGTGTAATAAAATGAAATTATGAATATTATTGCTTACGCACTTCATATTGTCTTTGAGAGTAGCCCCGCTTGTTTTTCAAAGTCACGTTGTGGATGAACTCGCACACGTAGTATCCACAGAAATCATTCCCTTCTTCCTGCCACAAACACTTTACGAGAAATAGAGGTCAATCAAACTGATAATGAAGCACTATAAATGGCATTGATGAAAGTATAGCTATAGAATCAACGGGAGATGCGCGCAACTAGCTAGCCAGTAGTACTTACTTTCGGGTATGTATATCCCAGCTCCTTCGGCAGTCCCGGAGCTTCTGCGGTGAACTGTTTCCAAACCCTGCAAGACAAAGAAAATAATTATTATTACTTGAGATATAAGGAAATGAACAAAAAGTTGCTGATATGGTGCGATAATGATCGATTGAACTTACTTGCTGAGCATTTCAGTCATGTCCGCATAGGATTTGGGATCTTTCCGTCTCTAGTCTAAGACGGTTACTAGTCCACGCTCAAGATTAATCTCCAGAAGAATATAGTGGTACCTGCGCACGCATGCATAACTCATCAATTACATTACTATAACCTCGCTCGAGTAATAAGGGAAACCGAATATGCACACGACAGTAACACTCACTTGCCGTTGTAAGGAAAGAGTATGGTATCTTTGTTTTGATTTTTGATCAACGATTGTAGCACATTGTCCTCGGCCTCTTTGATGTCCTTTTTAACCAGAAATTCATCTATGATATTTGTGTTAATGAACCCAATATCATAAATTTCTTGTTTTTTGCACTCAACGATCTTCAATCTGCATAATATATTGAGGATAATTAATTATAAATACATGAAATGAAAGAGCCGACCAATATATAGAGACTTAATGACAGAAATAGTACTTACACATAGTAGCAAAAGACCATTAGTTTATCGAGGGCCTTTTGATTGAAGAACGCGAAGAACTCATCAAATGGAACAGTCAACAGATCATTTGTAACGAGGTCGTGCTCCTCTTTAATATGCAGATACAAAGCATTCGTACCCTCAGACTCTCTGCAGGTGTCCATGTACCAATTATGGAATCTTCGCATCATTGTTGTCAGAGATTTTTCATCTTTGATGAGAGGCTTCCCGTACTCGTATCTGTGTTCGTCCACCTCCAAGAAATCAGGAAGTGCATCGTCAGGCAGGTAATCTTCAAGATTGCCATAACCGGCCACCGTCCCCGGAGCATTAGACACATTGAGCGGGGGGCACGATTGCTGTGCTTGTTCGCCGAGTTGGGCATTTTTTCCCCTTTGCTCGTTCTTTTGACCTTTTAGCACTGACAGTAGTTCCCGACCGCTGGGCTTGGAGATATGTCTGTTCAGTAATGCTCTCATAGTTGGTTCTCGGCGGAGACTTTCGTGGTTTCCTCAGGGCATCGATAGTGCGCTTTGCTTTCACTGAATCTACCTTCTCCTCCGGAGGTGGATGTCTCTTTGCTTTCACCCCTTCAAAGAACTCCTTCACGTGGGTCCGCACAATCGTATCGTTTTCCTCCTCGGACCTCTCGTACGGTAACTTCTCTAGAGGCTTGAGAGATGGATCGTATTTGTATTGCCTCCCGCCTCTGGTTGTGCTGCTAGACGCCGGAGCAAACGGAGCGGCTGCGGCATCTGTCTTCTTTCGTGCTTGCTTACGAGGCGAAGGAGAAGGAGTACGACGCGCCGGAGCAGCCGGGGCGGGGGTGGGTCTCTTCCACCCTTGCTGGCGAGGCGGAGAAGGAGGAGGCTGCGTTCTGCTTGGGAGCGCCGGTGCAGGCGGAGAAGGAGGCGGAGTGCCGCCACGCAACGGAGAAGGAGGCGGAGTGCCGCCACGCGTGCCTTGATCGTCACTCGCTGGAGGAGGAGGCGGTGGAGGAGGCGGAGTGCCCTGACTCGCCGGAGGAGGAGGCGGAGGCGGAGGCGTCCAGTTTAGAAGGTTGATGAGCTCCTTCTGCCATAGGCATGGAGTCTTCAGAGCACAACCCAGCCTAGTCTCCCCTTCACCGGTAGGGTGCTCAAGCGGGAGGTCCTCAAATCCCTCCGTTATTCCATCTAGAATCGGCTGGCAGTGATAAGTTGTGCCGGGTCCACTAGGATAAACTTGGCCAACAGCCGCCTTGACCTTCAAATTCATCCATCGTGCCATAATGTGGCAATTTTGAGACTTCGTGATACCATCCACGGGATAGCTGGCAGGAGCCGTCAAGACATGCTCCGGCTGAAGCAGCTCGGTGGAAGCCACGCTGCTTCTCCATTGAGATGGCGGCGTAGCTTCGGGGGAAGCTTCGGCAGGTCGTTTGCTGGCTTCTCGTTCCTCTTCTCGATCCTCTAGCCCCATTACCCTTTCGTGCAGCGCCTGTAGTTGGTCCTGCTCCAGTTTCTTCCTCCTCTCGTGGGTTTTGTAACCCCCTACGTCCGGAAAACCAACCTTCCACGGAATGGAGCCTGGCGTGCCTCGTGTCCATCCAGGGTGCTCAGGGTTCCCAAGGGCCATTGTGAGCTCGTCCTTCTCCCTGTTTGGATGGAACGTCCCTCGCTGCTCGAAGGTTCTTGACTGGTATTTCCACTTGCTTGTCCGTCCACTGGCACAACCCTGTTACAGGGTCCAAGGTTCCGCCAGCCCCGAAGAACCAAGTTCGGCAACGGTCTGGCCAGTACATTGTCTCTGGTTCGATCCCTTTTTCAAGCAGATCATGCTCAGCCTTGAGGTAGCCACCTGACCCCGTGCGATGGTGAAGCTTCTTCTTTGCAGCATTTTTCTTGTTTGTCTCCGACATCTTCTTACTCTCTTCCGACGTCTTGTGGGCCACAAATGCGGGCCAGTGATCTTTGAACTTCTCATATTTGCCGATGAATTCTGGTGTCTTTTTTTCGACAAACTGGTTCAGCTCTTTCCTCCACCTCCTCATTAGGGTTGCCATCTTCTTAAGAGCACAAGACTTGATTAATTGCTCTTTAACTGGCTTCTCCGGATCCTCCTCTGGCGGTAGGGTGAAATTTTCCTTCAGCTCAGTCCAAAGATATCCTTTCTGCATATCATTGACATAAGACACCTCAGGGTCTTCCTCCTTAGGCTTATACCATTGCTGGATGCTGATCCGGATCTTTTCCCTAACAAGAACCCCGCACTGAGCAGAAAATGCCTTCCTTGTCCGGATGGGTTCAATCGGTTCGCCGTCGGGCGCGATTTCTATGATCTCAAACTTTTCATCCGAGCTCAACTTTTTCTTCCGGCCTCGTCTCCTTACCGAAGTTGTGCTCGATCCGGAGGGCTAGAAATTATAAGGAAGAAAGAAGAGAGTAATTAATATGTGTACATATACCAAAACAATGGAAGCATCAATTAACTAGTCAGCACGGGCTTAACTAATATATATACCTGGCCGGGCTCGGTTCGGTCACCGGAGCAGTCAGCACGGTCTCCTTCTTGTACCTCCATTGTGTCACCGGAGCCATCATGAACATAGTCCTCTTCTTGTACCAGCATTAATGGGCCGAAGCCATCATGAACATAGCCCTCTTCTTCACCCAGTTCTTCCAGCTGACCAACGGTGTCGAGGAGAAATGACGCAACTTCATCCCTTCCATTTGCGATTATGTCCCCCAATATCGCTTATGTTTCTTTGTCTCGGGAGTGCTCCATAGTTTCTGCAAATATTTACAACATGTCAATTATTATTCAAACATGGTACAGATGGATATATATATATATATATATATATATATATATATATATATATATATATATATAT